>NW_022989800.1:2655048-3157548 GCF_902827175.1 Gymnodraco acuticeps | reverse complement strand
TTCAAACAATCAAATATACTTCTTTACGTATTCATGCACATGCATGTATTTTTTATTTTAAAGGTGGGGTAGGTAATTTTGGAGAAACCAGCTTGAGTGCGCTAGAATTTGAAAATACACAGCCGGAAAAAATCTGCCACTTCCTCACAGAGCCCCTCCTCCAACACACACAAACACGCACATGACCAATGAGGGCACGAGGTAAGTTTGTGCACAGATGGAAGGCTGACAGGCAGGTTGGCCATCCAGTTATTTTAGCCGGGCCGGCTAAAATGATTGGTCATGCTTTTTACAGTACTACGGCTTCCACAGATTACGTTTTTTAATGGATTTTTTGTCAAAGCACTTAAGATATTCATTGCTATCGGATGTTAAGAGCATTCCATGGAATATAACAAAAAGTGTATCTCGAGCCGGTTTCTCAAACTTACCTACCCCACCTTTAAGTAATACTAAATGAGTTTAGTGCGAGAACCACACAAAATTGCCACTCTTAACAAAAAGTGCTACATCTGGAGCTAAATCTGAGAACAGGAACACATGACATAATGAATACACACACAAGCACACACACAAACACACACCAATTGATAGGCTGTCCTTGCCTTGGAAAAGTGGACCCTCTCCCTGTCTGTTGGTGTGGAATCATTTTGTTCGTCTGAGTGCTTCTCCAGAAAATGGCCCATCGCTCAGCCTGGCCCCAGAATGGACAGCAGTGCACGAGCAAGCTGGAATGAAAGGAGTTTATAATTTAAGATATTTTCGCCATCAGTTTCTGTACTGTACACAAAGACTTACTCCATATTATGTATTGAATTATGTTTTCATGACCAGTTTAACAGAAAGTCATTGGGTACAGGAGGTCAAGTGAATTTCCAGGAACAGTCTAACTGCTGTTAGAAAAGGGAAAGAGAAATGAATGGCATCTGAGTGTGGCATAAACAATATTGCCAATCCAGTCAGTGGAGAAATTGATTTTCTGACAAGACCAATCATAATCCAATAAAAAAGCTACAGAATGACACACACGGACATCAGATTGGAAATACGGATGGTTCCAACCTGCGATCACTTACTCTCATTTGTAGTGGCTATTAGTCTCTTTAAAGGCTGGGCACTTCACTCCATTACAGATCAGCCTTTTTCAATCTCACTGCCATTTGCACCATCACTACAGAAATTCTTAGATGGGAGGGGAAAAAAGAAAAGCAAAATGGAAGTGTAGAGAACTGGCTGGCTTTTTGTGACTGATGCCCCCACTGGATTCCCCAAGGCGGTCACAAACACAGACACAGAGAGGCACTCACAAGCCAGAAACAGAAGAATCACAGCAATACAAATCCTTATCAGCTGGTGAAGTCAAGAAATATCATATGACCATATCTTATTGAACAGAAATGTGCTCTAGATTAGAAAATAACAAGGATAAAGCCTCTTTAAACCTTTTGCAAATTTGATTCCTTTGTCTAATTGATGCCGATTGCTCTGACACACCTTTTTAGTTTTGCATTAAGTGAGACTAGTCTTCATGTGGGGACGAGACAGTTTACAAGTAGCAGTGCCTTTCATTGCAACAGTTGCAACATTATCAACACCCCATTTCCCTCAGAACACTCTCTCTGTTCTTTTTAAAATTGCATTCATTTCGGCTGTAGACTTGATAAGGTTGTTTGAGAATTTACTATCAGGGACTGATCAAAATCCAGGGATCTTCACTTGATTTACATAATGGCGTGCAATAGCAAGGTGTTTCTTCTATTTCTGTCTGTCTAAAAGGTTTATTAATTTACCTCCATTTGCAGCGCTTTCTTTACCCAGAATTGTATTTTGTTCAAGCTGCTGGAGTTTTGACCATAGACAGTCTTATCTTTCCAAATTCTTGTACAAAACACAATGAGAGCTTGCACAGCTGCTATCCCTCAGTTTCAAAATAAAGCTTCATAGCAATCTCTCTTCCAAGGCTGCATCATTCCATTGGAGTTCAACTACTGATAGGCACAGCTATCAGCAGATTGCTTGTTGTCACTCAGGCAGACTGTCTCTTACCTCAAACTGAGGTCAAGATACAATTCAACACTCAGGCTGCAATGATGGCATCAGCCACCTAGGCTTTACCACTGGGGCTTCAAAGATTGAAGGGCTTTATGAGATGGGTTTCATACCTCCACCTCAACCCCAAGCACAGTATCCAGCGCGATATCCCAGGTACATGCAAGAGGACTGCAGCTCTGGGCCACCGGGACAGCATGGGCTTTAAAGAAACGGTTGCCATGAGTGGAATTATAATGACAGACTCCAGTTTTTCCACCAGAAAGGCAGTCTTATTGGTGTGTGGATGTTATTGCTTCATGATTTCAAATGTTTACTACACCCCTTTGGCCTGAGGGCTCATTTTTACCAGAGAAATGTCTGGTCCAGAAAATACTCAATGTTAAACCACAAGCCTGTTTTCTCCAAATACAAGTGCTTAAGCTGTTTAGAGATGTTGATAAGCTTGGTATGGTACACACAGTTCTGCAGGGGAGGTCTGTTTGGCATCAGCATCTCTGGCATGTCCCAAAGCCATTGTACTGTGAGCAATATTTGGGATAATGTGCTTTATCATATTGTTAACACAGTTCCCAAACATAATTTCGATACATACTAGATGCATGTTTATTTCAAAGGAAGCTGAACCGCACTCTAGCTTTTTTTTTCAGCAGAGTATAAATCATTTTTGTATAATTTTCCCCCACTTACTGTTGGAGAACTTGCAGATGAAGGACACTTAGTCTTGTTTCAATACAAGTGAATTATTGATAAGCTAATTTCAAATGTGATATATGGCTTTGTGTGTCACCTCTATGATTAATTTAAGGGTTCTCGTGAATCACCTGCTTCAGCATCTCTATCAAAGCTGCACAGTGTGAAATCATTACTGTCGCCCTGACCTCACCTATATACTAGGTTAATTGTGTGATGTGTGTGATGTGTGTGATAGTGATTTGTTAAGAGATCACTATCACAAACATATAAACTGTATATTGACATATTCAGTTTTGTGCTCACTGTTTAGTAACTTGTGTAGCAGTAAGGATTGTTGCTCTAATAGGAAAACTATACTTACTTAAAATACTTAAATGTAGTCTAAATTATTTAACAAATGACTTCTTAAGGAAACAACCACTTTAAGATAAGCAGTTTTGTCCATTTATATAGTTTTAACACCACAATATGTATATCATAATGAAGTCTGGTCAACATTTATCTTAGCTTTTAAAGGGACATGTATTGTAAGCAATAACACACAACAAGGAACCATATAAAACTAAGCAGACCATACATTTCATAAGGCAAAGTGAAATGCTATTTCTTTACCTAATTTGTGTTGCTTGCTGTTTATTGTATCTAGACAACATGGAGTGTGTTGGCACTCACAGTCTACCAGTACCATTACATTTGCCACTGGCTGAAAGTGAAGCTGTAGTCAAAGTTTGTTTTACCCGTTAGATCTAAATCACCAGGTTCAAGTAGCTGGTAACACATGTATAAAGTCTTTCTAGTTTATATATTTTTACTTTAATTAGCTCTCACTTAATTATATAGCTTCCCTTTCATCTGATTGGCAATACATTCCCTCACATATTTTAGGTCAGAATAAAGCCAGCCGCAGTGTGAGAAGGCGCTACATGTGGGAGGCAGTGACAGAGGGCCATAGGTTATCAGAGGCAGGCAGTGAAAGGGTGAGTGACGCTGGTACAATCACATGCCTGCTGGGTTGGAAGCGGAGAGCAGACAGCCGGGGAGGAACTGAGAACCCTGCGAGCTGTGTAGGTGTAATCATGGCTCTATTGTAGCGAGCAGCTGGACCTCTGGAGCTGTGAGCAGCAGGGGGCCGAAGCCTGGGCGCTGCCCCTGCAAAATCACCATGTCTTTAACATTTCTGACAAAATAAGAGCAGAGCATTGTGCTCAAAAGTCGGTCGGCCATGGCCTTTAACAGGTAGAACAAAAAGTCAAGTTGACTTAACATAGCAGAAATGGCATTCCAAAGAATGAGTTTTTCCCGCTTTATTTTCAATAAATTAACTGAAAGATGCAGCAGAACTTTCCAGGATGTTTAAGTCTTCTGATAACAGGGTGTAAGGATAGTATTTTAGACAGTGGATTAGTTAATCATTGGTCAGTTAATTAGTTAGTTGATTGATAAACTTCTTTCAGATCTAGTTATGTGGTGAGACATCATCTAAACAGCGTTTGTCAATTATTACATTGTAAGTGTATATTTGATATACCAAAATCTAGTGATTAGAAGACCATTTTTCAGCAGGCTTGTACTGCCCTTGGACAATGTCATTTTATATCACTGGTAGAAATGTGTGTTTTTCAGCTAGGCTACTTCAATAACTTTTTGCTGTGAGAACAGCAAAAACTGAGTGCAGAAAAGCTGAACGCAGGTGGAGAAAAACAAATCTCCAGGTTCACTTGGAAATATATAAAGAGAAACTCGGTTTCTATAATCAGGAAATAAAAAAGGCACGACAGTCTTTCTTCTCTGACATCATTACCAAAAATAAAAACAACTCACGTGCCTTGTTTGCTACCGTCAACAGACTAACAAACCCTCCAGTGTCGATAACCTCAGAATTTCTATCCACCAGTGCGTGCAATGATTTTGCCTCCTTCTTCACTGACAAAATCATGCAAATTAGACAGGCAGTCAGTGCCTCTGCATCAGGTACAGCAAATGTACTGTCCCTGTGTCCACCTAAAATCAATTCAGACACCATGTCACAATTCCGTCTGATAAATGCTAAAGACCTGGAAGACATTATCCAACATCTGAAATCCTCCTCCTGTAGCCTCGACATCATCCCGACAGGATTTTTCAAAACTGTTTTTCATTGCTTGGCCTCAGATATACTACACATAGTAAACAAGTCTCTTCAATCAGGTGTATTTCCACAGGCCCTGAAAACTGCAATAATTAAACCGCTCCTAAAAAAGCATAACCTAGACAAAACCATAATGAATAATTACAGGCCAATATCAAACCTTCCCTTTTTAAGCAAATTGATTGAAAAAGCAGTTTTTCAACAGTTGAGTAATTTCATGTTTTTAACTGACGGTTTTGATGTGTTTCAGTCGGGCTTTCGACCTAACCACAGCACTGAGACTTCACTTGTAAAGGTCTTAAATGACATCCATTTGAACACAGACAGTGGCAGAATATCAGTGTTAGTATTATTAGATCTCAGCACTGCCTTTGATACTGTTGACCACAACATATTGTTAGACCATCTTGAAAACTGGGTGGGAGTTTCAGCAACAGCTCTAAACTGGTTTAGCTCCTACTTGAAGGACAGAACAAACGTTGTCTCAACAGGCAATTACAAATCAACCCTGGTAAATATGTCATGCGGGGTTCCTCAAGGCTCCATCTTAGGACCTTTGCTTTTTAATATGTATATGCTACCTCTGGCTGAAATTATTAAAAAGAGCGATCTAAGCTATCACATCTATGCAGACGACACCCAGATGTATTTTAAAATCACACCGGGAGACTATTTTCCGATTAGAACACTGAGCAAGTGCATTGAGCACATCACTGACTGGATGACTCAGAACTTTCTCCAATTAAACAAACAAAAAACTGAGATCATTGTTTTTGGAGCAAAGAAGGACCGATTAAAAGTAATCACAGAGCTTCAGTCGGCAGACTACAAAATAGCTCACAAAGCAAGAAATCTAGGTGTAGTGATGGACTCAGACCTGAATTTTAAGTCACATTACAACAGTTATTAGGTCTGCATACTACCACCTGAAGAATATATCAAGGATTAAAAAACTAATGTCGCAACAGGATTTAGAAAAACTTGTCCATGCTTTTATTTTCAGTAGACTCGACTACTGCAATAGTGTATTCACAGGGCTCACTAAAAAATCTATCAGAAAGCTGCAGCTGATTCAGAACGCTGCTGCTCGAGTACTCACTGACACTAGAAAAATGGATCACATCACTCCGGTTCTGAGATCATTACACTGGCTTCCAGTCTGCCAAATAATTGATTTTAAAATACTACTGCTAGTTTTTAAATCACTAAATGGCTTAGGACCGAGGTATATAGACAACCTACTCCATCACTATGAAGCATCCAGGAGTCTCAGGTCTTCTGGGTCGGGTCTGCTCTCTGTTCCGAGAATAACAACTAAACATGGAAAAGCAGCTTTTAGTTATTGTGCCCCAACAATTTGGAACAAACTGCCTAAATCGAGCACGTCCGCCGAAACACTTCCTATTTTTCAATCCCGACTAAAAATGCACCTATTTGCCGCTGCTTTTAATTGAGCTGCCCATACTCACACTACAGTATGCTTTTTCAGTCATGTATTCTGTACGTGCTGTGTTTATTTATTTAATTTATTTCATTACCTTTGCTTATTATGACTGTTTTTAAATGCCTTTTTAATAATGTATTTGTGCTGTATTTGTTCTTAAATGTCGTTTGCTTTTAATCTGTAAAGCACTTTGAATCGCCACGTGCTGAAAAGTGCTATATAAATAAAATTGCCTTGCCTTGCCTTACAAGGAGAACATTACGGTAAGCGGTGGTGGGAGTTTGTTATTGAGGTGGGTCAATACACTCATAAGGCACTCATAAAGTGATTAAACAGGCACACTCAAGCTTGAACATTGAAACAACTAAAGACAAGTTTTACATTTAGGTACAAGTATGGTTCATTAAGGTTCCATGTCTCTTGTTTCATTCATTGGTAAATAAACTCATTCTGTCACCGCCACAATCAATAAAACATTAAAGTATTCATCAGAAAGCAAGCTTTTGTATCAACAATCTGTGGACTGTCTGGTAAGAAAAATCAGGTCGATTGTGACATTTTCCTTAGCACAAAATCAATAGCATCTTTGTTGTAATACATTTCATAGATAAGCAAATCCCAAACAAATTAAGTACTTGAGCATGGAGAGGGATGCTGGCATGGATGTGAAATATTACTCATTTTTGGGTAATGTTTTTGGGTGAAGAATGAACTTGAGTTTGAATGAATGAATATGATTGTCAAAAATGGAAATGGATGTATCCAATATGCACTTAGCAGATGACTAGGAGAATACTAACAGCTGTATTTATCCTCCATGCTAAAAAATCAAGCATTATGCATTAACTTTATAGCTGATGGAGACCAATCTACATGTCCTTAGAGAGAAGGGAAAGTGCAAAGTAAAAGGTGTTACTTTTGGACGATTTTAATGAGTAAAAGCTACATGCTAAGATGTTTATCATTTCCTCATAAACCCCTGATGTTTCACATTCAGGCTGATAATGACTCTTGTTTCTAAGAAAAATATGATTTCGTAATAACATTTTCTTTTTCTATATTTAGCTGTCTCCTCTCACTTTGCTTTCACCCACAACTTAATTACTCCATTGCAAGCATTGTGTTTTGGTAATTTGCATAATGTTTTGAACAAATCATGCACTTATTTGGGGCTTTTAGCTTGTGGACCTGAAGAGCATAATTTACCTTCACACAGGCGTATGAGTGAATCTGGCTTCAGTTTCCCACCACTAAAGTGATGTATAAATGAATTGAATGGTTGTTGTTGGACAGAGTATCAACTAACACAATTGTGAATACTCCCTCAAGGACTCCCTAGAGGAGGGAGTTGAGGTTTAACCACTGGAATCCATTACCGTAAAGCTTCAGCCCTCAGAGGACTTCGGCCTGTCATCCCTCCAGGTCCCAGATAAAACATGGGCCATGTAGTGTTGAGGTCTTGCCAGCCTTTGGCTCTCCAGGGCCCAGATGTCATATTGAACCAGGAATCTGGCGTACATGAACAACACTCTGCAGCTTCCTTCAATCCAGGCTGTAGAGACAGCAGTGCAAACACCACCATAGTATACAGCAGAGGCACAGTTAAGTGAATAGAGACTGCCTTTATTATACATGTCGCATGACTGTTAGTGGCATGCCTTCACTTTCATACACTCTTATCCATGCTCTTGCTGCCTTCACTCACTGTCTTCCTTTTTCTCAGTCTTCTGGGTTTTTTTTATCATAATTTTTTGACAGTCTTGTAACTCCTAAGTTAGTTAAAACTAATACATCACGTATACAGTAAATACAATACATAATATCAGGCCATTTATTACTTTGTAGAACCATCATTGGCAGCAATTTCCTCTTCTGCATTGGTCTTCCTAGGTATACCTATTTATAATGCAATTTTCCCTTGCAAATCCATCAAGATCCATCAATTAGGACATTGGAGTGCTCAGTGGGCTATTGTTGTCTCCTACTGTTTTCATTTGGGTTCACTCTAGGGGCCTCCAAAGAGCATTTAAATATCTAGTGTTGTCTTCACTCTGTGACTCCATATACTGAAACGACATTTTGGTTGACTGCATTCTGGAGTAAGTCTTTAAGGATCAAACTCCGCCCCTAAGAAGAATCCATCCCCCAAGCAAGTAGTAAAGCACCAGAATTAAGGGGGCATGATGTGGAACTTGGCATTCAGGCAAACAAGTTACATATTTTGTCTCATCATACCAGAGAATATTTCCTTTCATTCTGTAACCTTCTATGGGGCTGTTACAGCTGCAGTGACTTCTGTCTTGCCAAGTGACTGCAAAGGGACACTCCTGAACAATGCCCTTATTGCGTATTTACCCACTGTCATTAAAGGGCCAGCATTCGGAATAATGATTGTGTTTTCAGATTTTTCCTTTACCCAATGATGCCCACAGTGCTAATGGGATGTAGCAATTCCTAAAGTTCTCCATGGACCTGTGCATTTACACAATTTAAATCTATTGAGAGTTCCTTGGACTTCAAGGACTTCTTACAATGTATTTGGATTCATAGGACATTGATTATAATTGTATGTGCCTGTAAGTATTTGCCAATATACTGAGTTTGAAAACACTTCAGTAAGTCAGCTTTTCTCATTGATTGCAAATCAGTAATGTACAGTATATTGCATCATTCTTGAGTGTAAGTGTAAGTAATGGCAGAATTTGAATGAATAAGGTTCATAACACAAGGGGGCTGATTAGACTCCAGTAAACACAGTTTGTTCTCGCTTTAAATCTCTGTCTCTATAGCTTTCTCTATGTACTCTACAATACATCTCACTGCTTCTTCTCCTTCTATACTGTAAGTAGTAGCTCTCAGAGGTAGAAGAGGGCGATTCCTGCAGAGCACTTCAGATAAGACACAGCGGGGAACTCTTCATCCCTCTCCAACGGTCTCACCACTTAATATTCTGCTTCCCATAGGAAATAGCCGCCATGTATTCAAAAGCTACAAAGCCCAATCAAAGTGTATATAGGAAAATGAGCCATGGCTAAATAATTGACTTCTGCACGTGTGAAAAAGAAGAGGAAGTGACACATTCAGTGCTTCTCAACTAGCATGCAGTGTTATCCAGTTTAGCGGCCCCTGGTCTAGCCAAGCCCTGCTGGATATTGTTTATTGTGTAACTCATTTATGGAGAAGTAATTGGACAGTCTTATAGGATAATAAAAAATGGGGATTCATCGCCTTGCATTTTGCACCCAGTCACCCACATTGACTTGTAATCTGCATCACACTGGTCCAATCAATGGCCTCATGGTGAGGCTATTGAGATCCAATGGAAATTACAAAAGGCCAACCAGAAGACTGTCTATGACTATGTTTGATAGTTATTGCTCTCTCATTACCAGAAGGCCTGCAGTGTGCTCTCTGTAGTGGTGGATTGCTGAAATGCATAGAAATGATCCGTAAGCACTTCATGACCTCACTGTTTAAATAGGTTGCTTTATGGCTTTTCTCTTAGTATTGAAATGCGCCGCTTATCCAAACAGAGCATTTTGACCTTCAAAGCCTTTCAGGGGAATAAAGGGAAAACAAGATAAACATAAATAAGGTGAACGGGTAATGGTTATGTTGTGATTCTGCAGACATCAGAGCATCCAGAGTCTAATAGAAGTAGAAATATGATCCACGCACGCACATGCACACACACACACACACACACACACACACACACACACACACACACACACATCTCTGAAGTACCACAACTGGCACACTGACACAGACTTGGTCATCTGAGCAAAGCTTTGAACTGTTGTTGCACAAACTGCTTTGAACACCTCAGCACTGTCAAATCCGGTAGATCAAAACTGGTGTGTGTGAGTGTTTACTTATTCCAGTGTGTAACACTTTTTTGTATTTAACCTTGTGGCATTTGACAGTGGGAGGTGTTAATGAGTCATTGTTTCCCAGGCTGCTGTGAAGCGAGATAGAACCCGGCATGCTTTAGGGGAGGGAAAATATATGTCATATCACACACTTTTTCCACACACTTCCAGATCACATCCTACACACACAGACACAAACCTAATGCTAAACTATCTAACTGCCTCCATGACATCAAAGCAAAGTTGATAAAGCAGACACCCATGCCAGACACGTACAGATGTGTACTTACACAAACAAGCCCAAACAGGAATATTTAATAGATTTCATTTATTCAGAGTAAGATCTTGTGTATTTTTCTCCATATAATGTGAAGCTGTGCACCATCAAGCTGCAGGCTTTGGGGTAGCTTTTACAGGTGTTTTCAGTTCTCTCGTGAGCAGACAACTTAACAAGCTCAATACAAATATCAGAGGAATGCAGCTTAGATGTTTAAACCATTATTATTGTGGATTAGTAACTTTGTTCCTTAGCTATGCAACTACCGGTAAGGTTTGCTTTAGCTGCACCTTTTGTCATTCCTGGTTCTCTCCTCAAAAAAATGGTTTGACATCATATCAGTAAGACAAAGCTTCCTACCTTCTTGTCTTCTGTCCCATCTCTATAGACCCCTTTTCTGTTATTAAACTTGATGACAGATTTTTGTGTGCTAAGCAGGAAGAGAAATTCTGAAAAAATATCAACACATTTTTACTCGCTAGTTGAGCTGACCTGTTTCTTAACAAAGTCTGAAGGACAAGCACGTTTTTCTACAGTGAGTGTATACAGGCAATCATTCTCAAGGACCACCAGTGTCGTACTGTAGAAAGGCAAGGCAAGTTTATTTATATAGCACCTTTCAACACAAGGCAATTCAAAGTGCTTTACACAAATGAAAGACTTTAAGAGCATTAAGAAATAGTGCAGTGGAAACACGTTAAAGTGAATTTGCCAACCACTACACACTGACACAGTAGTCAGACTCACCTGAAACAGGAAAACCAAGCATGTCAAGAAAGACAAGGTGAGATGTATACATCTTTGCATATCCTGCAGAACGTTTCTGTTCCAGTACCAGTATTGGCAAAAAAACATCTCTAAAAGCATCAATTCTGACTAGCAAATTTGATTATTTTAATCCAAAAATAGTTTATTCTCAGAATTGACCTGTGCCACAACTGGTGTTCTGGTGCCATGTTGAGAAATGGAGCCCTTTGATATCTGTTTCTCTCTTTGGCATCTGTTGCTCTCCTCGACTTCCCCTGCAGCTACAGCACTTGATCTCTCTCCTCGTTCTGTCCCTCAATTCCCATGTGGCCATCTTGCTTAATCTGGTTAGACAGACCAGTTTCCAGCACTGCTCATGCATGTGTAGAGACCAATGGGAGGATGTTAGGGGAGGGAAATCGAGCGAGAAGAAAGGCAGAGGCAGGGCAACCAAGGCAGTGAATGTGCAGCAGCTGTAATATAAAGTCATGCAGACAGAGGCAGTTGGCCTTAATTTGCTGTTAAATTGAGGTGATGAACCCCTGCCCTTCAGAGTGCAGTGGGTTAAAAGATCTAAACACACACATGAAACAAATCCCTTGAAACTTACGTCCACAGGCACTGTCAGCAAATGAACATACTAAACCAAAAATTCAAACAAACACAGATTTATACTCAATAGTAAAAGTTTGCATGCACACATACACATGCAAACGCACCCTCTTGACACCTGTGCAGACAGACTGTGGGGTCAACTGCTCTCTTTCTGTGTGTCACTTAATCTTTGGCTCAGGGCCCAGCTCCATTCAGCACCATGGCCCCCCTATGTGGTCACGCACTTCCCCCCAGTAAACAAGGTAACACACTCTGAACTGTGTGTGGGCGCAGGTGAGTGTGTAAGAGTCTCTTTCTCACACACTTCCCGGTAAATTACTGGGACGCAATATTACTTTTTAATTCAAAGCACAGCCTTGGCATCTTACCTGGAAAATTGGCTCCATAAATTACCCTGAATATCAATCCCTGCTCCAAGATATGACACCATGTACTACATGTGCTAATGGGGTGAGATTGGGAGAACAGGAGCCTCGTGCGAGTGTTTCCTTCCAGTTATACAGCTAGAATACCTCTCGTGCTCCAGTACAACCTTTTTTTTTCTTCTATCTGTAGGCATTTATATTTCTTATTAATTGTGTGTGTGTGGCTGCTTTGAGATAAAATTCCAATTAATAAGAATGTTCCTCAAACTTACCGACAAGCTTCTCTACCTGGGGACTGTTTATTTATATGGCCTCCTGATTTCTCCACCGGGTTTCCACACTGACTATGACCAAGACAGACCGTACTCTGACATGGCATGACATTTCTTGACTTTTTTTTCTTGCTTTTAGACATCCAAAACAATGTTGGGAGGTAAACAGAGAGGCAACGCTTATATTTTCAGAAAACAAGGTTGGAGAAATATATTTTTGACAGTTGAATATCCCACACCATCGAAGGTGCACTATTGTGAGAGTAAAATCTGTTTTATCAGAGGCAGTCACAATGCAACAAACGTTATGTCTAACTGAGATGCCATATCCTGTGTGGCCAAATTAAACTCTGCTGCCTGCTGGCTATGGTCACATCTGAAACCGTCTCCATGCACGAAAGGCAATGAGAAAAGTTCAGTTCAAAATGAAAATGTTGTCATTATTTTTTTGACACCCATACAGTGGCATTCAAGGTTCCAGTTAGGTTTGTTGGACCCCCACACATCAATATAACACCATGGCCTCACCTCAGCCTTCTTTGAACCCTTTGAACATAAATCGTAATGTGACAGACTTTTCAGAGATGCAAATTTCCTTTTTATTCTCCAAAAGATCTTGCAGCATGGTCAAAGGGTTTTTGTAGCTCTGATGCTGCGGCTGCACATCGCCCAGCTCGAGACTGTAGTCCTACAAATCTCACTTAATGTGTAGATGTGAGCGATTGACTGCATTTTAATTTTGTGGGAAACTGTTCCTTTGAGTGAGAAGTATAGAACTTCAGAGGCAGTTTGATTCAACTGTGTTATATCTTCACTTTTTTGTCCATTTGGAATAAGAACATACATTTTTCTCTCTACAATTTGCCATTTGGAGAATTGAATTGCCAATGGCCATAACACATTACAAGTGGTTGGAACAGCAAAGTAAATCACTGCTTTTATTTATACAGAAAGATGGCCTTTCTATTTGCGGACTTGATTCAAGCACATTAATGCAGGGTAAGGATTTGAACATTACTGTGAAAACTGAGACATTGTGATCCTTAAATGATGACTTAATTAAGTCCTGATGGATGGCTATGTAGTAAGGCTTTTGTGTAAACCACACAAAGGTCATAATTTGACACCCTGAACATGTTGGCAATAAAGATATTCCATTAGAGTGTAAATCCAGGCATGTATTTCGATATTGTCCATCATGCTGTTTGTCAGTATACTAATACTGTGTTGAATGTGTGTTTCAGAACACACATGTGGGCAGATCAGTGTTCATGGTGAACGCCACAGATCCAGACCAGGGCACAGGAGGCAGCGTTCTCTTCTCCTTTCAGCCCCCTTCTCCCTTCTTCTCCATCGACGGGGCCCGGGGCACCGTCACCGTCACCAAGCCCCTGGACTACGAGACCACCTCAGCATACCAGCTCACTGTCAATGCCACGGTGAGCATACACATACAAGACAATCCCTGTCCACTTTTGACACATACTGAATACTCTTCTGTTTTCTCAGGATCAAGACAAAGCGAGACCCCTGTCCCGGTTGGCCAACTTAGCCATCACCATCACTGATGTCCAGGACATGGACCCCATTTTCACTAACCTGCCCTACAGCACCAACATAGAGGAGGACGTGCCTCTGGTCAGTATTACAATCCCAACTAACTCCACACATCCACAGCTTTTATTCTATCCATGCAGCTTTTATGTGAATCTATCCGTTTCTTCCTCTCTCATCCTTCTCTATTGCCAACATATTCCACTTATTTTTGACCTCATTGCTCATCCCAAGCTCCTCCTGTCGCATGTTCATACTCCTCTTTGATTATTCAGGAGGTGTTTGGAGCGGGTGCAAGAGAAACGTGGTTAAAAATCGAGGCCTGAGTTATTATCGGGGCTGGATGTCTCACCTCACACACACCCAAATTCTGCCCCTACATACAGCACTGCGGGTGTTAGAGTCTGTAATTACTGCGGGAGATTTACAGTTCTGCTTCAGGGATGTGAGGCCTCCAGCAAAGGTCACTGGGGGCTATAGGATTTATCTCCCCATGCTGCCTCATGCTCATACTGCTGCATGTGTGTGAAGCATGAAGTCTTTGCATTGGAGGAAGTACTAAGCAGGGGAGTCTTGCCGTGACCCTACCTGTGTCTTTATTGCAAGTAGGTTTGTAATGTCTATCTGATACACTGAGTGTCTGTTTTCCCTGTAAACCATTATGTTCAGTCCCCTGACTCAGCCCTCTAAACTCTGTTCCCAGGTGGCTAATTGTCCGGCTATTGATGTTTCCACTCGTAGAGAGGGAATTACACACAGGGGCATAATGCTGTCCATCCTTATTTCTGTTCTCTCTGTCTCTATCAGTTTTATTTTGACTCTCACTAAAGTATCTCCCCTGACTAGCCCTCTACCCTCAGCACCACCACCTCCCCACCGAATACCCCTCGTCCCCGGCCTGCACGCACTGTAGTAGAAATGTCAAGTGCGACATTTGCATGCATATTAACGGGGCGTGACTGTCGACGCCCGGTGTCTCCCCGATTCTCTGATTCATCAACTGTCACCAGGAAGGTCACAACAGGAGGAAGAGGAGGGGGAGGAGGGGAATCTGTAAGTGGGGGTAGAATGTGAGGGAGATGTTTGGGGTAATGAAATTAGGAAAAAGTTAGATGGCGTGCTAAAGAAGAGAAAGTTAAAAGGAGCAGTGTTTTACGTCAGAACACAAAGTTGACATTGGTGAGTGGATTCCAGATTTGTCACATTAGTTGAGCAGCGCTAAGCCTCAGTAAGACTGCCCGGGAGTCTTGTAGGTCTTGCCTCTAACAGTAGGGGGCACTGTTTAATCCTATTACTGAAAAATGTAAGTACTTGATCACGGTAGGAGTGCAACCAAAATCTGTTACAGAGCCCTCTGACCCTACAACAGATTAACGGGGAAGACGCACCATTACAGGCCAACACTGCCGCTTTTACACACACACACGCACACTCTTTCAATGCACTCATATGCTATTCTAATGGGCATGTGTCATTTCCATTAGGCAGTGTTTGGCGGTGATAAGCCGAGGGCGTACATGACGGAGCGAGTGTCAACTGTTCTCAAGGCCCGTGACATTTACACGTAAAGGGATATCAAACTTGCATCCCTGTCATAGGTCATTTCTCAAAGGTGTGAGTGCACACACTCTCTCTCTCACACACTCTCTCTCTCACACACACACACACACACACACACACACACACACACACACACACACACACACACACACACACACACACATACACACACACACACACACACACACACACACACACACACACACACACACACAAACCCCCTTTTTTCCTGCCTCTCAGTTGCTGTTTGTTTCTCCGTGTCTGTCTTTCTCTTTTTGTCCAGCCAATCAACCTGTCATCCCTGGAAAACTTTGACAAAGGAGTAGAAGATTTTTTTATTTTCCTATTTTTTCAGATGAAATCACAGGGCAGGGTTTTCAGCTGTTAGAGCTGTGAATCCATGATGCTTGAACTGACGTTTAAGCTCCTTCTAGGAAAACACAATTTGGCTGTCAAATCAATGAGTAGAAAGAACGAAAAGGAGAATGCGTTGGGGGGGGGGGTAATGCACTGTATAGCTAGAAATGAAAGGATGAAGAGGGGGAGACGATGGTTGGTTCGACTTTGGGGAGGTGTGTGTGTGTGTGTCTGGTGTGTGTGTCTGGTGTGTGTGTGTGTGTGTGTGTGTGTGTGTGTGTGTGTGTGTGTGTGTGTGTGTGTGTGTGTGTGTGTGTGTGTGTGTGTGTGTGTGTTCACTCTCACACCAACACATCCTCACTCCCAGGTCGGCCTATGTTGACGTTATGTCAAGTCCCCTGTGTCGGCTTTTTCCAACGCAAGGGGGGGGGCCCTTAGCGTACATTTTCAACTTTCCGGGATGTCCATAGGCTTCCTTGCTCCCTAAACGTAGGCCCTATGTTGTAGACGACTTGAGATCGCGAGCGAATGCTACCCGCAGATCCATTCTCACAGCATTTATCAACCTTTTTCTTACTCAATATCAAGCCACACTTATTGTTTTTACTTCTTTATTTTAATTGAATAATGTAGGACTTTTGTTGCCGTCAGTTATGGGGATAGTAGGGGCTCAGAATACTGAACTCTGTATTGTTTCATCGTTTTTTCCTTCTAATTTTGTATTCTTTTCTGAACCACACACTGTTATTTACTCAACAATAACACATCATTATCCTTGTGTTTATTTATTTGTTTGATTAATAAACACAAGTTGGATTCCGTCAGGACCGAGGGTCAGAGCAGCTCATAGTAGCCTAGTTACTTTAGATAATTTTACACCCGGAAGTAAGTATTCTCTCCGCTTCGCTTGACAAACCCCGTGATAGTCCTCAAGCTCTGTGATTGGATGTTTGAGTGTGTTGCCAGGCAACGCAATAATTTAAAAACTCTTCAACTACAACCCTAATTATATTTAAAAACATTTTAGAAGGCCTCACGAAATACTTTAATGTAAATTAAAATGTAAATGTGAAGTGATGTGTGTAATGTGGTGATTGACATTATTAACCCACGGATCTATGGGTTGGGATATTGTTCCGCACGGACATTTTAGTTAACCGGACTTCCTGTTGATGTGAAATACGAAAACATTTTTTAAAAATAAAATAATACTTTATTCCGAGTTTGCTTGCTTTTCTCTTAGGAGGTCATCACATAACGGCATTGTAATACACGGTTCGGCTGCATTAAATATTACATATCTGCAGTAGTTCGCTATTTATTGAGCCCTGATGAGAAGACTTCTAGACAAACAGGAAAAACTGCCGCTGAAACTGAATATGTGACGTGGATCATAAATATATCAGCAATTAAACAAAATCTTCAATTTCTCTTCACAATATAAATCTCCTTGCAGTATCAATACTAATTCGGCTAACATTTATATTTGATCAATTCGGTATATTGGTATATTTACACCATAACGGCGCACAGCTGATAGAAAGGTACACCTGGTGGTTAAGCACGTTATTGAAATGTATTATTTGTATTATTAGATATTAATAGGAGACAAAGACAGACAAACTAATAAGGCTTTATTTAAACATTAAAGAATACTTTAGGTTAAGGTCTTATTTTGAATAAGAAACAAGCTTTGGGGGTATAAATATTAAGCCTGACAAAGTACTAATATATTGCTTTCCTGCAATGTTAACTACTATATGTTTAAGCACTTATTTTAACTGATATTATACATATGTTTTATACTCTTATAAGATGTATGTAGATAGTATAAGAAATGTGCAGAATACGACAGTTTAATGGTGGAGGTATACACACATATTGATAGGTGTCTTGTAATGCACTGTTGAGGAACCTGCGACCCAAGTTTTTCATCTCCGACCTTGTCAGGTATTGTACATTCAATAAATAAAGAACACAGAATTATTAAATCAAACACAGAATTTGTATGATTATACTAAATGATTTACAAATAAACACCACTGCATATTTACAACTGTTACACATGCTGATGTAACGCAAATGTTTCCAACTTGGGATCAATAAAGTATATATTATCTTAAGATGATCGATGGCTACTGCCATATTTGCAAAATGTGCCTCTGAACCTTTACAAGTGCATGTTTCAGGCTTATCAATTAACAACAGGAGGGGTCACAGACATAAGACCAGCTGTTAAATAAAGCTCTTCTGACCTTAGCTGTCATGTGGGTATATATTAATGCTGCCCATTATGGACACAAGCAATTTTCACCCATTTATTAATTATATGTTTTAAATGTGAGTGTTTCCTATCCCTTAAACCTCCAGGGATGTACACAGTTTAATACTGGCAACTTCTTATAATGGGAAATACGAAAACGTCTTTTAAAACTACAATTCCCGGAGACGTGCCATAGAAGTTAAACATGTTGCGAAACACACAATAGCCAGCATGTGTAATTCTGGGGACGGGGTGGGGGAGGGGGGGGACAGGGTGGACCCGTTCAAATCCAGTTTTGGACAGTCTGCCGTGGTTCCATCCCATTTCAAAGTGCTGTTCGACGCTCGGCGTAACCCTCGGCGCACACTCAACCATCCAATCACAGAGCTTGAGGACTATCACAGGGTTTGTCAAGCGAAGCGGAGAGAATACTTACTTCCGGGTGTAATATTCTCTAAAGAAAATGAGCTGCTCCGACCCTCGGTCCTGACGGACTCCAACTTGTGTTTATTAATCAAACAAATAAATAAACACAAGGATAATTATGTGTTATTGTTGAGTAAATGGAGAATTCCACAGGGGAAAATAACGTATCTATGCCACCATTTTAGATGCGGATTTTGTTAAACGAATACGTTTGCGCTGTGGACCAACACTATAAATTGACGGGGAAGGGTGTAGCAATAAAGATAACACCATTAAACAGTTACACAGCATAACAGAAATAATATCGATAGCAGCGTCCCTAGCAACCACCTTGGTAACAATGAAAACGTTGTATAGACACAATTCCCTGAAGTAATCTTCGTAATAACTAGCAAACTAAAGATCATGTACTGTACATCCACTGCACACATAATCTGAAATAACAACTCATATTTCTCGCATCAAATGACATCAAAACGCATTTTAATGGCCAAACTAACTTTAAAATAGGCATTTTCCACCGAGAATAAAACGAAGTTCGGCCATGTTTTTTTTTTTCTGCAGGGAGAAATTTGAAGATCACGTGACATAGACGCCAGCCATTGGAATGAATGGTGAAAAAAAACTTAGGGATCTTACCATTTCAGAGGCGTTTTTGTAGAAATACTACGTCCTACGTTGTGGACCAACGTAGTTATTACACGTTTTTTTGTGAGACTGGGTTGGGGAAACACCATATCCCAGCGTGCATTGCGGCTACAACATCCAATCATCGAGCTTGAACCGGGCCTACGTCTGTTTCCGGTGACTTTATTTTGAAAATCAGTTCCTGGCGGATGGCTAAAAAGCCCAATATTATAGAATTAAACGAATAAATAAAAACAAGGATAATTGTGTGTTATTGTTGAGTAAATAACAGTGTGTAATTTAGAAAAGGATAACAAATTCGAAGAAAAAAAAGATTTAAAAAAATACAGATTTCAGTATTCTGAGGCTCTGAGCCTCATTTATTTTCCTCACGGACGGCAAAAAAAGTCCGACATTATACGATTTCAAATAAAATCAATAATCGTGGCTTGATATTGTGTAATAACATGTTTTTATGGACCACACAGCTTCCGGTCTTCTCAGACCCGACCGTATCCATTTGCGTCTCATATGCACGCAAAACTCGGACTCAGAACTCAATGGGAATAGTTGGCGTATGATAGGCACGCAAAATCGGACTTTAGCGTATCTATTGCACGCATTTTCCAATGTGTAAAGTCGTGTCATTTGTACGCAGACTGAAGAGAGTGGGTTGGTAAAAGGAGAATGTATGTGTGTAAGAGTGAAAATGTATGTATGTAAAAGGAGTGTGTGTGTGTGTGGTGTGTGTGTGTGTGTGTGTGTGTGTGTGTGTGTGTGTGTGTGTGTGTGTGTGTGTGTGTGTGTGTGTGTGTGTGTGTGTGTGTGTGTGTGTGTGTGTGTGTATACACGTTTGCAGGAGGGGGGATTGCACATTTGATGGTTGATTGAACATATTCCACTTGTGTGGACAGCTCGAGAATATTGCTCTCATTACTTGAGCATCACTTCTACTCATTCGCTGTCCCTTATTTCTCTCTTAGTATGTCCCTAAATCTTCTGTGTGTGTGTGTGTGTTTCCTTCTCAGCTTGTGATTGGTGTGAATCAGTCCCTCTAAAAGGCTTGTAATTGATTCTCCTGTAATTGGTCAATGACAGGAGATGCTTTGGCAGAAATGGAGCATAGACATGCCGTAGACACAATTTGCAGAATCGATGGGAGGCAGCTTGCCTGGGTGTGAGTGAGAGAGCTAAGAGGGGGATGTGATGGAGCAAAGGAGGGTGGGGGGAGAAGAGGAGGAAAGCTATTGGGAAGTAGGGAGGGTCTCTCCATCTCTCACTGCAGCACAGGGGTTTTTAAGTATCACCACCATGTCTGATTGAGGCACGAAGGCTAAGAAACCTCAGCGGATCAAAGACTTTTCAAACAGCCCTCTGTGTTTCCTTTTCTATTTTTTCCTTAACTGTCATACTGTGGTTGTGTCAAGGTAAGGACCCTTTGGCGAAGCCAGAGAGTTTAAGAGACCAAGAAAGGGTAAATGAAAACAAACAAAACCCTTCATAATCATTGTTAACGTTCCTTTTCAGGCTGAAGTGCAGTGGGGCATTGGAAATAAACTACACTTACATCAAAAACCATTGTCTTGTGTGGGAGAAAAGTGGTCACTCATGATAAATATTTTCACAGTAAAATATTGTGTCTCCTATCGCATGCTCCAGTTGCAGTTTTCAATGATTAACTGCAAGCTGAATGGCCAAAAAATCCACATATTTTTTACAATATGAAAAATGCCACTATCATTATTTTCTGCATGTATCAAAGAGCAAAAACAAATAATAGGAATCTGATCGTTTAATTTGCCGATAGCTGTTTACTGTGATACTAGGTTTCTTGTCATCGATAAGAGGTCAGATGAAAGTGATTCCACTGCCGGTAAAAAATACAACTGTGAGAGTACTTTTATGTAACAGTATATTTTTGTGTGTGTGTGTGTCTCTGTAGGGCCACGTCGTGCGTAAGATAACAGCCATTGACCAGGATCTTGGGCGACCGAGGGGCATCGGCTACACCATCATCGCAGGTCTGAGTCATATAATCAATCTGACACCCACAGCACACAGAGGCGGAATCGATCACCTCTTATCATAATCCCACAAGCAATAATAGACAAGTCTCATCAAGCACATTAGTCAATACCTGCAGAGAGCAGCCTCAGAATTGGAGAATAGGTTTCCCTTGAGCAGTTATTAATCACTGTTTGGTGCAGTCGTGCGCCTTCATTTAGTGTTATCATTCACAAGTTGGCTCCTGCCATCAAAACAGGATTATGGTTTGTCAGAGTGACAAATGTAACCTTCGGCAGAAGACTGTGATCACATGATTTGTTCCGTTCCTATCTACTTGTTGTGTGTTGTTCGATTTGTTTTACTAGAAACCTCACGCAAGCCGTCGGCATTAAAGGCGCTGAGATAAAATGTCATGCTAATGAGACCCTTATTTGGCGTAGGTGTTACTATACCTGAGAGTTTTAAACTAAAGGAGATGAGAGGAAGCTACAGTGTGCACAGTGCTGACAAGCTTTAATACTCCTCAAGAGTTTTCTTACCTCTGCCAAAGATGTGTGTTGTGCCTGCCAGTTATTTTGTCTGTCTCTCTGCCAGGAGGATATCTCCACAACTCATGAACAGATTCCATTAACATTTTAGTGGGCAGATTCCCCTTCAGGGCAAGGAGCTTTAAGTTAGATTTTGCTGTTGATCTTTATCTAGGATTCTCCCTATCGAGTTTCTTTAATATTTAGCATTATCTATGTTGTCACAGGAAGATGATTCCAAATCCTTTTCGCAGTTTTAACATTAACTTTAATTATGTTTTTGGTACTAGGAGCAAGTGGAAAAAGCAATAGGTGTTGGCAGAAGTTAAGTTGTTATGCCCATTTGTATTTCTGTGCTGTAGTGTTACCACACTGTTTTACTCAGCGTAAGAGTGATGCTGAGGGTTTTGCCCAATTACACTTCATTGTGACCTGGACAGCATTCCTCATTAACTTCCACCACTCAAAATGTTACTTTCAGTACACATCGCTGCGCTCACCACTGTTTGTGGAGCGTGTGTAAAAAAATACATGAATGGATAAATGTGGCCACACTAGATGAGGAAAGCTTGTACGGAAAGAAGCTACAAAAAGCAACAGAGAAATGTGTGTTGTGGCTAACGCTGTGGTTTCGTTCTCTCCATTCGTTGATTTTATAACTACATTAAGTCACATCTCAGATTAATGCTGTTGTCATGTTTACACATAACCAGATTATCTAACTCACAGGGAGATTGCAATGGATTAAGTATTAGGTTAACAACGCTCAGTAAAATGGCAATTCTCTACATAACTCTTGCGGTAACATCTATAAAACTCTATCTCTTTATTTTTGTGTTTATAATGTGCACACAGAAGGTTAAATATATATTTATCTTTATGGCTACCAAAAATCATTTTCTATTGTAACTTGAATAACTTTAATGATGGGAAATGATTGAATTATGGATATTTGTGACTTATTTATAGGCATCAAAGCACCTGAATGTGTCTTTATCATATATCTTAGTGATGCAGAAAGAGAACCTCTTCACACCTGTTATATTTTATCCATATGTCTTCTGTTTGTTCCTGTCAAAACATTTTCCGGATGTGGCTGTTTGAACAGGTTTCTGTAAGATGCAGTCCTTTTTTTTAGGTTTTTGATTACCCCTCTTAGTAAACTCCATATTCCTATTAAGATGAAACGCAACATATTTTACTCGGCGGTCCACTGATGTAATATTGCTTTAATAACTCTGCAGGGTGTTTTATTTTCATCACGATCAACGCCTCGCTCCTGAAGGACTAGCAATCCCTCGGAGATCCTTCAGGTCTGAAACATTGATCTGTGGTGGAAATAAACACCATTGGGAGGATTACAGCATGTAGACTGTATCCTTTAAACTCTGCGTGCCCCCTGTCGAGCCCACAGCGCCAGGATGGAAGGACATCGCTGCCTCCAGTGTTGCCAGCTGGCTGATAAGGGCTGGCACTGCTTGATCAGCCCTGCTGCACCATGGGAATTTTGGGTGATGAAGATATTCATTGTTATGCCATCTGCTGAGTCACTGCCTGACCTCACGGCTGAACGAAGGAATTTGACTCTGCTCGTGTGTGTGTTTGTGTGTGTGAGAGAGAGCATCCAATCTTTATTCCAGACTCAAGGTCCATATCACACAAAAAGACAAAACACACATCAATAAATAAGATAAAAAGCTAAACACAAAACAGATAAAACAAACAGATAAAAACATAAAATCAGTCCAATCACAGCGAGCCACACATGCTCACATGCAGAACTCTTCACAGGGTTAATTAAAATCGAAATAACATAATTGTCCGAGTCTACTAGGCGACACATGAATTTGTACATTAATTTTCCTAAAAGGGCATGACAAGTAGGTACCCCCAAGTTAACAAACAGCTGGCCATCTTGGTACCCTCAGCAGCAACCGTAAAGCATCATTGTATGCAACTTTTAGTTTGTGTATGCTTCTAGCCTTGTAGTTACTCCACAGGTGAGCCGTGTAGTTACTCCACAGGTGAGCCGTGTAGTTACTCCACAGGTGAGCCGTGTAGTTACTCCACAGGTGAGCCGTGTAGTTACTCCACAGGTGAGCCGTGTAGTTACTCCACAGGTGAGCCGTGTAGTTACTCCACAGGTGAGCCGTGTAGTTACTCCACAGGTGAGCCTTGTAGTTACTCCACAGGTGAGCCGTGTAGTTACTCCACAGGTGAGCCGTGTAGTTACTCCACAGGTGAGCCGTGTAGTTACTCCACAGGTGAGCCGTGTAGTTACTCCACAGGTGAGCCGTGTAGTTACTCCACAGGTGAGCCTTGTAGTTACTCCACAGGTGAGCCGTGTAGTTACTCCACAGGTGAGCTGTGTAGTTACTCCACAGGTGAGCCGTGTAGTTACTCCACAGGTGAGCCGTGTACAATGGTGTACAGAAAGCTTTAAAAAGTGATACCTTGACATCTACAGAGCACTTGTGAAACTTACGCATTCATATGTTTGCCTGGGCATACAGTTTGCAGCGTTGTCTATGGATGTCTTTGTCATCTGTGAGATCATCAGAAATATAATGACCAAGGTACTTGATCTCACTGCACACAAGAAGAATGTTGCTACTGAGAATAAAATTAGGAAATACAGCCTTTTTATCCTCTTTACTTCGCACAATCATGATGCTACTCTTCTTGGCGTTATACTTAATATTAAAATCAATGCCATACTGGGAACAAGTCCTCAGAAGCTGTTGTAAGCCAGCACTGCATGGGGAAAATATGATTAAATCATCTGCGTACATAAGGTGGTTGACAACAGTAGCACCGATGACACAGCCAGTTTTACAGAAGTTCAGTTTCCTCGACAGATCGTCCATGTACAGATTAAACAACAAAGGAGATCAAATCCCACCTTGCTTGACCCCATTACCAACATAAAAATGTTCAGACACAGTATTGCCCCACTTCACCTGCATAGTCTGATGTGCATACCAAAAGGCTAAGATCCTTATTATGTACTTGGGTACCCCTCTCTGGCACATTTTGTCAAATAATTTGTAATGATTCAGTCTATCAAATGCCTTGGAAGCATCAATAAAACACAGAAACATGGTGGAATTATGGCTTCTATATTTTGCTATAATGTCTTTTAAAGCAAAAATACACATATCTGCCATGTTTTCTTTTAAAACCGAACTGGTTGTCAGCTGTGGTAATATACCTTTCCAGCCTATCCAACAGAATTTTCTCCAACACTTTGGAGAGAATGCTAGCTAAAGCAATGGGTCTGTAATTATCAATGCCATTAATCTTCCCAGCTTTATCCTTGATGACTGGCACAAGTAGCACAGATAACATGGAATCTGGTAAGACACCATGATTAAGGAAACCAGTAAGACACAGAGCAAGAAGAGGAGCAAGCTTAAGACTGGCATGTTTTAAGTGTTCAGCTGAGATGAGATCCGGGCCACAAGCTTTGTTATTTTCTAGATTCATTATAGTGTTGTAGACTTCCTCTGATCTAACTGTAACATTTTCAGTGGAGTCAACCTTTTCAACCACAAATGCATCACTCTTAACACAGTTGAACAACTCATAATAGTGTTGTCGCCACAGTTCTGCGATGCTGCCTGACCCACACACTCCTTCAATGGAAGACGGTAAGGGAGTCTTACAGCTGTTTATGAGCATGTGTGCCGTCATGTATTATTTGTGAGAGTCCATGCTACAGTGCACAGCCCAGCCCACTTTTTCATGGAGCTCACCATAAACACTTTGCTCCTATTCAGTGCGCACACCTACTCAGTCTTACTTACCATCTGCTGCCACATGTTTTATTGTTGTGTGTCTGTGTGTGTGTGTGTGTTATTTGCTGTTTGCTGCAAAGTTGAAGGGCTGAGTTAAGCTCTAGAGGAGAAGAGCATTAAAAAGACATTAATTAGGTGTTGCGATGTATTCCCAGTCGTTGCAAAATCAAGAGTTATAGCACCGCACCGAGCCCTTATGGAGATGGAGACTGTAGGCTTGATACAATCATTATAAGTTTGATAGATAATGGAAGTTGAAGGGTGATGCGGCGCCACTAGATAAAGGTGGGAGGGTAAGGTTGTCAGATAATTTCTAAATGCCTGTGTGGTTCCCTGTGTGTGCTTGTACTTTCGCATGTGTCTCTGTCTATCCAGGCTCATGAGCTGTGCTGCAGTCAGATTAGTGAGGGTATGCTTGTTTGCAGACTTAAGTGTGACTCCGCACAACGCCCCCCCCCCTCGCCTTCCTGCTCCTCGCGCCGAGTGTCCTCGGAGAGCACAGCTCGCTCCTGCGGGAGTCGTCTCATTAGTTCAGTAATTAAGATAAACGAGGTTTTAATTGCAGCTGTGATTTATGCTAATGATTGTGGGATTCAAGATGAGGATTTCCTCTCCCTCCTCCAATCAGAGGGCAGATCTGGGATTTGCTGTGTACGAGAGATACCATCACAGATACTTTGCCTCCAATGTTGCAGTTGTTGTTGTTTGATAGTAGAGATGCTGGGGGGGGGGGGGTGCGGTTCTGATGTTAGTACATCCCTACTCCACAGGGTGTGATGTATGTGACCTCTGACCTACTGTTCTTATTATACAGTATATCTAGATCGCTAAAATCACTACTGATCACACCTCCCTATAGGCTAAATACATGTTTTAATACAACAAATTCTCCCCCCATTAATGGTAAAACAAATGTTTTTTATTTCATGCGTTTAGTGGATGTTGCCCTTAAAGTGACATCTTATATTTCCTTGTCCGATAAAGAGTGACATTCAAATGTGCATCTGGATCTGGATCTGGATCTGGATTAATACTGAGCAGAACCCAGAGGTATCACGCTCAGTGGGGGATGGATGATCCCCGCTAAATGTCTCTTAAAATTTGCCGGAAGCACTCCACGGTTTCTGCGATGACAGCTTCTTCTGGTAGCAAGTTCCACTCTCTGATTGTTCTCGGAAAGAAGGAGTATTTAAGAGTGTCACTAGTTGCGAAAATTTGCTCGAAGTTCAAAGAGTTGGCTTTGCGGGTTGCACTTCTTCTAACTGGCTCTAGGTACATTGATGCATTAATGGCTGAGATGTTATGGACAATCTTGAAGAAGAGAACCAAACGAGCCAATCGCCGCCTTTCACTTAATTCCACCCAGTTCAACCGCTTGAGCATTTCTGTGACACTGCTGTCCCATTCATAATCTCCAAAAATGAATCTTGCACCTCTTCTTTGTACTGATTCCAGGGCATCACTGTCTTTATCAGTGTAGGGGTCCCAGACCAAGCTGGCGTACTCTAGTTTAGAACGTACTAGTGCCACAAAAGCTGTCTCCTTCAGTTTCTGGGGACAGCGTCGCAGGTTCCGGCGTAGGAAGCCGAGCGAACGGTTTGCCTGTGTTACAATTTGGCCAATGTGTTGGCCAAATGTCAGGTTGTTATGGATTTCTACCCCAAGATTAGGCTGGTGGGTCACCTCTTTTAACACCTGGCCACATAGAGTATAGTTTTTAATGTGCAGGTTTGTTGATCTGCTTGTTCGTAGGATGTAGCACTTACTAGTATTAAAGCACATTCCCCAAGTGTTAGCCCATTCCTGAAGTCTAGTTAGGTCACCCTGTAGGTCTTCTTGGTCACTTCTATTTTTAATAGGCCTGTAGAGCAGGCAGTCATCCGCGAATAACCGCACTGTAGATGCTACATGTGACGGCAGGTCATTAATGTAGCATAAGAAAAGCAATGGACCCAGCACAGTGCCTTGTGGGACACCAGAGTCAACGTGAACTGTACTTGATTTCACCCCTTCTATGACTACTTGTTGGCTTCTTTGCATGAGAAAGGTTGTGGTCCAATCAAGTATTGGGCCGGTTATACCCATGTGGGCCAGCTTTAGCAACAGGCGCTTATGTGGAACCGTGTCAAAAGCCTTTGAGAAATCAAGGATTGCCACATCGACTTGCCATTTCTGGTCATGATATTTTGCCAGGTCATGCATTGTGACTAGGAGTTGAGTTTCACACGAATGGTTTTGTCGAAATCCATCCTGGAACGGGGTGAGGACATTATGCCTTTCCAGGTGATTCAACAGGTGTTTGCAAATGATGTGTTCCAGGAGTTTACAACATACTACTGTCAGGGAAACTGGTCTGTAATTTGCGGCGGTGTGCCGGTCCCCTTTCTTGAATATAGGCGTAACGTTTGCCTGCAGCCAGTCATCAGGTAGATTTCCTGTTTGCAGTGACTGCGTGAATACGCACTTGAGCAGTGGGCCTATTTGGGGGGCCAGCATTTTGAGTATACGATTGGGTAGACCATCTGGGCCACTAGCCTTGTTGATCTTAATATTTGCCAGTAGTTTGGTCACTCCTTCAGTCGTGATGATCAGGTCTTCTATCTGCGGGGCTGGATCTCCTGATATAGAGGGCTGGCTACCATCATCCTTAGTAAATACAGATTTAAATTGTTTGTTGATGAGTTCAGCCTTGTCTTTGCTGCTACTGTAGAGGTATTCACCCTCTCTAATAAGGGAGACTCCAATGTTGTCCGCTCCACACTCTTTGACATATTTCCAGAATAGTCTGGTATTGTTTTCAGCAAGACTCTGGGTGAGTCTGTTTTCGATATAGTCCCAGTGTGCACTGCGAAGGTTATTTTGAACATGTTTCTTTTGGTTGCGGAAGTTTTCCCAATCACGAGTTTTGCCTGATCGCTTGGCTTTGTTGTATAACTTATTTTCTTTTTTATTTGGCGTTTCATGCAGTGAGTGAGCCAGGGCAGGTTGTGCCGTGTGGTAGTGAACTTGGTCGGGATATGCTTATCCATCTGTGAAAACAGTTAGTCTCTGAGCATATTCCAGTTGTCATTCACAGTTTGCTGGTTTTCTGTTCTAACAAATTCTGTGCTGAACACTTCCAGCTCAGTTTGGATGGCTTCCCAGTCTGCAAATGAACATTTGTAAATTTTTCTCTGGGCTTTCTTTGTATATACAGGATGTATACTAGAGTCCATCATGACAGCACAGTGATCTGATATGCCTGGTATTGTTTGCACATTTTGCACGAGCGTTTGATTTGAAGTGAATATCAAGTCTATTATGTTCTGTTTTCGAGTAGGCTCGAGTTGTACTTGTGTTAGTGAGTATTCTTTGACTATGTCTAAAACATGTTGGTTTAGAGCTATATTGTTTGTCCCTGGTTGTTCATTTTCCCAATCTATACCAGGTGCGTTGAAGTCACCACCTAGAATTATTGTTTTTTCTGATGCGTTACCAGGCAATAGAGAAATTGATTTCCGAAGCTCATCCAGTTTGGTGTGATGGTCACTTGGTGGTCTATAGAAGCTACCAATGTAGAATGTTTTGCTCGCTTGGGAAACCTTGACCGAGACCCACATGATTTCAATTTCTGTGTCTGTGGTTGCAATCCTTGTTGCTGTAAAGCCTTCCTTTATGCCGATGAAGACTCCACCTCCGTTTATATTGCGATCCTTCCTAAAGATAGTATAGTATCTAATACAAAGTAAACCTACAGTATAATTAATAAAGCTTAAAGACCAGAAAAAAAGCTGCATTAACAATTTGATGTGCTTGCAGAACTATTAAAAGATTAAACAAATTATTAGTTTCTTTTTTCACCAGTATTCATGTTAGTATGCCTCACTGGCTGCTGGACTGAAATTAAATATTGGGTGTGAGAGTTTTTGTGATTAATGAATTTGTAACTTCTGCATGGAATTTATTTGAGAAAGCTGTGCAGAATCACTGACAAACTATAAGTGATCAGACAGAAGTTATACAAATGCTCTGGTAATTATCGCTATTACCCAGCTCGTTCTGGTTCTAATAATGTTGGGCAAATATATGCGATAAAAATGGAAAAGCACTTTCTGAATCCCTCACCTAATAACAATCAATATCATTGTGAAGCTGACAATTGAGCGGCCCGACCAAGCAAGGAGGCAGAGGCAGAACCTCCAAAAATATAACCCGGTGTGGACATTTATTAAACTCGATCCCAGGACACAGCCTCAATCTTGCTGTTTTTGTGAGCACAGTCACCAGCCACAAGGATCTCACACACACACTACCTGCCCCAAAACAGACAGGGCAACAGAGCCAAATACACACACACACTAATCAGCAATTAGACACAGGTGGGGGGGGGAGGAGACAACACAGGGCACCAGGTGCACACAATCAACTGCAACAGACATGGGGAAAGGGGAACACTTTTCAACATAAAACCAGCAAACAGAGACAGACAACCTAAAACACAGACAGATGCACACACTACATACATTTCGCCACCAACAAAGCTACACAATCCGTATCGGAGGCCGAGATCTATGGCCCCAAAGATCACCTCTGTTACAATCTTCCAAATAATAAAATGGAATATTTCCTTCATTACACTTTCGTAGTCAGTACAATTTGGCCACTGGCAATATAATATCAAGTGATATTTCTTACAGCTATATGCATTAAATAACTGTTTAAAGGTTCTGATTTAGGCTGCAGCCACACGAGGATGATAACGGAAACAAACCGAAATCGTTATCAAAAAAGTCTTCCGTCCACACGCAATAGGCACCAGAAACGTGTCCGTTCACACGAGACCGCTCGACCCGCTGGAGACGCTGTAGTATTATGCCGGGCCTGTAAGTGGCTGGCGATGTACTTCCGCCACAAAATACGCCAAAAGCAACGAAGAAGACTTCCTGCACATGCATGGTTGCCATGGTTGCCCTTCTGTTTATTCTCCGCGCTGGATTTAGCAGCAGAGGTGGGGTTTCGCCGGTCAACATGTCCGTTAAAGTTTAAATCTTCCGGACAAAATTAGAAAGGTGCCGGTCAAAGGTCTTCTTTGTTATTTATTGAGCTTTAAAACAAATGAATAACGACTCTATATAATAATATAAGGGGTCCGTGGTCTCATGCAGCTGGCTGATCCAATAATGAGTGACCCGACAGTAAAAATAAACATATTTATAACTAGTTTAGGTAGTTTGAGAGGTAATTAAAATAGTTAAGGGTGATGATCTAACTTGAAGTGTGTATTTTGCTCCGCTCATCGCTCCATCACAGCGGGCGGAGCTGCAGGTGATCATGAAAAGCTGCGTGTCTCCTCTCCTGTCCGATTAGACTTCACTCGCGTTTATGTCCATATCGATCAAATCTAGCTGGAAGCTCCTGCTGGGTGCACTGTCCTGCGAGATACCGGGACCGTTATCGTCCTCGTGTGGCTGCAGCCTTAGGCTCATGCTGGTAAGTGGCCCATCGAAATGAATGCAAGAAAGCAGAATAATTGTTTAATAATACAGGTATCTCTTTATAAAAGCACATCAGCAATATCAGCCTGTTCAGTCCTGTTTCCCAAGTTGCTTTAACTTCAGTTCCTCTTGAAATGTGAAATGACCTGTAACATGCTTACCTGAGGGTTCAAAACGTTTAATACCATTATTGAATATGATATCTTTGGAATGCATTAAGGGACTCAAAGATCCTATTTAGGTGGTGAAAGGTAAATGCCACTGTAACCTCAAAGCGATTTTGGAAATGACTCACAAATGAGTTCAGACATCTTTTTGTCTAAATTTCATCTTACAGCGTATCAAATAAAATCATCAATGTACATTTCCTTCATTTTAACAATATGTATTATCAATATTCTAAGTAGGATATCTTTAACATACAGTTACATGCAACTTGTATTGCGCTTTTATGCTAAACATATTTTTCAAACAGACAGTAACTTCTTAATAATAATAAAGTGGTTCTGTTGGAAAAGTGCAGACAAACCATCATCCTCATGCACATGTGTTGGTGCTCATTGGTGAACACATTACTTGGTTTTGATAATGTCCGTAAGAGATCTGACGTACAGGCCAATCCAAATATGGTCAAGGTGTGTAATGCTTTATCGGTTAGACTGTAGCCAGAGCGTAGCAGGTTAGTTGCATAAAACTCATCTCTTTCACATCATTCCTATAGTGTTGTTCTCTGTAACAAACTGTTTACTGAGGGTGAACAATCCATTTCGATGGGCTTAATTATTGGAGCTATTAACTGGATTACCTGCGCTCTATATTTGGCCCAATAGACTGGATTCCTCTTCTTATTATAGACACATGCATTTCCAAACATTTGGACTACCTATGTTGTCAATGTATTATCTTTTCGATGTACACACGGCATCTATTGCACGTCTGTCCGTCCTGGGAGAGGGATCCCTCCTCTGTTGCTCTCCCTGAGGTTTCTCCCATGTTCCCTTTAAACTGTGGGTTTTCTCTAGAAGTTTTTCCTTGTACGATGTGAGGGTCTAAGGACAGAGGGTGTCGTATTGTCATACTGATATTCTGTACAAACTGTGAAGTCCACTGAGACAAATGTAACATTTGTGATATTTGGCTATATAAATAAACATTGATTGATTGATAGACATAAACTTTACGGAACTGAAAAGATCTATCAGAGAGATGTTAGCAAACCAGTCTGTCCAAGAGTCAGGATAGGAGTTAAACCCCGTCTTTACTGTGCTGTAATGCTAGTGTAAGAACAAACAGGAAAAAAATCTGCCAAGTATCCCACAGAATGAAAGGACATCCCGAGCCTTTCATATCGGCCTCTTTTTTTATCTGTGTGTTCTTGTTTCTATCTCTTTTGTCACACACAAGCTAAACTAATCCCATTTTAAGCCCTTTTCCATCCCTACCATTTTCTTTCCTTTTAGATGAAGCTTCCCCTCTCATTGCATCTTCCCATGTTGAGAAACTGCAGCAAAGAAATTGTCCCAGAATCATCCAAGTTCTTACAATCTCTTGCCTGACCGCATTGGATTTTAATTTGCAGCAACCCAAGCAGAATAATTGGCCAAATTGATAAAAGATTATAACTCAATTTCCCTATTTACTAAATAAATCCTACAGTATTGGGAAGTTTCTCAGATGCCATAGACTGAGACCTCATTATGCCCTGACAGAGTGTAGCCACAGGCGTCCACTGACTTCCATGGTGTTTTCCTGGGGAAGCCTGTGAGCCCCCTGTCTGCCCTGCCAAAGATGTGAGTCACATGACTCTGTCCTGTGCCGCTGATCTGAGGGAGTCGACTGGCCTGGTGTCCCAGCCTCCTCTGAGCATACAGGTCAGACGTGCATGCATACGCCATTTCCCGTCTGGACAAACTGATAAGCAGTAAAGGGGATTATTTCCCCTCGCCTGCCTTTTCACACAAATCCTGTACTGCTACACCCTGATGCTCTGATTCCATAGTGCCTCACTCCTATCAGCACGCGTGCTGTAATATGGACAAGGCTAATACCTGTTATTCTATGGGGAGCTCTTATTGTGAGTGCCGCATCGCTAGGATTTCTCAGCGTTTTCAATTAGACGCTCTGAGGCTCTCCGCAGCCTGTGGCTATGTAATCTCTTGGAGAAAGCAGATAGTCTGCGGGACACTGCTCACAACGCAATTCAAAGTCTAGTCGACTCTAGTCGTGCCGAGCAGGTGTGTTAACATCAGGACCAGACCTCACTGGGCTATGATACTGTCTCATACAGCAGATTCCTCATTACACCCATCTTTTCATTCATTCATTTAATCCCACAGTTGCATGCACTTAGTATCACACAACACATTCTGATCATAAATCATACAAAATCAGATCTTAATGTATGTATATGTTCAAATCAACAGTCAAATTATAATCAAGAAATTAAAAAAGATTAGATTACATTTACCAAGGTTCAGTAGGAATCCTCCATACTGCCCCTTAATTAGTGGAATGCTGTTCTTCGAACCTTTATATCTTCTTCTTATTATTTCAACCAATATTTTGCCGTCCGATAACTTCAGCCTACAGAAACCATTCAAATATCAAAATATTCAGCCTTTTCAGCACATCTTTTCAAAATATTTTATACTTTTTGAAATATTCAGCTTTTAAAACTCTTTTTTTAACATGTAACTCAATGGGAGGAACCTTCAAATCCTCTTTTACCTACACCTTGCGCCAAATGCTTCTCCTTCCACATACTTTCAGTTAGCGTCTTCATTCCAACTTGATGATCACAAGACCAAAAGTCAAAAGTTTGCAGTTAAAATATTCTGATGCTTTTCAAAGCCTTTTTACTTTCTTTTCTCTTCTTAATGCACATTCATTCACTACTACGTACATCTGATATGTAACTCCTTCAGCCTACTTTCAGCTGCAGAAACCATTCAACTACATTATTCAGCTATTTCAGGACATTGAGGCTATACATTTGGTTGTTTATACCTTTTAAAACATTTTATTTTAAATATTAAGCTTCTTCACTGTTTTTCCTACTCTTCCAGTTTAACATTTCACTTTCCAGTTTTCAACAAAGTCATTGCAATGCTTTTGAGCTGTAACAATTTTGATTCAAATAATTTCACTTCTTTGCATTTCTCTGCTAAATTCAGCAAAACACACTTACTTGGTTTTTGTAGCTAAAAACAGCTACAGAGACAATTCAACTAATAACATATTCAGCTTTTTCTGCATTTTCAGCTAAATTCAGCAACAAATGTACACAGTTTACTGTACAGCATTCGCACGCATTTTCAGCAGGAATGCATTTTCTAATTTCATTTGTTGTTTGTTTTCACCTTAAAAACATTTTTTTTATTAAAATTATATCCTTAACATATATATCAGCTTTATCTTTTGCTGTTAGACCTTCTCCTTCTATCTTCATTTATCGACAGGATAAAGGGGTTACTGCCTGGCTGATAATTTGTATCCTCAGCTATCTGCTTCTGAACACGCACATTTACAGATGCCAAACCCAATCTCCTCTGCCTCTGTCTTCCACCCAGCTGTTGTTTTGTACAGTGTGCAGAAAAATATTGTTGTATTGACGAGCAAACTGCAACAAAAAATCAGATGGGAGGTTAAATCCCAAGTACTGTAGGCTACTTTTAGAGACGGAGACAGAAGGTCTCACACACACGTGAACAAACAAGCCAATAGATAAGACACTGCCAGCTTAATGCTTTGTTTAATAGACAACATGTGACACCTTGAGCTGAGAGATCACAGCCAGTAATCAATGCCTCAGTTTGATTATTTTCCATGAGCTGACGATTGTGAATCAATAGTGTTGGCTGTGACCAGGTTGAGAATCATTTAAGTTTATACTGTGTCATCTGGAATGGAGGAAGTACTCAATCTGTAGTACAGTTTAGTCTAAGTGAGTGATAAGACCATTACTAAAAGAAAGGAGGTGAGGTATAAAGCTGCATCTTTTTGCAGGTAACTGTGACTGGTGCTTTGGGTAAAGTGCTTCAAAGACATGTGAGCAACTTGGGTGATAGTGAGTGTTAAGGTTTCCTTACCCTTTGCGTCTGTGCGAGAGGCGGGTTGTATTTTCAGAGATGTAACAGTTGTTATTGTCGTAGAGAAGTAAAGTCTTAAAACGTACAGTTGTCTTTGGAGTTATTCAACAGTGAGAACCTCCTATACCGGGTATCACGAAATGGCCGACTGATAAGGACTGAGAGACAATTCTGTTTGGACTCATATCTATTAATTTAATGAGAATATCGAATAATTTTCATGGAGTGTTGGTATTTTTCAATTATCAGGTCACCTATTAAAACAGCAATGGTTTCACTTATTGAACCATCAATTTGATAGTTTACCGTCAGTAGACTGTTCGCTACAAGTAACAACAGTGTTAGACAGCGCTGTTACAACACAAATCATCATTGACTTCATCACACACTAACTGCAGGGGCTGGGTATTAAAACACTGAGGCACAGCCCCAGCTTCATTTCATAGATAGACTAAGGCAATATAATGACATTTAGACATGATGAGGATTGTAAAGGACATTTTAGTAACTAAATATTTTTAAATGTTTTCACACCTAATACACCCAGTGTATGTGACATGGCTTCACAGATGAGGAGCATTAAGTAATGCATCACTCACCCTACAGTAATGTAACAGAATGTAAACAATGACAGATGTTTATCCTCATCCACTCTGACATTAAATGCAGTCTAACTGTGGCTTCACTGTTTCTGACATTGACACCTTTCTGATAAAGCAGACTGGTAGCTATGGAAGTAACACATCTGTACACATCTGTAGAAGTGTATCTTACCATCTATGTCAACCAAACAGATTGCGATACCTTTGCAAAAAAGGAAATGTTTGCTTTCATCCTCCATGTATTGTTTTAGAATATTTCTCCTTGAACCTTTTTTGAAGAAAAACTTTTGATGAAACTACCTCATTGAGTATTCATGAAATTCAGCTTGCCTGCCAATGGCAAGACACCCACAGGGCCATTATCAGTCTGCATCACACACAAAAACACATACAAATGCACTGGTAGCTGTCAGACACTGAGGGGTGTGTGTCAATGCACAGATGAGCATGTGCGCAAGCAAGTCAGTGTATGTGAGGAGCCAATCATGAAGGTTCAGAAGTGCGTGTGGTTTGAAGACAATAACTGAAACCTCATCATCAAATATGATTTATCTGTAGGCGTAATCCTTAAAAGTGACACTAATTTGTGTACATTTAACAAAATACACACAATCTTAGCCCCAAGACTCTGAGCACTGGCTGCATGCCATATCACATTACTAGAATGTTCCAACGCCCCCATAGTGTTGTCACAAACTAGAGGAAACAGTTGTCACTGGCTTAGTCATGGCGATTACACTTGCAGAACTCCTGCTTCGGCTGTCCTTAAAAGCTCATTGCTCGGGGAAAGTCATTGTCATCCACTTGTCGCACGCACGATTGAGCTCATCAAATCAAATGCCTTTTCTTCTTCTGTTCTCTTGGGCAATCCCTACATAATAACTACACGTATGTTTTCCACTTTTGCGACTCAATCCACTTTCCCATTCCTGACCTTTCTATTTTTCCCTTTCTGCATTCACTCATTTGCTCTTTGTAAGAAGTGGAATTTCAATGAGGGAACTGTTCTCAGTAAATGAGCGTTCATTTTATTGTTCATGACACAATAATCTAAATGTGTTTGTCAATAGATAAAATGAAATCCGCACCCATGCTTTTCTTTCTGCTTTGGTACAGTAATGCTGAGATTTTTCAAAGTGGCAAATTATCGGATTACTTTTATCCCGTGATTGTAATATCAGCTATTAAAGCTATTGCACACATACTAAATTTGTACCACAAGGAAATAATGGCTGCTTTGGTGTGTGCGTCCTTGCTTGTGGGCATTTATTTATCTGTGTGTGTCTGTGCGATTGCATTTGAGTACTCTGCACTAGACAAAATTATGGCATGTTTTCTCATTTTCCAGTCCAGTACTGTCAGTAATGTGAGAGCATGGCTAAACCCCCGGAGTCTCACATCATAGAATCAAACTCTGCCAGTTATGCACTCTGATACACACACACTTTCACACCTTATCTGCATAATAATTCAGAAAAGAAAAACACAAACACACACACACACACACACACACACACACACACACACACACACACACACACACACACACACACACACACACACCTGCTTTTAGTATGAATATCAAAGGCAAAAAATAAGTTTGCATTTATTTTTGCTGAATTTGACTGTGTGCACTGAGTGCAGCAATTCCCCCCCCCCCCCTGATCTAATCACAGTGTCCTGGCAGATCACTTGAACACTTTTTATCAGCAATTAGAATATGATTATATTTTCCTCTCAGTGGGACTTCTGAGTCGCTGCATAATTTCAGTCTGTCGCTTTGGTCAGAGGTGGACGGCCGTTCTGTGGAACCTGAAGCAGTAAGTCAAATCCTCTTGCATACAGATGGTAAAACCAACAGTCTGCTGTAACCGTGCACATGTACATTACAGCACAACGATGTGGGTGTGTGTGTGTTGTGTGTGTGTGCGTGTGTGAGAAAACCCACTCGCACTTGGCCAGGTGAGTGCCCAGTCGTCCGGGTAAGGAGCGGCTGTTGGAGTGGATTGGCATGCAAGTGAGGCCACTGAAGCTGACAAACCAATTTACAGGCATGATGCCCACACTGAGAGTACCGTTGCACATTCCCCCCCCCCCCAAACTACCACCACCGTGCATTATTAACATCAACTTGTACCTCTGCTAAGCAGGCAAAAAGGACATTTTGGAATGAATGTGTCAGCTTTCTTCACTGATGATGACGAAAAAACAGGGTCATGTTTTTCCAAGTTTAATCTTACGACAACAAATGATACACCTCCTGCAGTCCTTCGCCAATGCTGCATTCATATGCTTCTCAGATGCTTCCCGTTTGCCAAGTTGGGGAGTCGCTGTTTGGACATCATTGTGTTCATGAGCAAAGAAGATGTGTTGTATTTGATTGCTAAGAGCGTTCTTTTTTTGGGAACACATATTTTCAGTATTCTGACACCACATGAATGCATGTTGCAAAGTGAAGCCTAATGGATGTATCCGCCCCATGATTATGATAACTCCAATATTGAATGGGTTCTTCCTTAGTTGATGCTACACCTTTCCCGAACAGACAAACAAAACAAGTCGAAAACATGTCGTTTTATTTTAACTGTCAACAAACATCGATCGAACAAACTTAAGAAGTATAAATAGCTATGATCTTTCTCTAAAATCTATCAAACCTTAACCATACAGTAGGTGTGTAATCCTCAAAATAAAGTGATTAGAAATCGAAACTTAAAGGCACAGTCAATGCCATGCTGACTAATCTTTCTCGAGTAACCTTGAATTTAAAGTATGACGTATATGTTTTTTTTTTTGTCGCACTGCACTCACACCTTTCTCCAGATCCACAATTAAATAGATTATGTAAGCTGGATGTAATCAGCAGTAGTTTTTTTCCGTTTCACCCCTTTCTCCACCTTTTGGCCTCAATCCAGGCTAATTACCCCAGGGCGCTGCTCTCTGCTGGCCTGCCTCCCATTTCTACGCCCCCCTCTGTGCACTCTCTGTAGCTTACCTCCTTTCCATTCCAGGCTAGATATATGGCAATAATAGAGCAGTGAGAGGGGTGCAGGGAACACAGGCATGGGTTAATCTGTTGACCTCATCCGTTGTGCACTGTAGACTCACCATCTGACCATGTTTCTCTGTAGTCTAGACCTCAGCTATTACTATAAACTATCTGAAGAAAGTCATTTTTAATCCCTCGAACTGCAACTCAAGGTTCATACTGTGCCCTACTTAGAAATAATTACTGCGATAACACGATGTGAATTCAGCAGTGGTGATTTGAAATCTTTAGTTCCACTGCTTGTATGTTTTATTATATTGATGTCATTTTATTTTACCTAGGTAGCGATAATCGTCTTAACGAGTAGTTATTCTATGTTTTTTATTTACATTACGTGTCACCTGTTAGACCATTTTACCCAAAGCGACTCACTCACTGACTGAGCCACAGTCTCCCTTATTTATTATTAATGTATTTGTTTTAACCCATAAATACATCCTGTTAAACCCTGAGCCTATTTTTCAGGTTTCAGGCTCGAAAATGACATTCCCAGAACAAATGACCATATCTTCTCTTCTAAAAGGGTTAAATTAATAATCTTTTTTCTCAAAGTAATGATAAACCTGTGAGTTGGATGTAGAAAAGTCAGAATACATATAGATGTTTTTTATTTTAAAGAAAATTCAGATTGAACATGGTAAAAAACTGTAAATTATAGTGTCCGTCCAAAAAACATTTTGTACTTATAGTGAAAACTAACCTTGGATGATGGTAAGGTAGACTAAAAGCTTTAGGAATCCAAAGTACAACATATAATAAGTACCCTGTATCAAGATTGATGCAAAACAAGTGATATTTGACCTTTTTAGACAGATTTAGCACAAAAAAACCTCTTCTGGGGCCATTTGGGTGGATTTTCCATCTCTGGCCCCCCTTGCTGGATTTTGACATGTGACATCTCTTTCTGACAGTCAGAGCCAATGGAATCGAGGGAAACTCACACATAGTCCTTATTTGGCAATGTGTGTGTGTTAGACTGCCGCATGTCCAAGACCGTAAGCAGCAGCCACTCTGGTGGCTACCATTAGCAGCTAACTTTTGCTCTGCGATTTTTACATAAAAATGGAATTATGGATTATAAATGAAATACATTTTTTATACAGAGACGTTAAAAACCTATGGATTAACCGATTCAGCCGCGTTTTTTCTCGTTTTAATGCCATTGAACACGTCTTTTGATCAGATTGACAGCTACCGTGAGACGATCTCCCTAGAAGCTCCGTAAAGGTACGTGTTGTGATGTCTGTGTTTGCTTCCCCTGTCTCGAGTTCGGATCACTCAGTGATGATACTATATACCTAAATAATCTGTGGAACCTCAGCTTTAATCGGATATCTTGTATGTGCAGCTACGATAAGTAATAAGGGTACTTTTATCTTGAGTTCTGTGCCAATGTCCGTTAGCATTTTTCGCTATGGGGTCATTTAGATGCTTCTTATGAGACTTGTGTTTTGTTTTGGTAAAAATGGTTTGTATCGTCAGTTAGCTGAGATTATTCCCGTTAATCTGGTATAACACATTAATAGGTTCTTAAATATTAAGATCCCCTGAGACACAGTGTCGTGAAAAAAAAAACCAGGGTCCCCGTCGGTGGGGACCTTGGGGTTTAACAGGTTTTAACGCGCTGCTTAAGCGAAATGCAAATACATAACGCTGCAAATAATGAACGCTGCAAAAAGCGGAAACCACAGGATACTAAAAACCATTTAGTAGTGGACAATTTGTATTCGTAGTGTTTCGTTTATGCAGGATTTTAGTAAACGCTTCGCATGTTTTGTCATTTGGTGATTGTTTAATTAAATGCTGCACATGTGTTGTCAAGTTGGTAAAGAGGTTTCTTCATTTGCATGCGTTTTGGCAAATTTGTTCCATACATTTTTGAAAACTGCAGCACGTTTTTCCCTATGGAAATGTTTTGTGCTGTTTTGTGCTGTTTTAGCGGGATTGCACCTGTCGGCCACCACATAACACTCCCAGTCCGTACTCTCATCTAGACAACCTGGTATTGTTATTTTTTAAATAAATTCATATATTTTTTTACTTTGACATAGACAGGGAATGAGTTCGCTGAGTATGTTTGCTCTTTTACCTCTCCGGAGATCATCCTGCTAAACCGTGTGTGAGAGCACTGAGGAGTTCCTGTGCTGTCCGCTGCTGAGAGCAGTCTATATTAAAAAGGCACACATGTATAAGTTCCAGGTGGTGCAGCCCTCTGATACAGCTCTGTCTGCTCCATTGTTTGCTCCACTGAGCAGATCGCTCCGATAACATTCACATGTATGAACTGCCACTATCTCCAGATTGCACGGGGGCTTCTTTAGGTCTCATACAACACATGTGGCAGGCACAGAGAATCCCAATGAAGCTGTGAAGACATTCAGTGTTTTGGAATGAAAGGTGATTCATATTGACTGAGATGCTGTTTATGTGTGAAGTGAGTGGGAAACAGCAGGCAGTAAATTATAGAGGTGAGGGTGATTGGGTGCATTTTCGCTTGTTGTCTCCATCTGCTGGGTGCAATTAGCAGCCAACAGCCACAAGTTGCCTGACAGAGAGAGAAAGCCAGACTGAGCGTGTCAAAGAAGAGTGTTAGATTGATGGCAAAGTTAAAGAGTTTAATTTTAAAAAGAAGAGAGGGAATAAGAAATATGAGAAGAGGACTTGAGTGGGTCTCAGTCTAATAATTGAAGTGAATCGAGAACACGAGGCACATTTAAACTTGTTAATGAGAACAGTGTCAAGTTCATCATTTCAAACGCCCCTCTTTGAAGAAGTGCATAGACTATAACAAAGTTAATGCAATGATCAGCCCAGTGAAGTAATGGAGTTCAGGAGAAATGTGCAGAAAGTTAACATAATGTAAAACTTAAATCTAAGTGTTACATTTTTAGCGGATGGGGGGGGTTGTATTCTCAGCAGAAGCTTATCTTATCTAAAGTTTAAAATAAGCAAACAAAATTGAATATGAAAATGAATAGAAATGGCGATGCAACTTGAATTGAGTGAATGTAAAGTGACAGCAACTCTGGTGTACATCATGTAAAGAAGTGGAAGGGAATGCTGACAAAGAGGCAGTGCAAGGAGGGCAGACAGTGACGGATAAACCAAAGGGATGTAGGGAAGGCAGCTCGTGGACATGTTGGAGGTGGTGGATCAGCCAAAGGCAGGTAGAGAGACAGGACACGGCAAAGCAAAAGCCGTATCCATATTGCATGAAATGGAGACATGCACATAGCTCATCCAATGCCTCCCCGTCCAGAGGCTCCACGCTGCCTCCCAGGTGTTATGTTGAATTATCCACAACGCCAGTTTCGTTTGTACGTCTGACTTTCTTATCCCTGTCACTCTCTTTCTCCAACCATCCATCCATCCATCCAGGGAACACCAACAGCGTTTTTGCCCTGGACTACATCAGCGGGGCCCTGACAGTGAATGGCCAGCTAGACAGAGAAAACCCTCTCTACTCAGCAGGATTCACGCTCACTGTTAAGGTGAGCTACTGAAGGGGACGCGGTGCACGGGGGGGTGGAGGGGCTGTGGCAGCCGGGGGAAGGGATCGAAAGGCTGTTTTGCTGGTGGATCAAGAGAGGGCTTTGATATGATAGTGTATTAGATCAATGCAGTGTCCGGGTTTGCAGCACTTTGACTCAGCTCATACTATACCTATTTTGACAGTATTTGGCTATAATTAGAAAACATTTCAAGGTCAATACTTCAATTAAAACTGAGTGGATACAAGATTATACCATGTTTATTAATAGATGTTTCTGCATGTTTGTGATCCAGACATATTCAAGTACCTTTATTGGGTTGGTCAGTGAAGGTATTTGTGATTATGTCCCCATTTAGAGGCTGCTGTTCAGTGAACATCCAGAAGCTGGGCAGGACAGGGGGAGCAGAGGAGGATAAGATAAAAGAATACGATTTAAAGTCATCCGAACACTAAATGCTCTTTAGTTCCTCTGCTTCTTTTTTTACCTTTTCTTCTGCTTGAAGCAGGTGCAATCTCTAAATCCTTCCACTGAGTCTAAAGTCTACATCACTTTATGTCACTCCTGCCCTCTCACCCCGCTCCCAACCTTCCTACCTTGAACATGCCACCACGTTCTCTTCTGTCACCAATTCTTCTCTTCCAGGATTGTACACCAAGTGGTACCCACAGGGTGAGAGGGTGCGTGAAATGGATTTCCAATTGCAACTCAAAGTGGAAGGTTTTCCGATCAAAGACATACTTTTTCCAGTGTAACTGCAATGTTACACTAGGGATTTTGATGGCATGTCAAGTGAAATGGTTTGTGCCTGTACAACACAGAAAATGGCCTTTAGTACCCCCTAATAGCCTCACTAGCACTCATGTATTCAATCATGTAGCTGCGCAATTATTGTCCATAAAAAGCACGTTGCATGACGTTTTTCTTATGTGAGAGACTCAACATTGAGATAAAACTAGCTCTAAGGTTTGATCCAAAAAAGATGCTGGCTTACATATTCCAACGTCAGTCATCTTTTTAATTGAAATCAATAATTCCAAAGAAGAAAAGAAGCATAAGCAAAAAGTGCTGAAAATGAAAAAAAGGGTCGCCCAAAAAATGTATTTATAAGATATGGATTTTTCCCCTCCACATTTTCTCTGCCTCTCTGCTTGTGCGTTCTTAGGTGGTGTTGCTATTGATTGTGGTGTGCCATAGTAATACAACTAATTTCTCAACTTCAGGCAGCTTAGATAGTGCTGAGCGTGTGGAGGTGGAGGTCAAATGATTCACTGGCGTTGGAACGAGAGAGGCTAAACTACCTTGATTACCCAGAGACCACTATGTTGTTCCTGCCTCTTCTCCTATTGCTTGTGACACTATTCCATCAATAAAAGACCACGGCTGCCTATTCCTATCCTTCTCTCCTATAGTTCTTTTTTTCTAGTAGTTTCTTCTCAATGGGACTGTTCTCCTCAATCTCATTGTATGTACGTGGATGTACATGCGCTGGCCCTCTCTTGGCCTCACTTTGAGCCTATTTCTGTGATTGCTTTGAGTCCACCCTTTGATCCAATAAATGAACAGCCGTAAATACCTGGCTGCGATTGTGTGCTGACCACCTCCATCCGAAATGACATTTTAGGGGCAATCAAATCTCTCCTTCTTCTCTCTAAGGCCACAGAGTTGAAAGAAGATCGCAGTCCATCAGATGCAACCGTGATGACCACCTTTACCATCCTGCTAATCGACAGGAACGACAACGCTCCGAAGTTCAACAGTTCTGAGTATCGGCTCCACATCACCGAGCTGGCCCAGGTGGGCTTTGCCCTTCCGCTCTTCATCCAGGCCGAAGACAAGGACGAGGTGGGTGGATAGCATCTATTCTCTTATACAGATGACACCAGGCTTTCTCTGCAGCTTACGATTGATAGAAAAATAGGTTTCAGCTTTAGTTCCCATAGCGATCCAAGAAGTAGTTTGGGGACCAATCCGGGGACATTTTGAAATCAGATCATTTCTTAACTGTGCTCTGTCCATCTCTTTAGTGTGACACATTTCACTTTTACTTTAATCTAAATAAAAGGCATCGTGAATGTGGATAATTTAATATTGCAAGTAACTGTGAATTCAGTCAGAGGTTGAAAAACACTGGGCTCCTGTTATCGTAGCTGCCACCGGTTTGAATGATCAATGTAGCCGGCATTAGTTATTGGAATTAATACTTATTCCATGAGTAACTTGACCAAAGGCCAAAATACAATACACTATGCAGCTTCGGCTGTTACAGATCAATTGTAAAGAGAAAACATTCAGACTAAAACACCACAATGTTTTCTAGTTTCAACAACACAGAGTGATACATTTTCCCTCTAGCTGATTATTTTAGCGTCAATCTTCAGAAGTCTTCCCTTCATATCGCATCAATAATTTAGGATAATAAAGGTTCATTTAAAACTATGCCCTTCAGTATTTGTATAAAAATGCTCTTAAAAAGGTGTTTCAGAGTAAGTTGGCTACACATGTTGTTTCAATGTAAACATTCAGGTAGATATAAGAATCAAATTGGAATCAATATTGTCAGATCAGTCCAGAAAATGTAAAATAATTGTATTTGATCGTATAAGTTCTTTCTACAAAGACAGCTACATGTGAGTGGTGATGTTTTGTGTTTCCATTTTAAAGGTTTGGATTTATATTGCTTATAAAAACACCAGCGTCTATAAAAGTGTGTGTGTGTGTGTGTGTGTCCACTGTCAGCAACAGTGTACGACAGCACGCTTTAATGTGTCTGCCACTTTCCATTAGCTGTATCTATCAACGTACTTTGGTGACACACAGTCACACACACAGAACACAAACACTTTTTCACGTCGCCACTCTGTCTGTCTCCCTCACTTTCTCTCTCACATCTGCTCATGCTCGCTCACACCGGAGCATTGGACTCGACTACAATTTAATTTGCTCTGGAAGAGATGGGATAGAGCATCAAATTATACCTAACGAGGAAAATCAATCACCTAGGGTGCAGATAAGCCGAAAGCTAGTCAACTCTGATTGATTCAGGCACAGCAGCCGCCAGGGTGGAATTTGACAGATAACTGCAAGTCAAGTGGATAGAGAAAAAGGAGGAGAGACAGACACGGGGAGAGGAGAGGACCTTTAAGGAAAGCGGTTCGACAGAAAAGTAGCCTGCAATGGAGCAAAACCAAAAGTCTGAATAATTGCTGGAGCAGGAATAAATGGAAGGACAGCAGACAGAGGCGAAAAGGAAGCTCTTAAAGGAGAGATAGCAGGAGTATTTAGCAGCAACTCTGTTTTATTAATTCTAAGAAAGGTGTGCTGTAATGACGAGACAGAGAGAGAGAGAAATGCTGCTGCACTCAGGTGGGGTGACGACCCACCCACCTGGCATGTGTTAAGAGCTCCTTGTGGAGGTTACCACCAGATGTTTTACCACTACAAAAATCAGCACTCAGTGTGCAAGGTACCAAGCCGCTTAACATCAAAGTATCTCAGAGAAGAGATTGCTCAATGCAAATTGGGAATAGCTATGTTAATTCAGACATGGTTTTAACCATACTGACCACAGATACACAAAACCAGTCCTTAAGCAGCCACAGCAAACTGCTTTTTGCTATCATTTAACCAACCAGGACGAGCTCAAAGGAGATGATTGCACACAAAAATGTAAAATGCAGACTTTTTTTAAAAAAATACTGCATTCCACCCGTTTTGCATTGCAGCACTGCAGTTCACCACAATGCCAGATATACATCCGTTCCAGGTTGTAAAATCTATGAGACATTTTTTGGCCTCGCAGTATTGTATTGCTGTTTTGAGCCCTTAAACCTGCATGTCAGTGCCGATACACACACACACGTTCACACTCGGCTACACTTTTGCTTTAATCTCACTTTCTCCAAGTGTGAGGGATTACAGGCAGACGTTTCATTTCTTTGACTATGGCACAAGTGGTAGTTACCTCTCTCCCTGTCTGCCGCTCCCTTCATATCCTCTTCTGCTCTGTTAGCATCTATACAACTTTTGCTGCTGGAACTTGTCACTAAACTTTGTGGCAGTCGCGTCTGACAGGGTGCTTTTATTGGGGGCTTCTAAAGGCAGAAGCAAATGGACGGGCAATTACGTTTATGGGCAGTTTGAGGTGACATCCCTGCATATTGGATGGTCTTTTAAATAGGAGTCATCAGCCACAATGGTTTTCCCAGAGATGAAAACAAAAACAAGGGGGCTATTTCAACCGCCAGCATAATGTCAATCGACCACCGCACTCGTCTTCCTCTGTCTGTCGCAATGGCTGCGTGATTGGCCGCCCTGCAGCTTGATATATAAAGACAGGCAGGCTCTAGAGAGGTTTTCTCAGCTCCAGACAGCCACAAGCTTCTCACGACTGTGATGTCATGTTGACCCCCACGATGCCTTTGCACTGCAAGCTTTTTTGAGAAGAGAAGGTTAACATTACAGGTCTTCTTTAGAGGTTATTTATAATTTCATATTACCACGAATATAATAAAACTAGCCTTCCCTCATATAATGTAATATACGGCCTCCTACAGCATCACTTTTTATTTTTTTATTTTAGATTTCATATACTGTATTGATCCCAATTTGAAGCATGCATGAATATAAGGCATTGCACATTAATTAAAAGTAATATTAAATAGGAAATTCCCAAATAGGAAATGTATACAGTGCATGATATATATCTATAGAGTATATCTATTGAATCAACACATAATATACATACAATTAACATTTAAGTTAGCAATTTGGTTTTCTATTTAGAAAAAAAGTTAGTCAAAACATTCATATCCTTCCAAATCAAATCAAATCAAAAGGAATTAAAAAAGCATCGAAGAGCAATATGAAGCCAATGCATCTTAAAGCAAGAACATGAAAACAAGATGTGTTTTACTTATCATCCTTAAAGAGAGAAGAGCCAAAATAAGGAAACATTGATCAATCCAAAAAATGTATGGGTACTGATGAAAAAAGAACACAAATAAGAGGATATTCTTTTGTCCTTATATCGCTTCCTGCTTTAAGACACATTGTCTTTGTCAACATACAGTATTTTTAGGCCTGAAACCAAACATGGACCTATGCATCTGTATTGAGGCAGATAGTCATGGCTGTCACCAGGGATCTCATCATCGCCTTTTCTCTCATAAAACACACACGATGATGATTAAAGCACATGGTTTCGACCCTTTTCACTGGCTGGGTAATCAACCCAGTCGGACATGTGATCAGCACTGTGGGCACACTGGGCAGTGCATGGGGATTTACTCCATGTCGCACTCAAAGCCTCATTTACATAATGTGAAACAGTACAGTGCAGTCTTAATGTAGTGGAGACAGATAAATAATAATTCAGATGAGGCTAGATGAACTTGTTATGGACTACTATTTGATTCCTGTGCTGTCTTACTTTGTCATATCCATTTTGTCACACATTTGATGGTTTCTGTTATTGACTTGTTCTCATTTTCCTGTGTACTGCACCCGGAAGAAACAGAGGGTTATTTGTTTAGCAGCAACATTCTCATACTAATGGGAACAGGCAACATATGGTATGGTGTAAACTGTATGCTTTACCAGCGTATGTTCCATAGGCAGAAGGCTCAAAAAGCTGAGGTGCCTAACAGGTAGAGTGCTAGGTGACTGTGGGAAATCGAGTGATGGGGGATGTATTGTGAAGAGATGCACTGATAGAAAAGAAACATCTTGAGCACAGCTGACTGAATGGAGCCCGCTCCCCTGCTGAGGCTGCAGTTATCTTGTCTCTTAGCATCACAGCAGTGTACCACAGCGCGCCGTAGTGTCCGCCACTTTCCATTAGTTGTATCCATCAACGTTCTTTGGTCACACACACACTCAGACACCAACACACAAAACAATACCCTTTTACTTTACGCTTGCTCTGCCACTCTCTTTCAAAAAATCTCGCTTACATGTGCACATCTCTCTAAAACATTGGTTTCACGAGCTCTTCTTTATCATATGGTGAGTTTTTAAAATCAGGAAATAGTCGGGACACACTAGCCTGACCTTTAACCTCTTGCTTGTAACCAACAACAGTCATCTAAATGCTTGATATCTTAAACTTATGTGTTATATTTTGCTGGGATTAAGAATTTAATTGGATCAATCGTTACTTCAAGATTCAAAGTCTTTATTGTCATATGCACAGTAGCTACAGTTTTGTAATGGCAATACAAATCTTAAGTCCGAGGCTCCTCCCAACAATGCAACATAAATATATACAACGTAGACAATAATGCAAATTAAAAATAGTGCAAGAAGAAACAGAGTAGAAATAAAACGGTGCAAGAGAATGTTCCTAGACTTATGTGCAAGTAATGCAGGAGAAGTGAAATATATATACGTGAGATCCAAACGGATGAATGTCATGAACTTGTATTCAATATCTGTACCTTTCTGATACCTTTCTTTTGTCAGGTAATAATTCATAACAACTCAGATATTCTTCAGTATTTTGCACAAAGAATATATCACTCTCTTAACAAGCCCTTTTTCTTTCAGTTTTTCCTACACTCACCTGTCTCTTGTTCTTTATGGCAGGGGGTGAACAGCATGTTCCAGGTGTTTCTAACAGGAAACAATTCAGAGTACTTCACCATCTCGCCCACGGCGGTGCAGGGGCGTGCTGACATCAGAATGAGGGTGGCCGTGCCGCTAGACTTCGAAAAAATCCGCAGCTACAGCTTCTCAGTGAGTTTTAAAAGTACATGTTTTCAGAGAGAATGCTGGGGTGGACTCCATTCCCAGACTTTAACAAGAAACATTCAGTTTGAGACATAAACCCCCCACCACCAGCTTTCTAGCTTATGTTTCTAAGAGTTGTAGCTTATCAATGTAAATGTATAACGGATGAGTTTTGTAAAGAGAAGTGAAGCGGAATATGAGAAGACAACATTCAAGCATTAACTGTTTTAGTCGGCGACAAAGCAGATCCATTGTCGTTCTGTCAGTGCCCTTTAATGAAAGACTGAATGTAGTTTCCTTTTTTTTTTTTATTTGTTTGGACAAAGACTGGGGCCATATCAAATTCACATCACTGCAGACTTGTTTGAACAGTGACATTGGTATTTTATGACCTCAATTTCCCGAGTGGTTTACAGAAGGGGGTGCCCTGCTCTGTGTGTTTTAAAATCAACAAATCTTAAACAAATCAGTGACTTCTTTGGCGCCACAGCATTATGATCAGAATCGTTTCCGATGATGCCCCCAAAAAAATTGAAATATTTCATTTATATAAACGTGTCTTAAATCTGTGCATTTTGAGTTGAATATCTAAGAAGTTTTGTTAATGTTGTATTACACTCCTTGTTGTCTCTCCTCAGCTTTTCGCCAATGAGTCCATGTCCGACCATGTGGGTTTTGCTCGTATCTTTATTGAACTGATCAATGAGAACGACAACCGTCCCATCTTCAGTAAGCCGCTGTACAACATCAGCCTCCCTGAAAACACCCCCCCTGGAACCTCACTGCTGCGGATCCTGGTAAGTGTCTTAGAAAAAAACACTCAGTGGACCTTTGATTTGTTCCTGGAGAGATATTTAACTGGAATCCAAATACATTTCCAATAAAACTGGCTGGTACTAGTAACTTTTTATGGGGCTTGTTTTATTGGGAATGAAATCTTGGCTTGTTTGTTACGTCATGTGACCCAGTGCTATCCGGAGATTTCATCATATGAGTTGTGATTTATGGTGACACCAGCTAGGCCGTCTCAGAGAAAATGAGGAATGAATACCGATGAAAAACTCTGTCACCAACTGCACCGTGTCACTGTTAGCTAATGCTGGGATCCTGCACATTTGGGACACTGAATTACCATGTTGGCAACTAAAGCATATTTTAGACTTTAAAGACAATCTGTGGCTCAACTGTGTCTTGGTCTCTTCTGAATAATTATGCAAATTCACTGAACAGCAGAATGAAATATGTACTGCCAATACAATAGTGAGTTCCACTTAGGTGTTAAAGGTTAAATGATCCACAAAATAGTCAAAACGTCCTCAATTCAAGCTAAATTCCTTCATTCTTCATGAAGTAATTTATTTATAATTTAAAGGAAGTGTAATTGCTTTCTGTGTATGTAAGTAAAGAGAATAACAGTATTTATATGATTACCTCAAAAGGCTGCTTTTAACTTGGACAAGTATTCAACAATTTGACTCATTCACTTAATAACTGTTTACTAAAAATTATATTTAATAAATATAAGTTAAAACTGGACCACTTTTATCAGAGTAGCTTAAAAATCTCTTTGTTTTCATTTTTGAATTAATGTTACAGATGTCGATAATAATATCAGGACAACCTCCATTAAAACTGATCCCATTAGAAAAGTGCTAAATAATTATATTCAAACTTTTGTTATTATTAATTCCCTCCAGGTCTGTTATTGTACCTTGTGTTTCACATTTGAACTGTCTTTGAGCCCCCCCTCCCCCTAAATATCTCTCTATAATTCTGCATAAATATTCATTACCAGCCATTCCTGTGACAGAACGCCCACAATCCACTAGATACAAGTGCAAAAAGAAAAGTGTGAAAATCAATAGTGTTTATAGACTGGCTGCTCATGAAACGGAGATTGCAGGGCAGTCTAATGCCCGATAAGTCTGGCTGATGTTGGCCTTGTGCTGGAGTGCGCAGCCCGCTGTGGAATCCTGATTGTTGGCTGTAGAGGGTGAATAGGCTGTAAATAGAATGAGATGTGACGCCTCTCGGTGAGGGCTGCACTGACATGGATGGCAGCACAAATATATATACACACACACTGTTAGATGAAGGTTTAGATATTCTCATTCACGCACAAACACACAACAGAAGCAATAAAGCCCTTGGAGACAAAACACATAGAGACAAAACAGAGGTTTCCCTTACTGAGCTAGCTTTTCTAAGAAAAATACAATTAGACACACAGCCTCAATAGTACATGCACAACAATCTCAAGGTCAACACATGTCAAATATATTCGTTATTGTAGGCCTTACTCCATAAGATTACCATTTACTATGTATGTGTTGTTGTTTGTGTTCAATAATATGTTTGAACACACTTGTTTATTCTTGTGGGTTTGTCATCATTGAGTTCATTAGTAATTTAGACGGCACGTTACAACGGTTGTAATCCATTGGAAATAGCAGAGACTGTTTATGTATATGCTGCAGTCTGATCAAACAAGCCACGACCGCCTCACTCGTGTTTGTGCTAATAATTAGGTATTTATTTTAGAATGGACATTGCATCCATTTATTGTGTAAAATAACCCATAATGTAAAGAACAGAACAAATCCATCAAACTGCTGGTTTTCAGATTGTGCAGGCAGAAGTAGAAACCGTATATAAGTTTGAATTATGTGTATTTTAAAGTATAAAGTTCAGAAATGTATTGAGCCTTGTGCAAGAGCACTTTTCCACCCACTTCTTCCACTAAGCACCAGGTTAAATAATACTTAACCTGTCCATCACCCCACTGTTAAGTACAGAGTATGATGCTGTGCCCAAGTGCAGAAAGGCATTTGGAGTAGAAGTGTTAATTATGACAAATTGAATACATGTTTCCCCCAACTCTGACTACTTTTAAATCCAGGCTGAAGACTTTTATTTTTGTCGCTGCTTTTAATTGAACTATTCATATCTTAAACTGCACTGTAACTTTTATCCATGTATTTTTTCTTTTAATGGTTATTTTATTATCTTTTCTTTTTAATGACAGATTTTAAATGCCATTTTCTTAATGTCTTTCATTTTTGTAAAACACTTCTAATTGCCTTGTGTTGAAAGGTGCTATATAAATAAACTTGCCTTGCCTTGCCTAACAACAGGTCCTTTGTTGCTTAACTTAAATTACATTTGCACTTAACTCAAGCTGATTCATTACATTCTGAACTTCATATCACAGCTCCATTGAAACTGTGCTGGGCTTTTAAGTGCTGGCCCCTTTGTTCTGATTCTCTGTGCACCTGTCTCTCTCATTCTCCTGCAGCAGTTCAAACTGTCTGCTTGTTTAAGTGCAGTGAACGACTCAAGGCTTGACAATATAACCTGATTGTTGTACTGAAACTTGCCTCCCGGTGCTCCTCTCGGATGGCTGTGAGGTGCAACAGATGGTGGCCAAATTATGTTTTAGCACCAAACAGGATAAGAGCGGTTTTATTGTGAATCTCTCAAGGTGGCCGGGCCAAACCTCAATTCACAAATGAATGCATTGAAATACTAATGATACATTTCTGGGAAACATTCTTATTTGCTTTTCTTGCTGAGTTGAAATAGAATATTGATACCAGTCACATCACCCTCATGCAATAAGCTACAGACATGGGCTAATAATAATAATAATATTAATTTCAATTTTTATAGCGCCTTTCAAGAAACCCAAGGACGCTTTACAATGGGAAACAAAACAACAAAATAATAATAGTCACACAGATACACAGGTTGAAAAAGAACATGTTGCTGGGTACTGCATTTTAGCTGAGGCCAAAGGCCTGAGTGAACAGATGTTGTTTGAGTTGTTGTTGTTTGAAAGTGTCCAAAGAGTTGGCATTCCTGATAGCAGAGGGGAGAGAATTCCAGAGGGTGGGGGCTGCGACACTGAAGGCTCTGTTGCCAAAAGTTTTCAGCTTAGGAGCGCTGGATGGAGAGCAGCCCTTTGTCGGAGGACCGCAGTTGACGAGAGGGGGTGTAGGGCTGAAGGAGGTCAGAGATGTATGGAGGGGCTAGGGAGTGGAGAGATTTATAGGTTAGCATGAGGAGTTTATACTGGATGCGTGACTTGACCGGGAGCCAGTGAAGGTGGATGAGGGTGGGGGTGATGTGTTGCCAGGGCTTAGTGCGGGTGAGGAGCCTGGCAGCAGAGTTCTGGATGTACTGGAGCCTGTCCAGGGCTTTGCTGGTGACCCCGAACAGGGCTGTTTGCTTATGTATCATAAAGACCAGAAGCAGTGGGTAACAGCTAGATTCAAAAGCTCAAACATATATCCCAATGCACAGCTACAGTAAAGCTTATAAATGAACTCTTTACCCTAAAAGTTACCACAATACTCTAGGATGTTACGGCCCGTCCACACTACAGCTTCAAAAAAAGCTTGGAGCTGGGCGTGTCTGAAGCTCGACCAACAACCAATCACATGAATCTCCCGCCCCTGACACACAAGCAGCGGTTTGATTGGCTAGAGCTTGTACTGGCATATGATTTGATTGGCTGACGCTTCCACCGAAAGCTTCAGAAGCTTCAAAAGTTGAACATTGATCAACTTTTGCAGCCTGAAACGCCAGGAAAGCTCCGCTCTGCTTCCCACAATGCAGTTCGGCGAAAAGTGACGTCACCCCATTCAAAGTGAATGGGCAGACGCGTTGGAAACCGTTTTTGAAGCTGTCGAAGCTGTAGTGTGGACGGGCCGTTACTGTGCCCGGGTAAGAAATAGCTTAACGCACAACTTCCTGTAAATCAATCAACTTGTGTTTATATTGCAGTTGTGTGCTTATTGAGACAGCTTGAATGGTTGTACATAAGATGGGTTTCCTTTTAGCTTGAGACAGCCCCAAGCTGCTTCCATCTGCCTTAAAGGTCTCCTATTATACTACTTTTAGGCATATAAAGAAACATGTCTATTAAGTGTTTTGCTCAAAACACCAAACAGATCACCCATCCTTGCCATCCCTCATACCCCTCTATTTCAGCCCTGTTAGAGAACTGCTGATTCTGGGTCTATAGCTTTAAAAAAAGAAAAAGGGGGGGGGGGGGGCTAATCCAGGAGAATTCTACCGAGATTGTCAGCTAAACGCTACCGTGATTAAACGCCATCTTGTTCCAAACCACATCAAGGATTATTTCTGAAACAGTCTGGAGCTCAAATGCTTTTTCTCTTGTGGGTTTACCACATAGTGAGTCACTTTTTTATATCCGGCTTTTTTTACACATACTCTCTCCAGTACTGCGTTAGCTCTGAGTGTTAGTGATGCTTGCTAATGTAAACAAAGACCATATTATGTCCAAAACACGCTGTGCATTGTTTCTGATACAGCGACGTTTCTGATAGGGCCGTGGTGTAAGCCAGCCCATATTTCCGATATTACGCAAATCTGGATCATCTCCATTGTACCCAAGGGTTCAATTGGGCCGGGGCTGTCCGGGGTTAAGCCCCGGCACATGGGACGATGTTCTGACGCCATCACCCTTGCACATTTGTCATATGTTTACAAAAAACGATATATGTTCAAACTTTTCTCGTTCTTAATATAGACTATATTTAGGGTCGATATGTGTTGACTTTACCTTAAAGGTCCCATGTCATGGCCATTTCTACTGATCATCATTCCATTGTTGAGGTATACTGAAATAGATTTATATTGTGCAATTTTCCAAACTCACATTGGTTTCTCATACAGCATCTCTGTATAGTATGTGTATTCACTATCTGTCCTACCGGCTTGTTGGAGCTCCTGCCCCCCCTGGATCATAATATACATTTAAAGTCATAAATAATATAATATTAAAACGTATAAATAAAAAACTACTACCATACAAGAATACGCAAAAATAGACCAAACTTCCTAAAACCGCCATACCAGCCTTTACAGTAACTTTGAGCTTGATAATAGTTTCTCTCAAACCAAGGTATTTATTTTCTAGAGGTTTCTTTTTGCAGTTTATTTATCAAGTGATGAAGGTGGTGTGTAAAGAGGGCGGGGTCTGGATGATGTTTGTATAATACTTGACCTATGCGAATTGAAATTATACATGTTGGTTCCCAGTTGCTGTTTTTTCTTAAATTGCCAAACAAGCGACCCAGTAATGTAATTGAAATGCTTTGGTTAATATTCATAGCTCATCCGATCACAGCTTATGTACAATGTTAGCCGCTGCGTTACTCAGTGCCCGCTCCTGCATCCCTGTGGACACTTACGCTAAACATAAGAGTACACACTCTCGCACTCACACACACAGAAGCCCTGTTTAATATTTATGGTGTGTAGCATTACTTATCATTATAAATATTTATTGTGATTTACTCTTTTGTCTGGGTCTTTTTCTCTCTCTCAGCCTCTCTTTCAGTCTCGCCCTGGAGACTTTAGACACCAGCAGCTGCTCGTATCAGTAGAATCACTCAGAATTTGATTTCTTTCATTTCCTATTTAATGTATGCCCTCAGTTATTGTTGTTTTCCCCTTTCTCTGTTTTACCATTAGATTGCTGATGGTTTTCAGGTGTTGCATTGATTCCCTCTGTGTTTTTTTGTCTGTTTCTGCTTGGTTAACACTTTATCTAGCTCCTGCCCACAAGGCTCTACCTTATAGAGTATGTATATATTTGAAGAGGATATACACTGGGCTAATATGCATACAGAAATACAGTTTACCTGCAACTTCTGATCTCTATAGTTGGTCCTGCATCTTTGATATCGGGTGCATTTTTCATTCTTCAACGTTCTTGGATTAGTGTCGACTGTGTCTTCTAGCAATGCAATACTGTGTGTTTTATGGGCTCTGTGCAGATGCTGTATGTTTTAGAGCTTCGGCACAGTGATAAATGCTTCCAACAGAAGGTTATACATTTCAGAGTGGAGGATGTTTCGCCACTGCCACTGTTTAGACAGGCCTTTATGGGGTAATCGTCACAACGGTAATTATAATTCATTATTGTAATGAAAAGGGTGAGGCCTGGCTCTCTCCTGCATAGCTCACACGGCATCACTGTTAATAATGGGGAGCTTATCATGGCTGTTCTGACATTGTGAGACGTGGTGTGAATGGGTGTTGCATGGCTGTGGACGAACAGGCGCAGTGAGAAGCCTGGACTTTGAAAGTTGGTTCAATAGGAGTTCTGTAAGCGGTGCCATTGCAAAATTAAATGAAAACAACAATGTGGGGAGTCTCGAAGAGTCTGTTCATCTATCAATCTCAGGATCCATCAGCAATCGGTCTGATGATTATTTAGCCTCTGGGAGCAATGGCCAAAATGTCTTTGGTTTCGGTGTACCTGTCTGATATCCGTATCACTAGGCCACCAGGGTGGGTGGAGGAGGACGGGACTGAGCTGACCGCCCAGGAGCACAGCAGAGGACCAGGAAGGGATCTCGGGCGGACGGCCCGGGGGCAAGGCAGAGTTCAAGGAGGGGTTCTCGGGCGGCCGGCCCGGGGGCAAGGCAGAGTTCAAAAATGGGTATTCGGGCGGACGGCCCGGGGGCAAGGCAGAGTTCAAAAAGGGGTATTCGGGCGGACGGCCCGGGGGCAAGGCAGAGTCCAAGGTGGGGGTTATGGAGGGGCGAAGGCCATCGCGGGCGAACTCAGGGGGCCGAGCATGAGGACGACGACCGCGGCCGGGAAAGTCAGGGGGCCGGGCTCGAGGGCGAAGGCCGTGGCTCTCAGGGGGCCGGGATCGAGGGTGAAGACTGCGGCTCTCAGAGGGCCGGGCTCGAGGGCGAAGACCAGACAGCTCCGGAGGCCGGGCAGGAACCGGTGTCGGAGCTGGTGGGACAGGCCTCGGCAGGATCCCCCACGGAAAAGGACCAGGACACGGGATTGGCAGGACCCCCGGCAGGAGAGCAGTCGGCGGGACCTCCAACGGGACAGGACATAGGATTGGCAGGACCCCCGGCAGGAGAGTAGACGGCGGGACCTCCAACGAGACAGGACAAAGGGTTGGCAGGAACCCCGGCAGGAGAGTGGACGGCGGGACCTCCAACGGGACAGGACAAAGGGTTGGCAGGACCCCCGGCAGGAGAGTAGACGGCGGGACCTCCAACTGGACAGGACAAAGGGTTGGCAGGACCCCCGGCAGGAGAGTAGTCGGCGGGGCCTCCAACGGGACAGGACAAAGGGTTGGCAGGACCCCCGGCAGGAGAGTAGTCGGCGGGGCCTCCAACGGCACAGGACATAGGATTGGCAGGACCCCCGACAGGAGAGTAGACGGCGGGACCTCCAACGAGACGGGACAAAGGGTTGGCAGGACCTCCAACGGGACAGGACAAAGGGTTGGCAGGACCCCCGGCAGGAGAGTAGTCGGCGGGGCCTCCAACGGCACAGGACAAAGGGTTGGCATGACCCCCGGCAGGAGAGTAGTCGGCGGGACCTCCAACGGGACAGACATACGATTGGTAGGACCCCCGGCAGAGGAGTAGTCGACGGGGCCTCCAACGGGACAGTACATGGAGTTGGCAGGACCCCCAACGGACCAGGACATTGGGTAGGGACTTGAGACGGGACTCGAGAGGGGAACCAAGGGGGAACTCGAGAGGGGAACCAAGGGGGAACTCGAGAGGAGACTCGAGAGGGGAACCAAGGGGGAACTCGAGAGGGGACTCGAGAGGGGAACCAAGGGGGAACTCGAGAGGGGACTCGAGAGGGGACTAGAGGAGGAACTAGAGAAGGGAACTCGAGAGGGGACTCGCGAGGGGAACTAGAGGAGGGACTAGAGGAGGGACTAGAGGAGGGAACTCGAGAGGGGACTCGAGAGGGGACTTGAGAGGGGACCTGAGAGGGAACTGGAGAGGAGACTCGAGAGGAGACTGGAGAGGGGACTCGAGAGGAGACTGGAGAGGGAACTGGAGAGGGGACTCGAGAGGGGACCCGAGAGGGGACCCGAGAGGGGACCCGAGAGGGGACCCGAGAGGGAACTCGGGTAGGAACTGGAGAGGGGACTCGGGTAGGAACTTGAGAGGGGACTCGGGTAGGAACTTGAGAGGGGACTTGAGAGGGAACTTGTGTCGGTCGGTACGCCGACAGGACACGGGGAGCTGGCGTCGTCTGGGGAGCCAGCAGGAGACGAGGTGCTGGAGTCGGCCGGTACGCCGACAAGACTCGGGGAGCTGGTGTTGGCTGGAGAGCCAACAGGAGACGAGGTGCTGGAGTCGGCCGGTACGCCGACAAGACTCGGGGAGCTGGCGTCGGCTGGGGAACCAGCAGGAGACGAGGTGCTGGAGTCGGGACCATGACTGCTGGAGCCGGTACTTGAGCCGGAACCATGGCTGGAACTGGGGCCGGAACCATGGCTGTATGGGCCAGCTCTGGTGCAGGGACCACGGTTGTAAGATCCAGTTCTGGAGCCGGAAACATGGCTGTAAGGTCCGGAGCTGAAGCCTGGATCATGGCTGTGTGGGCCGGTTTTGGAGCCGGAAACATGGCTGCTGGGGCCGGCACTGGAGCCGGAACCATGGCTGCTGGGCAAGGAACCGGAACACGGATCCATGGCTGTGTGGGGTGGTACTGGAGCACGGTACCATGGCTATGTGGGATGGTACTGGAGCACAGAACCATGGCTGCTGGGTCCGGCACTGGAGCCGGAACCATGGCTGTTGGGGCCTGTACTGGAGCCAGAACCATGGCTGCTGGGGCTCGGGCTGCTAGCCTGGCCTTGCGACGACTCCTCTTAGCAGCCTCCTGAATACTCCGTGGACCTCCATAAGCCTGACGAGTTCCGGAATACGACTCCTGGACAGGAGCAGGACCTGGGGCAGAAGCACGGGTTGACTTCAGGCGGAACCCACCAAGGCGTATGGTGCCAGGTTGGGAATTGGGAGACAGGGAGTTAGCATGCCTGGAATCACATGCTTGAAGGAAGTCCAAAATCCAGTCAGGTAAAAACTCAACAAAACATGGTTTCTCTGCTGCCAACCGGAGCGCCTCTACCAGAGCGGCCCTCTTCTGCCGAACACTGGACGCTCCCTTCCACCAATCGAAGCAGCAAGCCAGATAGAAGGTTAAATGCTGTAATTCAACCTCCCATGGATCATCTGCTGGGTCCATTTTGTGGTCGGTTCGTTCTGTCACGGTAAAGCGAAGGAAGCAGGACCCAAATGCAGATTAAACTGATAATACCTTTATTTCAAGGATAATGAAATAGAACTTGGACAGACAGAACACTCACCGGTGAACACAGTCAACAACGAAAGACGAACCGACAAAGACAGACAGAAAAACCAGAACTTAAATACACACAAGACTAATCACACAAACAAGACACAGGTGAGGAGGGAGGAGAAAACACAGGGGCCACAGGTGAACACAATCGGGTAATCAGACACACCAGGGAAACTAACGACAGGGAACCACAGACAGATCCAAACAAGACAAAACACAACGCAGACAGAAAACCAAAAACAGATCTAGACAAGACAAAACACCACAAAGACAGATCGTGACACATATACATAATTGATTACCAACAGGTATTCTACAATGACAGTTAAAACAACACTGGCTGCAATTAATGTTTTATAGTTTGTCCATAAAATGTCTGAAAAACACAAAAATCATCGTTGAAAAACTACAGTTAAGACATAATTGCTATAGTCCACAGTTTGTGATGTATGGGCATGCACACATGCTTCCTTTGTTCTCTCCCCTGTTTTCAGCGAGTCTCTGTAGTATACTCTTCACTCTTTATCATTCTCTACATCGTCCCTGTGCTTGTGCTAATCTTGTTGCTTCATCGTTGAGGAGGGAGTGATGACCGAGGACTGTTTGAAAGTGAAGCTGCCTCAGAGAGCTCTGCATTAAACCTTTTCCCTGGCAGCTCACACTCTATCTCCAGTTTATGCCCACAATACAGTCCCCTCTCTCTCTATCCCCCCTCCCTACTCCCCCACTCTTCTTTTTATAAAGGTGACAGCTGTTTTTACCAGTGGTCCACATGGTGTTGCAATCATTATAAAGGGGCTGTATATGCATGCAAACGCTGGAATTTATCTTGCATCTGTCACGGTGTGCTGTGAAGAAATCCGCTCCACTTTATTGGACTCTTCCTTTACACAAGTATACATTGTTAAAAACAGAGTTAAAGTTGCGTCTCCCTTCCTCTCGCTTTCTGTCTGTCTGTATCTCCGTTGTCTGGGTGGTCGGGAGGTAATAGAAACAGTAACTGTTCAATCCTGTCGGCAGGCAGCAGTCGCTGTGAGCACCCCCACCTGCTCGTTAATGGTTTAGAGAAATAAAGCAGTCGTAAACGTGCACTCGCCATCGCCATTACACTAAAGTGTCCGCAGTAAAAACACACACAGCTCCAATCAGCCCCCGCAGGTGCACCAGGTCACAGCTGGGAGACATCTAGAGGTGCGCTTAGTAGGTGTAGGTAAGGGAATTTGCATCTTGTCTCTGCCTTGTGTCCGATATGGAAATTATGAGGACATTGGTTTTGTTGAAGGAGTACCTGTTAAGGACATGTGATGATTATTGGAGACATCTCTGAATAGCCTCTGAGTGGTGTCAAGAGTTTCTGTGCTTTGCCCAGTCTGCTGCTTTGCTCAGAGTCTTCCTCTGTAGTATTGAACAGAAATACTAACAGGTGTATATTAGGACAGCAACCAAAAGGTTTATGGGATTAAAAATCCAAGTTTGTTTAATTACTTCATTCACCTCTTCCATTCAGTTGACTTCTCCTCTGTACATAGTATTTGTCATAACCACACCCACATGTAGACCAAAACATTTTGTTTGCTGAAAAAGTTTCCCCTAGTCCAACTCACAATAAAGACTTCTTCCATTGCAAAGAAAAATAACAAACAGTGCAGTCTTTGTATGAATTAAGTATATAAATGAATTGGATCTTAAATATATTAAGATCAAGTCCAGGCGAAGCCAATATGAGGCTTCAGGAGTTTGAGTTAGAGAACTCAACTTGCAAGGTTTTCCATGCAAACTTGAAAAGATTTAAAAAGCAGAGACCCGCTCCATCTGCTTCACTCAGACTTCTGTAACCTTTACTGGCCTTTTAGCTTTAGTCAACGTTTTTAAAGCACTTTAGCACAGAACAACTGTGGATTTTGGATCCCTGTCTCTTACAATGAAATGGTTAAGAAAATATCTCTGTGCAAGCGTTATGGACAAGACAAACAATTACAGGAACCAATGATTAGATTATTGTACATACAGCCATGAAAGTATAGTCGGATTGACTTGACCCTTTAATCTACGACAAAGCTCTTTTCATCACTTTTGCATATTCTTTTGAATATGCACTGAGCGGACATGATTTGTAGAGAAATGGTGTGCTTGAGTTGTCTGGATTCACCTCAAATCTCTGAGATGTTGTGGTGCTTTATTCAGCACAAGTTACAGCATGGAATATGTCATATGATTCTGCTTTGTGCGTCACACAAACACTACTATATACTGTATGCAAAGTGATAACACGACAGGGCTCATTCAAAGGCCAAGTGTTTCCCACTTGTGTAGCCTTTCTGAAGATTGATCTTGATACAGAAATTAGAGCGAGTGAGACAGAGAGCCTTTAAAAAGATAACCTGACAACCGTGTCCTCATCATCCTGTGTGTGTGTGTGTGTGTGTGTGTGTGTGTGTGTGTGTGTGTGTGTGTGTGTGTGTGTGTGTGTGTGTGTGTGTGTGTGTGTGTGTGTGTGTGTGTGTGTGTGTGTGTGTGTGTGTGTGTGTGTGTGTGTGTGTGTGTTTATCTACTCTTTGTGATTGTGTTTAGGTGTGCAACACTGAGACAGAGGGGGTTGTCTGTGTTTGGACTGAGGGTCATCTCTATTTTGACAGCGGGCTTTGACAGCCAGTAATTGGTTTCCTTTTCCATGCCACTCGAAGCTCCAGCAGAAAAAGCAATTTTAGGAGCCAATCAATTCAAATTCCAGCTCACTAACGATAGAGAAGCCTGTACAGCTTTAACCTCCCATCGCTGTCCAAGAGATAGCTAGGCCGATAATCTGCTCCTGTAGCCCCTCAAACACGACCCCAGTTTACACACACAGGCACACACCCACACACAGACACACACACTACCCCTGTCTTTCTCACGCCATACGACGGGAAGGTCTCAAATCTGCCTTTTCTTGAAAAGCAATTGCGTGTGATAATAGAAGTTTATACTGGAAATGGTTGGGGTGCATATTTACCCAAAGGCTGACTTTATCATGACACAGGGTGCATCTCTGTTCATGTGTGTCCATGTTACATACACATAAACCTATACACACTACATTTTGCACCCAATAATGCTCCAATCATAGCACTCAAACTTTCACACTGCCATTAACAGGCATGCACACACAAAATTGAGCACACTAGTATACTGGTACAACAAAAATATATACAGACATGTACACACACACACACACACATTGTTTGCCTGCTGGCTTTACCTCTCTGAAGGTAGGAAACACATCATTTAACCAAACTGGTCAACTGAGAACTAATTTCTCTTTTGTAGTTACTGCCTGAGGACCCTAGGGTTTGCCGACTTTATATTGGCAATCAGCAGAGCCCTGACTCTTTGACAACTTAGTTTGGATTTTGAACACTGACTGATACCTGATGTACTGCCAGTGTATCATCGCTGTGCATCTGGACAAGAGAGCAGGTCATCAATCACCAGGGTGTTGTATCATATTAGTCAATGACAATGTGCATCCTCCATACTTTATTTGGTATTCTTTCAGTTACTAGGAGGTTGGCTTTATGAATCCATCAGCTATACCTATTTGGCATGAAACTATTTATTCCAGCAAAAACATTGCAGTCATTTAAATGCTTGTTGTCATTGTCAGTGAGGTTATTAGACACATTAGTCAGGCACATTGCCCAGCTTATATTACCACGTCACTTTTTTTTCCTCATTAAGTCATACACTCTCCCTGTGCTCTCCACCTCGCCAACTTTTCAGTCACCTCCAACTCCCCAAGCGAAAAAAAGTTGAAGCTCTCATGTCGATAGGGAACAAATGCATAATACCCTGGTGTCAAGGATCTGGGCCCATGGTCTTTAAGTTAGTTCAAACCCCTACACAAACTAATCTATTCATCTGCTTCGGGCCTTCTGCGTCTAAAGTTAAAGGTTTTTTTTTTGGGGGCGGGGTGTCTATCGTCTCAGTCTGTCTCACTCTCCTTCTCTCGGTCTGTCGTTATGGTGAAAGTGGCTCGGCCGCAGAATCAGTGGCTTTATGAGCTCCCAGGCTCCTGTCACCGCCTCGATAGCTGTCACGCTAACACCCGCGCCACTATCATTGGAGCACTTATGGGCCTGTCACTCACCTGGGAGAGAGGGAGCAAAGGAGGGAGGGAGGCGTCGAGGGAGAAGAGTGTGCTAAGGGAGATATGTAGAGGAGAGGGGAGACAGAGGAGGAAGAGGCGGAGCTCGGGATGCTGGGAGGAAAGTGAGGTAAAGACAGAAAGGCAAAGATAAAGAAGGAGGGGGATGGGAAAGGAATTCAAAAAGAGAGGGGGCGAAGCAATTGAGTGGCATTAAATGATGAGGTCATCGAGACATGACAGATAAAAACTCAAAGGTTAATGTAAGAACCTGACTGGAGTCCCAAACACCTCACATGTAGTTAGTGTCCCACTTTCTCCTCAAGATGTGCTTCAGTGCACTTGACAACAAAGCAAGGGCCGTTTGGACATTAAAAAGAACCATCGATTGGCCGTACAGGACGATGTAGTGGGAGCTCCCTGAAATTACGGGCTTGAGCTAAACAGCATGGTGTGATTCTGAGGAGGAAAAAACACATTGATAGCTCCAGCCGTTGTTCCGTCTGTGGGAGGCATTCGAAATGGACACACACAAACACACATAACCATAAAGGTGTTCAATTTGAAATGCAAAGATAATTCCTAACAGATTGACATGCATCCACATTCACAGGCCAAAAAAGAGCACACATTTGTACCTATTGGTGAATATAGATCACATCAGGCATCATTCACAACCACATGCAAACACTCACATACCACACACACACACACACACACACACACACACACACACACACACACACACACACACACACACACACACACACACACACACGCCTACATAATAAGGTCGGTATCAGGGCATCAGTGAATCACAGTGCTCAGCACCGTGGTTGACAGAGCAGGCTGCAGACACGTTCCAGTTCGGCCCTTCAACTGACTGCAGAGCCACTCAAGTGAAACTCTATTACAACAGCTTCTCCAGCCACGATCCATCAGCCGCGACACAACAGGCCGCGTGTCAGTGCACGGTGCGCAGTGCACAGGCGCATGCATGTGCTTACAAAGACAGATTGAGGTTTCATAAAGTACAAGATTCCTGGAAGTGTTGCTCTTTATGTTGCATTCCTTTGACACCATTTTTATCTGCAAAACGTATGACAGCAGTTGTTGCTGCTTTTTCAGGCGCCATGTAGATCGTTATCAGATTACATCCAATCAACACCTCCGAGTGAGGCATGTCTTGCATGTTTTATCATAAAGTGGTACATTAAGTGACAGCTGTTGGGGTGAGACATTTGGGAAACTGAGGATAAAACTCTGTCAGTGACAGGATTTTATGCTATTCTTACGTATGATAACTGTTAGTCTATATTATGTCATTAAAGACATGGTAGAACGGTAGAACACACACACATACACACAGGCACACCCAAAGGTAAAAAGTTGACTCAAATCCATTTCCCCATCTGTGCATATGCTACCTTTTAACCTTTGGATATTTAACGTTTTCACTTTATAAACTTAGGTTAAGATCTACAAACAAATACTATGAAGTTGCATTCCATGAACAACTTTGTTTTTCAATGGTTACATTAGCCTTTGAAGACAGCTACTCTCAAATAACATTTAACATAAAACTTGAATAAAGGAGCCCTATTATCCTAATTTTCAGGTTTCATATTTGTATTTTGTGCTCTACTGTGACATGTTTACATGCTTTACACTTTCAAAAAGTGCTTCCTTATTTTTCTTATACTGACTGTGCTGCAGCATCTCTCACAAACAAAACAAATCTAAATCGGAATGAGAAACACAATATGGATGTGCTGTAAAAACGTACAAGATAATAATGATAAACATTTCATTTGTTCGTGTCTTTCAGGCAACAGACGGAGATGCAGGCACTTTTGGGATTGTGCGTTACTACTTCAGTGACGAGCCAGACCAGTAAGACACGGCTACATGCTCTTAAACAGTCCACACAAACACACGCTCACATAAATGTTTCATTTATTTGGCCACTAGTGAACAATTATACCGCACAATTCTTGCCTCACAGCCTCGCCAGAGACAGCTGAGCTACAATGATGGCTGGCGTTATTCTCTGTGCCTTCTCTCTTCGTGCCACACATTTACAGAAACACACACACAGAGTAATACACAATGACGTATTCTGTTCTTCATTATCTTTAGAAAAAAAAAACACTATCAGTTTGGCCCTTTATATATATATATATATATATATATATATATATAGTCTATGGTTTGGCTGCTTACATTTTAGTTTCCCTGTCTCCCATTACTGAGCATTCTTACTTAAGATGGTAGAGACACAGCTAGAGAAAAGTCTCCATTAGGTTTATCTTTTATGATGGCAATAGCATTACATTAAAGTATTAAGTTACAATGACAAAAACATCTCATCATAACCCTCCACATAGTCTTTTGTAATAACCTGTCTCTAATTTCCTCTTATTTGCGTCTCACAGGTTTTCCGTGGACGATGAGACAGGCTGGGTCATCCTGCGGGCCGCTCTGGATTACGAGCTGATGCGGCGCTTCACGCTGACCATTCTGGCGAAGGACGGCGGCGGTGAAGAAACAACGGGAAGGATCCGTGTTAACGTTTTGGATGTCAATGACAACGCTCCGCTCTTCCAGAAGGAGGCGTACGTGGGCTCCCTGAGAGAGAACGAACAGGCCGTCCAGCCGGTGGCACGCGTCAGGGTGAGGCGGGTTTAAAACAAGCTCAGACAAAGGCTCAGACTACCCTTGTTACTCAGCAGTTATCTGACCTGTTTATAGTGGATGTAATATACCCTGTGAACATAGCCCTGTGACCGTCACTTACTTTAAGACCAGTATAAACAATAATAACAGACCAAAATAAATGTACGACATTTCTAGACAGACATTCTTTTTTTTATTGATTTAAAGGGACAGTTCAACCCCATTTGGGGAAAAGAATATCCTTCTACTTTTTGTCAATCTTAAATTATTTTGGTGTGATTTGCCAAGTGTTGGAATCATCTCTACAATAAATTGGGCTAAATAGCCCAAAAAATGGTTTTCAAGATTCAAAAACATTCAAGAGCAATGTCTCTTCCCAGAAATGATTACCCTGTTACTCAAGATAATCCACAGACCTTGTTTTTCTTTTCTTTGTATCAAACTTCTCCCGCCAACTTTTTCACTACGAAGCATCCAACTACTCATGGATGCAAATCTGTCCTTAACGGTGGGGGAAGTTTGGTAGAAAGAAAATATTTCCTTTATGAAACCGCTCTAAACTGCATTTAAAAATACACTCATGCACATTAATAGGTATAGCAAACTGCAGAAAGTCAAAGTGTGTACACATTCACATGTACAGTACAGGTTTTGCTGCCCTCCTTCCATTTGTTCTCTGTTTCTCTGTGTTGCTATGTTCATGCAGCAGTGTGTTTGTGTGCACTGTATCCAAGAAGAACAGGTCAGCGCGGTGTGTTGGCCATCAGTCACTGCCAAACAAAAGGCAGAGGTACACAGGCACAGTTGTAACTAATGGCTCAGCGTTTCTTTTGATTGCGCCCCGGAGAGAAAGACTATTAAGCCCCTCGTGGCAGCGGGTACAGCAGTGGCTTACCCCGCCACGCTGCACTCTGGCGCTTGCCTTTGCATTGTGGGAGCTGAGCTGATGACTGGGCTCAACGCTTGGCTCACTGTGTTTGATTAGTCTGAGCTAACCTTAAACGCCGCTGATATTAATACGCCGCCCGAGAGGACCAGAGAAGCCAGTCGCACAATTCTGTGTCAGCGATTTTCCCTCGAAGCTAATACACACAAACACACACATATACTCTGGAAACCAAAGAGAGCAGGAGGGAAAATATTGATATTGATAGAAGTAGAGGATGTGTTGAGAGATAAAGCAAGAAAGTGCCTTTGCTTTATTCTTTTTAGAAACAAATCCTTCTTTTACGGTCCTAATGCTTTCTAACAGCTAAAACTAATTTCATTTTCTCCCCACTTCTTATTCCTTTTCTTCCTCGCCTATTGGATTTGTTGCCCCCTAACTCCTCTTACCTTAGCGGTAAAGGACCGTCAAATATGAGACTAGTTGTTGAAATTGGATATAGGAAGGCAGTCTGGAAGAGAAAAGCCACAGTTTAGGAAGTTGTGGGGGAAGAAAGGTATTGCTTACTCAACACTTTGGCATGGCATCAGAGAGTAGAGATATGCGTGTTGTGGTGAGATACAAGTGAGTGTTTCTGACAACCTGTCCAGCCTTTAATGATGCCAGTGAGGCCCAGTAGACTCTCCGCACAGCCGGAGGACTCATGTACAAGTTCCTGCCAGATCCAGAATAATGAGGGGGTGTCATTATTGTTGTTGATGTTGTTGTGGATTAGCCCCACAAAAGCATAGCTTCATCTGTCCTCTGCCATGCTTAGCTTGTCTCCTCTCGGTTGGTGTTCCTCCAGCATTGACGCCCGCGCCACTAATAGCCAGAATCAGCTTTAATCTGTCCAACAACATGCCGCTACTGACTGACAACCTCCTGGCTCCACACATATGCACGGACTCACACCCTCACATGCTGCGCGAATGTACACATATAAATATTAACACTGTCTACTGCAGCATCTGTCCCCTTACACTGCCCGTCCTCATGTCTCACTCAAAACTCTCTGCCCACCCCACAGGCTACAGATGACGATTCTCCACCCAACAACTTCCTGACATACACCATCACTTCAGCCTCGGCCTTCCTCAGTTACTTCAGCATCGTCATGGTGGAGGGCTACGCAGGTACTCTCACTTTTTTGGAAACTGTCCACAATCTTTCATTTTTATCTGGATAAGGATGTTTAAACAAGTTCATTTGTACAACTCATATCAGTGATGTGGTTTCCAATGTCCCCCGAAGAAGATAGTCATTTGGTTTCCCCAATAAAACGAGTGTTTTTCAATCAATTGTATGTTAGATTTGATATGGTCATAAATAAGGTTATGTGTAACAAATTAAAATCCTGAATCTAGATTTAAAAAACGTTTTATAAATATGATAGAATAATGCAGAGAGTCATCCACCACTGAAATTAGTTTAGTTCTTACATTTGTAATCCTGATTTCCATACTCCTTCACTCAGTTCTTACAACATTGTTAAATATACTGGATTTAATTAGAGAGAGACTAAAAAAAACATTTAAACCTCTGATTTTAACTTGTATAAAAAAAATGTAATTCTATGTTTATTTTGGTTATCATACCATTTGCTAAAATATTATGCTGTTGCAGGTCGAAGGTAAACATAAATAGCCCAAAATCCCACTTTCTATTTCTATCTCTCCTTCCATCAGTCATCAGTGTGACCAGGCCTCTGGATTATGAGCAAGTTCCCAAAGGGATGGTCTACCTGACAGTGATGGCTAAAGATGGAGGAAACCCCGCCCTCAACAGCACCGTCCCTGTCACGGTGGAAGTGATTGTAAGTACAACCCTGCAAAATATGCATGGTAACACTTTTAACATTAAACAACGCTTACTTGTTTTGACTGCTTTGTCATGATATGCAACCACGCCAAAAGTCAAGTAGCAGTGCAATTTTAAATGTGGAGTCAGCAGCTGCAGACACAGAGCACCACCATGCAAGGACATTAGTCTTTTTTTCATGACACCTCTCTCATCTGCAGAACACTTTCCACCAGCCTTTGAGATTAAAATATAAACATTAGCAGTCTGCATTCATATTCCAGCTGTGAGAGAGCACTTTTGACAAGCTGCTTCTTTGTAAGTGAGAAACAACTCCCACAGGCTGTGGTCAAAAGAACAGCTTACCTTAAAAACAAATACTTGTCTTCTGTTCTCATTATAAATGACAACATCTGGTGTGTTAGTAGGAAGGTTGAAAAACACATTCAAATGTTGGATGTGTAGTTTAGGTCTCAGGAATGCTAATACATTTTCTCTACTGTTGTGTTTTATTGATTACGTATCATTGTTACGTAAAACACCTATTCACAAGTCCTGCATTAACTGTAAAAAAGTTAATATTGATTGCATAGTATCACGAATAGCAAGTATTCCCTGTAGTTTGAAACCATTCCAGTATCCTTGTTAATGTTGATGTACTGACAGCTGTTTTTTGTAAATGAATAGTTATGCTACTGACATGGATCAGGTGTTAGTTTAAAGCGGCCCTATTATGCTAATTGTCTGCCTCTAATGTGACATGTCGACATGCTTTAATGTTCAAAAAGCTCTTTATTTTTCTCATACTACTTCTTTTTACCCTCTGTTTGAAATCAGTCCGCTCTTATTTGTTAGCTGGCTGGCTCTGTTGTGATTGGTCAACCGTTTAGAGATGTCCCGCCCTTAGCGTATCATGTACAATGTGGTGCAGCGCTAGCAAATAGAAGCGCAAGCGTTACATAGTGATGATACTATGTTACCGAAGTTAATAAAAGAGTCCACTGGAGGCGTTTCAGGCAGGGGGAGAGAAACTCCCTTTGGAGGGAACTTTGGGATTTTAGCCTTTGCATTTACATGCACAAAAACCTATATAATAATAATAATAATACTACATGGGATTTTTATATTGCTTTTCCTCATGTTCAAAGACTGCTTATATAACACAGTACTACTACTTAGACCTCAGCCTCCTGTCCAGTGTCATTTATCATCACATGTTCATGGGACAGTCTATTTCTCCATACAGTCCCTTTATAAACACATACATAGCTAATTGTTTATACAAACAGTTTATTACATTATATACAAAACAAATAGATTGTCCTGCAGTTGACATAGTCTTACATTTTCATCATAAATAGATTTACTGTTCTCCATATCAGTCAAATGATCTCTCGTTACCCAAATGCACTTCAAGGGATAAAAACGGATCCTTTTTTTATCAAGTCGCCTTAAACTTACGGTGTAATACTGAAGTTAGGCTCTCAGTATATGGCTTTGTGTTTGATCATAGCCTTTCTGCAGGAATCATCTTGTATGTTTTTTGGTTCAAGAAAGGTAGCCAAATAGTACAAAAAAAAAACTTGTTTGTTGGTTGCTCTTTTCCTCTTAGCTGAGAATCTCTCCAATTTACACTTTCTTAAATATATCTTCAAGCGTGGTGTTTTTGCAGGAAGTATTTAATGACTCTCGGCACTGCAGCAGACACTCCCAATTCAAAGGCAACATCTCCAAACTTTTACAGAAATCTTCTCATTTAAGTTCCTCTCAGATGTAACGCTGAAATGTAGCCTGAGACTTGGTAGAGGAACTAATGTAGCTGTTTCATCATGTGCACTGAATACAAATTAAGATGTCTTCATATTTATTTCAATGCCGATACCAGTGTGTGACAGAGTCAGCAGCCTCGTCCACTCCTGACCTTCACTTACATATTGGATTTCACAATTGTTCCTTTCTCTCTGAATTATTCTAAGTTCCTTTTGATCCATGTCTGACTTCAGCTTTTGTTTGCAGTTTTATCACACTGTGCCGCTATCAGAGCTTCCAGTTCAGTTGCTTTTGTCATTCTTATCACTAAATGTCTTCTTTTAAGACACTAGAGAAAGTCACAGCCGTGTTCATGAACCCACAGAGCAACAGAGATACTTTAATATATAGAAGTTGAAAAAAATAATGAACTCTGCACAAGGTTCTGGGCTCTTATTCCACAAGATATTATGTTGCTTGTTTGCCCAAACACTTGGTTGCATTCACTTGCACTTTTACTTTTGTAGATGTCATGTTATTTGTCTTTTCTCATGTTTAAAAGATGTCATGATGTTGTGCTATTGCAGTCTCCTGTCTCATGGTTTCGTTTGAATGCTTTTCCATGTTCTCTACACTATGTAAGGCAGTGCTAACACCCTGTAATGCATGTCTGATTACAGATATGTATGAATGTTTTCTGATAGTGTTGCTTTTAATTAGCCAAAGGCTGTGAACTGATCATGTCTGCTTGCTCTACGCGACTGAACCAACATGTTTTTATTCTTACTTTATACACATGTATGACACATCAGATTCATATCAAGTTATATACCATGTTTCATATGAGTTTGAATATTTTGTTGGTCCTACAATGACAAATTCACAACACCCTATGATGCATATTCAACCGCCGCAGTTTTTTTATAATGTATCTTATCACTATAAACTGAATTTGGCATCTTTTTAATGAGAAGTCTATCCCAGAATAGAGGACGAGAAATATAACAATATAATCTGCGTATAATTAAAAGTTTCCAACTTGATGCAATCCATCTAAAGCATTTGTAATAGAAATGTGTTGTACATCATGTACTCCAGCCTTTTTCAACAGACTAGGTGTTATTTTTCTGTATTTCAAATAGCGAACACGAATGTTGATCTTTACTAAGATACAATAAATACGGCAGTAAAAAATATAATGAGCAACCAGAACTCATAAACAGCATCTCTACTGGCTCTCACGCTCATCTCCCCTGATGGAAATCCATTATGCAAGTAACTTTTAGTCATAAAAGAAGAAATGACAGAGTAGAATAGATGAATCCAGCTGGAATATTCCTGAATATTATATGCAAGGACAGTACGCAATATCTATACGCATCCTACATGAGGGATAAATATTGTGTGAAAGAATGAAGGCAATCTGCGCTGGAATGCAAAAGAGATTGTGTATTCCTTCTATGTCTCCCTCTCTGTCCTCCACAGTGTCGTGACTCACACCACAGGGGTTTATCAGTGGCTGGCAGCATCACACACACACAATGCTTTACACCAGTGTAACACAGAGCCCCGATAGATAATGGTGCCAGTGACTGTTGTTAAAGTGTTAACATTTCTCAGCCGCTCACGCAGTGGGGAGTCTCTCTGTGAATAGCCACACAACTGGATGAGTTGGTGTGAAAAGATTCTAATTCAACGAGTGGGACGTTGTGAGAAATATATAAACGCTCTGAGGAAGGCTGTGTGACAGTGGATGCTGATCCATGCTGTAGTCATTCATCGCTGTCAAATTACAGCTCTTGATTACCCTTTGTTTTACGTAATGACGTTACTAATAATGTTTGAAATGATTTTATTTCAAATGCGTCTTTGTTTTTAATATCCACCTCAGCTTTTGCACTAATACTCTTCTTGTCCAGGTCTAGTTTGTTTTCTCTCCTGCATTACTAAAGCAGTGAATGTGATTAACTACATTGCACAGTTTGAGGCTATAAATCCAACTGGCCCAAGAAGATTTCAGTTTAATCAGCTGACTGGATGTGTCTACTACTGCTACGACAGTTTTACTGCTGCTAACATGTTGTTCTTCTTAATGTCTTGATTCTCAAATAGTGTAATCTCATTGCTAATTATAAATGGCCGACTATTCAAACAAAGCTTTTATTTTATGGGGAATCAATTTGAGCTGTTGTTGATGTTTCTACCTCCTCCAGGATGAAAATGACAACCCACCAGAGTTCAGCAAGCCGTCTTACATCGTCAAAATCCCAGAGAACATTATTGCAGGTGAGTCACTTTACACTATACATTTGGGGTAACAGTTTAGCTTCTAGAAGGCATTTCCTGGTGCAGGACCAACACAGCACTTACACACTCCAAACACCATGTGCAGCACATGCAGTCCCCTTTTACTTGAATTGCCTCTCTATTAGCATATTCCCACTAATGGCTCTGCATTCCTCTTGGGGGCATGTTGTTTTGTATATGCTTCCCCTGGCCTCTTCCTCTTACTATCTTATTTGTTATGATTTTGCATAATGTTTTAAATTCTCTATCAGAATGCAGGATATTGGCTATTCAAGGCAAAATCACAGGCTGCTCTATTCATTCTCATGCATGCATTCAGAAGAGTCTTTTATCCCAGACAATAGATTAGCTTCCAGTCGCTAGAGGTAAATGAGATGTTTGACCGCCCCTTTCTCTCTCCGAGCTCCAGCATACGCCGTTTATTTTTGTTTCTCGGACCCGCTTTAAAGGGGCACATAGCTGAGCGGCTTGGGCCAGGGCTGAGGTTCAGGGGACTGTGGCTAAAGTGCTTGGCCCCGAGCTGCGGGCCTCAGGCTCGGGCAGCAAAGCTGAGCTCAGGGCTAGCCTCTCATCCCCCTGTCTGCCTGGGTATTGATCAAGGCTGTGCCAAGTATAGGCTGTGCCAAACAAGCCAATAATCCACTAATCCATAAACCCACTCACTGCCATGCCATGAGTTGAGCTGTGGATGGGGGCGGAGAAGAAATTAGCTCTCTGAATGCCATTTCAGTCTGTCTCTGCAGCTAGACTTCACATATGTATTCCATGACTGTCTCTCAGTTCACTTTATTTCTTTATTTCTCCCCCTCCACGAGTTGTAACTTTCTTTCTGTCTCGCTCCCCTTCATCCCCCGCTCTCCTCCACAGGGGCGACAGTGCTGCTTGTGAATGCTACTGATTTGGACGCCTCGCGGGAGTTTGGCCAGGCCTCACTCATCTACTCCCTGGAGGGCTCCTCTCAGTTCCGTCTCAACTCGCGCTCAGGTGTGTGTGTGTGTTCCTGCTTGTACAAGTGGGTGCATTTACTGAAAGTGTACTTGTCATTGGAGATCTGATTCCATTTATCTTTCAAATTAGATTTTTTGGCCTGAAAATGATTCTTTCATATCTGTGCTTATTTACATCAGTGTCTGAAAAACCCTTTTTCTAAATCCTTCTTTAGCTCTTTACTTTGCTTGATGCACATCATGGCTGGGTTTATTCTAACTTTGAACTAAATTCATCCTGACACGAGACAAGATTCGCTTTGTAAAAACATATCTGGCCTTCACTTGGGTGTCCATATGATGTGATCCTGTGTGTGTTTCAGGAGAGATCACCACCACAGCCCTGCTGGACCGAGAGCTGAAGTCAGAGTATATTCTGATAGTCAGAGCTGTGGATGGAGGTGTGGGCCCTCAGCAGAAAACAGGCATAGCCACGGTAACCAATGTATTTCTGATCCTAGCCCGTGTCCAATCAATTATAATTAGTTATAAAGACATATTCTATCACTTTTCTATTAAATTATGACTTTCTTGCTTGTTGGCCACAATGATCAAAGGTCTTCTTATTTAGCTGACATCATGAATTAACTCCCACTTTCTTTAGGTGAACATCACCATCCTGGACATCAATGACAATGTCCCTATGTGGAGGGAAGATCCATACCATACCAACGTAGTGGAGATGAGTCCAATCAACACTGATGTTATCTCTGTATGTACACTAAGCCCAACTTTTTAAACTTTACATTATACATAGATTAATGGCTGATGGTTGAGAAAATGATAAGGTGTACAGTGCAAATAAACCGATCAGACTAATAAATATTAGCATAGAATTGATGGTTGCTGAACATCAGATTGAAATCATTAGTTTACTCTGTAATTTGATGTTATTACTCAGTTTGAAAACTTGTAGGCAAAAGATGAGTTTTAATTAAAAATAAACTTTGTTCAGAGTGATCAACATTGGAAGGTCATTAAAGACATAGTATACATGAAAAACAGATGCATGTGCACGCATAGTCCTTCATTCTCAATGAACAAATTGCCATAACTGCGTAGGTCATCACAAAGTAAACACTCTGATATTACCCCAAACTCTCTCATCGTCCTGCTGCTGTCTCTGGCAATGTGTTGTTGTTAATTAAGCCCTGATTGTCCATTAATTAAAGAGGCGTCAGTGAGTGTAATTAAGGGAGTCCGATTGCTAATTAAAATGTAGCCTGCAGTCATACGCATAGCAAATGATTCAGCTGCTACGCAGGAAAGAAGGCGAGAACCCATCTTGCAGAGCAGGAGAGAGCGGGATGGAGAAATGGTGAGGAAAGTGAAATGAAAGATACAAGTGTTACGCTGCTAAAAAGTCGCTACATTTTACACTCGGTCCTGATCTCTCGTAGCCATTCCTCAGTTGAGTCCATTCATGGTGCATCCAGTGATGCGACGCATAGCGTATGTGACTCTCCGTGCTCGCTGGACAGACTGTTGCCCCTCTGACCATTTTTTAATAAATCGGACCACCCAAGCTTAAAGTCCTGTAATTGGCCCCAATGTAGCCCTGGCCCAACCAGTGTTTCCATGGAGACAAGGGGCCACCTGCTGCGTTCTCCTGGAGGTGTCCAGCCAGGCGATGAATTTGGTGGCTGTGCCCAGTGCAAGGATCATCCCACCTAAATCTCTAAATGCCCCCCTACCATTGCCGCTGCAGGCCTTAACATTCAGCAGCTCTACACATACAGTACAGTCAGCCTCTAATATCTCATTTCAAAACACTATTCTCCTTTCTGCCTCTCTGCAGTCAGGCAGGGGCCACAGTTCAATAGACAAGGCTAATATATTTGCTCACCATCTTTTAATGTGCTCCGCTCAGGCCAGAATTGATTAGCTCAACTGGCCCCGGCCCGACACTTCCACACATCTTATATCACCTACCTTTGTGTGTGCAGTTGCTAATCAATGGGCCTAGGAGATGCCTGCCTACCATGTCCCCTAAATAATTAAATACCTGCAAAACCTTTGTTCCTCTAATGACCAATTAACCAGTTTCCAGCGTTTTTTTGTCAGTGCACTGAATAATTGATCAGCTCTTTAAGAATCAGCCAGTGTTTTTGCCAGGCTCCCGGCTTCACGCATTCATCACCCATTTCCACTTTGTGTCAGAAAAGTGACGTTAACATTTTTCTTTGCGCTGACTTATGTGTTGAACAGTTGGAAAGTGTTGTGGGTGGAGAAGCTCTAGGGGTGGGATAGGGGTGTTCTTGTTGCTGTAACAACTTATATTGCTGTTTCCTTATTGTGTATTTCCTCCTTCCTCCCCTTTTCTCTCCTTACATTCCTCTTCCGGTATACTACACTTTGCTTATACCTTTAGAATTCCTATATACAGTGCATTGAAAACATACCTCTGTGTTGGGAGTTTATTAAAACTTCACGGCAAAGAATATAAAGGGAGTATTTTCCTGTCTCTCATCTGTCCAGGTGTTGGCTGTTGACCCTGACAATGGGCTGAATGGGACAGTGAGGTACAGTATCAGTCCAGAAAACCCCTTCTACACCATCAGCAGCAGCACAGGGAAGATCCGCACCAGTGGGTTAACTCTGGACAGGGAGAGCTCCAACCCCAAGGACGCAGTACTCATGAGGACTATCATCATCTCAGCTGTTGACCGTGGGTATTCTGTGTGTGTGCGGTGGGATGTCAATTTGCACCCGTATTTGCCTTTTGCTGTGTAAATGTACCCGTCTCATGAAACACCTAAACCATGTAAGCAAGATTAAATCACTTTATGTGATCCTCAGCAGAGGGCTTTCAATTCTGACCGATTAACCTCTTTCTTCAAGCCTCATCCCTCAAGTTTTATGTTGACCATGAAACTTTTACTGTGGCTAATAAACCCCTCTGACCGGGAGATGTGGGGCGCGTGTGTCTTTGTGTTCTCTGGTGCCCTCTCCAGGTGGTACACCTCCACTGCATGCATCAGTGAGCACCACTGTGTTTGTCAACCTGCTGGATCTCAACGACAACGACCCCACCTTCCTCAACCTGCCCTTTGTGGCTGAAGTGCCAGAGGGACTGCCCATCGGATCCTCCGTTTTTAAGGTAAAATATAAGACTATATCCATTTCTGATGGAATAAAAAAAAAGAAGAATTATTCCTCTCATCTCATCTTTAATGAGATTGACTTTTCACTAACCTTCTCTACCTTTCTCTGTATCTTTCTGCTCCAGGTCCAGGTGGAGGATCCAGACGAAGATAAGAACGGATTGATAACAATGGCGTTACAGATGGGAATGCCTCGCCTCAACTTCGTCCTGAACACCTCCACCGGCGTCCTCTCCTCCATGGCAGTCCTGGACCGGGAGCAGATTGGACAGTACCACTTGAGAATCATTGCATTCGACGCAGGGAAGTTCCCCCGCACCTCCACTTCAACCCTCACTGTCACAGGTCAGAGTCTGTAGATGTGGCTGATGATGATGATGATGATGATGATGAGAAGCTGAGTTTGATTTCCCTTTTGCTCTCTCTGAAATTACCCTACATGCTAAACTGCCAAGCCACGATATCATTGGATTCTGATATGGAGAGTTACTTCATTATGACAGATAGTTAACCACTGACTTCTCAGGAGTCTGCTGAGAATGAGGCTACCACCTGCTGGTGGGACCTGAAAATCCATCAGGAAAGGGAAATAAAAAAGGCAATGTTCAAACTGAATTTAACATGTTTTTTTCGAATCAGTCAGAAGCATCAACATATCCTAAACAGTTTTGGGTCTTACTTTTAGCTTCACCAGGAAAAACAGGATCAGCACCCTATAGCTACTAAATATGTAATATCCTCTGTTTTAACAAGTATTAATATTCCCTGCACCACCCTGCTGCCTTATTTGTCCTCATGTACATCTATCTGTGTGTCCACATGTCTCTTTGTCTGTGTGTGTGTTTGTGTGTGTGGGTCAGTTCTGGATGTAAATGATGAGACGCCCACCTTCAACCCCAGCGTGTACAATGTTTCCCTGAAGGAGAGTGTCCCTAGAGACCACATTGTATCGCGCCTCAGCTGCTCTGACAACGACGCCGGCCTCAACGCCGAACTTAGCTACTTCATCACAGGTCAGAGGTCACAGTGGGAGTTGTGTTATGTCTGTCCGTGAGCTACAGTGTTGTACAGCTATTGGGAATATGTGCATGTACAGTACCTTTGTCCATCCATCCGTCTCTGTGTGAGTTTGTGTCAGCTGGGCTCCTCTTGCATGCTTCTTTTAGAATTAAAGCTGCACTGTATGTGCATTGGCGTATTTTACTTATATTCTGTAAATTAATTTGGAACCTTTTTATGGTTTGTATTTTTAGGTGGTAATCAGGATGGCAAATTCAGCGTGGGCTTCAGAGATGGAGTAGTTCGGACTGTGGTTGGCCTGGACAGAGAGACCCAGGCAGCATACACTCTGGTAGTAGAAGCTATAGGTATGTCAGTTTTATACAAATCCTCTTTATTTTTACACATTCTGTGTCTGCTTTTGTTATGACAGGACTTGTATTATTATGTTTTTGATCTTCAAAGCTGCCCCTTTCGACTTTTGCTCCACAATGATGTAAAAGAAAAGTGATGCATGCACATGTGCAGTGATTTCAGTGTGTTGCTCAACTGCCTTTGTTCCTGATTGAAAAGAAAGAACAAAAACTCTGAGGTTTTCCTGTTTTGGAAACCATTGAGTCAGGGTGGCTTATCTGTTGAGGGGGCCAGCAACACAAGGGAGAGGAGAAAAGGCAGAGATAATGTAAAACTGTGCAAGAGAACAGGATAACACATTTTGTTCTAATTCACAAGAAAAGTACCTGATGAGCCAACATTGTTCCAGTCAAGCTAATTTTGGTTTATTTTCACAAGATTAATGTATCTTTTAAGGTAACATATTAATACAGAGCCAGTTCCATTGTGTGTATACTTTGTAATGATGTATTTACGGCCTTAGCCTGTGAGATGTACAGCCATGAAATTAAAGCCAAGTCTATTTCCGGTGTCCTGGCGTCTACACTAAAATGTACCATTAACCTGAAGGATTGCAGCTGATGTGTTGGAATGCCTCTGCTTCTGCACATAGACAATGGTCCAGCGGGCAGCCGGAGGACAGGCACAGCCACTGTGTTTGTGGAGGTGCAGGACGTTAATGACAACAGACCCATCTTCCTACAAAACAGCTATGAGACCAGCATTCTGGAGAGTGTGACCCAAGGAACCAGCATCCTCCAGGTAGAAAACACACAAACACAGCTGAACACATTTAGTAACAAACTTCACTCAGCAGTCACACTTAAACATCATTTAATTTCATAACAAACACAAAGAATCAGAGTGGTATCTTTTGGCTCAGGTTGCATTTCTACATATAGTGCAGAGCTCTGCTGCAAAGAAAATCAATGCCCAACAACATAACCTTCTATAAAGGAGGACAAAATCCAAAAAAGGGTAAACCCTGCTACAGTCACTTTTTGATTTGATTTTGTAAACACTTGTTTAGTTGCAAACCTGCTCCAGCTAGCATTCAAAGTAAACACGTTATCTTCATGTACTCTTCACCCACAGCTGTTATTAGTAATGTTTAGCACCATCCATGAGATAGTCAGTCAGTCCGTCCTGAGATCAGATTTCAGTGACATAGTCAAATAAACAAGGCATGGTGATATGGGGCTCCACACTTGCTTCTGGCTGTGCTGTCTGTCGGGTTGGAGTCCGGGCTGTGTTTAGGCTCTCGCGCCAGTGTGGCCTGCGAAGCGGCGGTCGTCTGAACGAAATGTTGTATGAACGCCGATACGATCCTAGTCTCCTCCACACCTTCAGCTGCGGCTCGCTGGACCCGTTTCCCCCGCAGGTCAAACTCTCCCCGCATCTCGCCTCCGAGTCCCCGTCCGGCTCTGAGGGCCTGCACACTGCCAGGAAGGCGGCTAACCCCGCCAGCAGCAGCGATAGTCCCAGCACCACCATGATGGTGTATTCTGGGTCGTGGATATCTGAGGAATAGGATGGAGGCTGAGGGATGGTGGTGGTTGTGGTTGGGGTGGTTGTGGTGAAAATTAGACTGGACAGGGTGACATTTTCTGTGTAGGATGCCAAGGTGGAGTTGAAGTCTGAGACGGTGGTGTTCATTTTGTCTTGCCTCTGAATAAAGAAAACAACACTATTAGATTACATCACATTTGTACATATAATTTAGCTGAGGTTTTTATCCAAAGCAACTTGCATTCACTACAATATCATAGACATGCCTATAAAAGCATTTTAATGTGGGTTTAAATATCTTGCCTGAGGTGCCCCTTTACTAGTTAACCCCCTTAGCCATGTCCGATTGGAAGTTGATGTCAGGAGGTTTTGTGTGCAGTGTGTGTGTGTGTGTGTGTGTGTGTGTGTGTGTGTGTGTGTGTGTGTGTGTGTGTGTGTGTGTGTGTGTGTGTGTGTGTGTGTGTGTGTGTGTGTGTGTGTGTGTGTGTGTGTGTGTGTGTGTGTGTGTGTGTGTGTGTGTGTGTGTGTGTGTGTGTGTGTGTGTGTGTGTGTGCCACAGCCGCTCTCCGCGTCACTAGCCAAGCTGAGTAGGTTTATTTTCACTTTATTGGGATCATACTCAAGGGCTTATAATAAACATGCACAAATGTACACAGAAACGCACGCATGCACATGCAGATACGTTGAGTGTTTGGCATTTGCGGCAATTATGCAGCTATTAAATCAAGGACTACAAAACAGTCAATGCTTGACAGGCTTTCTTCAATGTAAAACAAATTGGGTTTATTAGAATGCCCCTTGTAAAATGAAAAGCACCCACCTCTACTACCCCGGTCTCCAATTATCCCCCCCCCCCAGCTTTCATTCCGTGCACCCCCATCTCCAGCATAGTAACATTTGTAAATGTCATCGTCCTTAATTCAGCGGAGACAAAGCATGGCTTATCGGTTTAAGGGAAACACATTGGGACGTGAAATTATTTTTAAGACCAAATGCCAGGAAGGCTGTGAAAAGGCCAGTGGAGCGGGATGGCTCGTTAGAGAGTCAGTTCATTAGTCAGCGCCTCCAAGCACATATGGCACATATGCACGCACACACACATACACACAGCTATTCAAAGACAAACTTTCTTTCTCACCCGCACACACACTGTAGACGGTGCTGCACATATTCGTGATTAGGCACACTGCTCTTAAGCTTGGCAGCTTAGCTGTAAGGTACCCTCCCTCTCTATCGCCCCACATTGTTGCTCCTCCAGATCTGTCTGCTCAGCGAGTTGGGAAACAGTCAAACTCTTTTCTTATCTCTTTTACCAGCACACTTCACATAACCTGTTAACATTTGTAAAGTTAATTTCTTTGTAACATTCTTGCATATTGTTATTTTTAGATTTTTTTACTTTAATCGCATCTTGATTGCTCGATGAAAGTATATTCACCATATCTTCTCTTCTTTTCTTTCTACATAGTGAAAGAAAATATGAACGGGTAATACACTAACAGTTTATCGATGTCAGATGTGTAGCCTCTATTTGTTTATATTCAAAACTACCTTCCAGATAAGTCGTAACTCAATGTGTACAACAGTCCCTTCTTGCTCTCTTAGACAATGTGCACTTGCTCAAGCACATGTCAAGCAGCTCACATGTTTGAAATGCTGGTTTTAGGAGTTTAACTCCAAAAGACTCCACAGCAGACATAACAAACTTTTAAGAATAATGGTATGGTACAATTAATGAGATTGTTAGCCATCTTTGACACTTAAGATTTGGAAAAACAACATCATATTTACCTCTAAAATGTTAAGAAATAAACAGTTCTTCTTCTGACTGAACCTAAAAGTAATTTGTCATAAAACTCATTAAAATAAATATACTCACATCCACACTTTAGGGACTCTTTAAAACAACGCCTTGCTTAGTTCCAGTAACTGAGGTCAGACCTTGGCTCCACGCACTTGTTTTCCCCCCTTAAACTGCTGCTTTCCCAGAGACAGAGGGGAAAACGCTGGGGAGGAAGAGGGCAGCAAGTAGGAAAAGGGGGTAAAATGTGGGGAACAGGGAGCAACATCTCACTGCTGTTTTAATTCCAGGGAGCCAAAGACAATACTGAGTTTCCTCAGCCATGCAGAGGCTTAGTGAATAATCTCTCAGTGCTTACACTCCACATGCTAACACTTACAACATCTGGCTCTGCAAAGTCGTCTTACAGTTTATACACCCCCTTTTATGGCCTAAGTGGTGCGGTCCGCTGTGTAATGCCCTATTCATCACTCCCCAATCTGACCCCCCAGCCCCTTTTCTCTCCCGTCTCCCCCTCCCCTATCCTCCTCTTTTCTACTCCTCTCTCCACATTTCTTTATAAAGCTAATGAGACTGAAGTTGGGCCCCTCTTCACAGGGGGAGCGAGAGAGAGCAAAGGAGGACACACAGGGGCAGGGAAGAGAGAGAGTGTGTGTGTGTGTGTGTGTGTGTGTGTGTGTGTGTGTGTGTGTGTGTGTGTGTGTGTGTGTGTGTGTGTGTGTGTGTGTGTGTGTGTGTGTGTGTGTGTGTGTGTGTGTGTGTGTGTGTGTGTGTGTGTGTGTGTGTGTGTGTGTGTGTGTGTGTGTGTGTGTGTATGTGTGTATGTTTGTGCGTACCTGAGTGCACGTACATGTGCTCGAGTCTCTCTGAGTGTGTGTCTCTGTATGCCATCGAATATGCACTTTGTGGGCACCTCCAGGGGGACTGACACATCCTCAGAGGAGCGGGCTGTGACATGCAGTCAGTCTCCTCCAGTGCCAGCGGCTCTGCGCCTCTCTGGATTCAGAAGTCAGTCTTATGACACGGCCCATTCAGCAGCAGCCCAGCATGCTCCACTATTTATCTGCTGTGCTCTTTGGAGCCGTGCTCTTTGGAGCCGTGCTCTTTGGAGCCGTGCTGTCTGCGCCGGGTTTGGGTTTTCTGGGCTGCTGCTGGCTCTCTGCCTGTGACACAGAGAGAGGAGTTCTGCCATTACACTGACTGCCAAGCCATGTTGGGTTGTTGTGGCAACAAGACACTGAGCACCAGTGTGTGTGTGTGTGTGTGTGTGTGTGTGTGTGTGTGTGTGTGTGTGTGTGTGTGTGTGTGTGTGTGTGTGTGTGTGTGTGTGTGTGTGTGTGTGTGTGTGTGTGTGTGTGTGTGTGTGTGTGTGTGTGTGTGTGTGTGTGTGTGTGTGTGTGTGTGTGTGTGTGTGTGTGTGTGTGGGGAATGAGAAAAATACTGATTTCTCCATCTTGTTTGTAGAAAGCATTGAATCGATTCATTCTTTTATGAAAAGTAATGTCAATCGCATGAACTTCGGGAGATCAACACACTGGTCAATTATTTCATAATTATATGCATATCTTGGAAGAACTATCAACTATTATCAGTCTGAAAAGTAAAAAATAACATTGTTATGGTACAAGTTTTTTCTTTTCATTATACTTTTTCAGTGGAACACTAAAGTATTTACAAAACTAAAAGTTTCCACAACAAACATAAATAATACTCATACATAATAAAAAAGATATAATGCAATAATTATGATTATTTAAACAAAAACAAAAATAGGCAAAAAGAAAAGAAAAGAAAAGAGACACAAAGAGTATAGATGAAAGTGTATTGTGCTACTTTATTATTAGAAATGGTTTCGTCATTAGAATGGATTATATTGTCTTTTAAGTTTGAAGAAAGCTGTTCCAGGTTTTCATGATCTGTTTAAAGATTGAGCTTGTGGTTAATTGCTATTTTAGTACTGTCTTCGCAATTGATTATGGTACCAGTTGCACATGGAGATGTATATTTTTCCAGATTTTTGTTTAAATATTGTAGTTTTGTTTGTTTGGTGTCTGTCAAGTTTTATGCAATAACAGCTGTTTGCTGGTGTTTGTCTGTCCAGGTTCAAGCTACAGATGCAGACCAGGGGGAAAATGGCGGGGTTCTGTATAGGATTCTCACTGGTAAGTTTTGCTTATCTTTGATTTTCCCTCCGTATGGCCTTCACATATGGTCTCCTCTCACAAATAAATAAGTGAAAGAGCAGGCTCCAAGTAAATTAAAGCATTACATTCATTTTGGTAGCGTTGGTAATCCACATATTCAAAATGGGTGCAAACCACAGAAACATTTTCAGAACATTGTGTTTTATTAATTCTTGAGGAATGGTTTGATGGTTGATTTCGTGTTTGGCTTAATGATGGTTAAAAGGATGATCATTTTTGTTTCACTTCCGTGCTTCGTTGAGTTGTTTTCCTTATATTCGTTTGTTGTATTTATGCTGCTATAGCGTGTAAATCATGGTGTAAATGCATGTTTGAATTTATATATACAGTCTATGGTTTGAATGTATGCCGTTGGGTTGGACCCCAGGAAGAATAGCCAAAGCTCATGTTAGTGCTAATGGGGATCCTAATGAAAAAAAAAAGAAAAAAAAGCAGTCGGTGTTAATAATTCAGATCTTACCACAGTAAATATATACCATTTGTGACAGGTTCTTAAATCAAGTTTAATTTTCATTGAAAGCCACTTAAATTATCTCACCCAATTTGCAAATGCCAATTGCCTCTAAATAATCTGTGTATCTACCGTCCATTTGTTTTTCTTTATTAAACAAGTAAACGGAAGAGCGTCTGCGAGGCCTTTTTGCTTTTTGCTTTTTACCTTACTAAATGGTCTAATGGTCATTGGAGCTAGGGGCGGGGCGAAACTCACGGAAGTGATTTCAAAACAAAAGCACTCGTTTGCTTGGAACTGTGATAATATTATAAACAAGGTGAATTTAGAGATCACAACGAAAACAGCCAAGACACATTTTGAGCCCTGAAAACTAATGTTATTAAGGGCTGTAAATATAACTAGAGAATGCAATTCCTGAAGAAATTGCTAGTGGGAATGCTTTATGCTGAAAATCTGATGCTAAACTGCTATGCTGAAATGTAATGTGTGAGAAGAAAGTGAAGAATTTAGATTAAAATGAAATGTGTAAGAAGAAAGTGAAGAATTTAGATTAAAATGAAATGTGTAAGAAGAAAGTGAAGAATTTAGATTGAAATGATACATGAACACAGGGGGCTTGAATGTGTGATGAGAGAAGAAAAGAAAGTAAAAAGGCTTGGAAAAGCAGCAGAATATTTGAACTGCAAACTTCTGAACTAACTTGATGGCGAATGATCTGTCGCCATGGCAACGGCATTTGATGACACCCCATAATACGCTTAGATGCGTTGATGGCTGCATTGTTACCAAACCTGTGAAGTTTTGGGGCGTTTGGAGCAGTTTCACTGAAGTTATGAGAAAACCGTGTTTCATGGCGAGCATTGTGTTGCCATGGCAACGGCATTTGAAGAAATCTCAAAACTGTCCCATAGATGTCTTCACGGCTGGACTGTTAGCACAAATGTGAAGTTTGAGCACTTTTGAAACATTTTCATAGGAGTTATAGCGACATCATGTTTTATGGCGAGGGATGTGTTTCCATGGAAACGGCATATGGTGAGATCTCAGATTTGGCGTAGAGCTCTTGAGGCATGGACCGGTGATATACAAGTGAAGATTGGGGGACGATTGGACCGTGTCCATTGGACTTATAGCGACATCCTGTTTTATGGCGAGGGCTGCGTTTCCATGGAAACGGCATATGGTGAGATCTCAGATTTGGCGTAGAGCTGTTGAGGCATAGACCGGTGATATACAAGTGAAGATTGGGGGACGATTGGACCGTGTCCATTGGACTTAAAGCGACATCATGTTTTATGGCGAGGGATGCGTTTCCATGGAAACGGCATATAGTGAGATCTCAGATTTGGCGTAGAGCTGTTGAGGCATGGACCGGTGATATACAAGTGAAGATTGGGGGACGATTGGACCGTGTCCATTGGATTTATAGCGACATCATGTTTTATGGCGAGGGATGCGTTTCCATGGAAACGGCATATGGTGAGATCTCAGATTTGGCATAGAGCTGTTGAGGCATGGACCGGTGATATACAAGTGAAGATTGGGGGACGATTGGACCGTGTCCATTGGGCTTATAGCGACATCATGTTTTATGGCGAGGGATACGTTTCCATGGAAACGGCATATGGTGAGATCTCAGATTTGGCATAGAGCTGTTGAGGCATGGACCGGTGATATACAAGTGAAGATTAGGGGACGATTGGACAGTGTCCATTGGACTTATAGCGACATCATGTTTTATGGCGAGGGATGCGTTTCCATGGAAACGGCATATGGTGAGATCTCAGATTTGGCGTAGAGCTGTTGAGGCATAGACCGGTGATATACAAGTGAAGATTGGGGGACGATTGGACCGTGTCCATTGGACTTACATCGACATCATGTTTTATGGCGAGGGATGTGTTTCCATGGAAACGGCATATGGTGAGATCTCAGATTTGGCGTAGAGCTGTTGAGGCATGGACCGGTGATATACAAGTGAAGATTGGGGGACGATTGGACCGTGTCCATTGGACTTATAGCGATATCATGTTTTATGGCGAGGGATGCGTTTCCATGGAAACGGCATATGGTGAGATCTCAGATTTGGCATAGAGCTGTTGAGGCATGGACCGGTGATATACAAGTGAAGATTGGGGGACGATTGGACCGTGTCCATTGGGCTTATAGCGACATCATGTTTTATGGCGAGGGATGCGTTTCCATGGAAACGGCATATGGTGAGATCTCAGATTTGGCGTAGAGCTGTTGAGGCATGGACCGGTGATATACAAGTGAAGATTAGGGGACGATTGGACCGTGTCCATTGGACTTACAGCCTCATCGTGTTTCATGGCGAGTGGTCTGTCGCCATGGCAACGGCATTTCATGACACCCCATACTACGCTTAGATGCATTGATGGCTGCATCGTTATCAAACCTGTGAAGTTCTGGGCTGTTTGGAGTATTTTCACTGAAGCTATGAGAAAACCGTGTTTCAAGGCGAGCATTGTGTTGCCATGGCAACGGCATTTGAAGAAATCTCAAAACTGTCCCGAAGATGTCTTCACAGCTGGACTGTTGAAGTCTGCTGCATGTCAGTTGGAGTGATGACATCATCGTGTTCCATTACACAGGTGTTTATAGTCAGGGCTGCACATAACTGGTGCGCAGGTGCGCATGCGCACCTCCGCCAAAAAAAGAGCACCGGGTCATTTGAAACAAAGCGCATTTGCGTACCAACATTGAGAGAGGGAGAGAGAGAAGGGAGAAGAGAAAAGAGAAAATAGAGGAGAGAGGAGAGATGAGAGAGAGAGAAGAGAGAGAGAGAGAAAGATATTTGCGAGTTGCATACATGTATGAACCATGATATGAACTCAGGGCCGGCCCGTAGCACTGGCTAGATGTTCGCCTAGGGCGCCAGATCTGTGGAGGCGCTGCGCTGGCAGTTCTGGGAGGGAAAAAAAACATTTTGACCGTTGGGGCTCTTCCTAATTTTCGGCCTTGATGTAACAATATTCATAATTAAGTAAATGTAACACCCTTTTCACCCCGGTTACACGTTTCATTTGACCTGTACGATGGGCGCTGTAAGTGATGAAAATGGGGGATGTTGGCTTATCTGGCGCCCGCAGCTCACAGACAAAATGCGAGGGAGGTACCAGCGCTGTTGTTATTAGAATCTGGTGCTAGCTGCTCTAACGGATATAATAAGAAGATGTTTCTACAATAATGTGGAGGGAGAGTCCTCTCCAGTCAGACTGAGAGGCTGATACTACAGCTCAGTGAGGTAAGGACTCTTAGTCTAAGTTCAAACGGTTTGGTCGCAATTTATGTAAACACATATTTCCAAGGCACTCCTTTATAATTATTGGGATAAACAGGTTTTAAATCATTCCAATGTATACTATAGGACAGTAACCAAAAATATCCTTTAAAACTGGAGAGATAAAAAAAAATGCATAAATAAATGTTAAGGTAAAATGTGAATGAATGAACAACACAAATAAAATAAGTTACATTCATTTGTTATTGGCTATGGTAGGTTATTGGTTATGTTCACATACTTATTTGATTACATCCACTTGTCTAAGATCACAACAGAGACTTTCGACCCAAAACCAGCTGCTGACTTGTGGATGCAAGCATCTAATCGCAGACTCAACCAGAGAGAAAGAAGTAGGCCTACATCATCAGCTACCATGTCTGACAGAGAGGAAGACAGTGAGGAGAACAGTCAGGAGGGAGTGATGACAGCTTGTAGGATTACTGCTCGTGCTAATGTTGTCTTGTGTTCACCTCTGCATGTGTGTTCAGTGTTCACCTCTGCATGTGTGTTCTGTGTTCACCTCTGCATGTGTGTTCTGTGTTCACCTCTGCATGTGTGTTCTGTGTTCACCTCTGCATGTGTGTTCTGTGTTCACCTCTGCATGTGTGTTCTGTGTTCACCTCTGCATGTGTGTTCTGTGTTCACCTCTGCATGTGTGTTCTGTGTTCACCTCTGCATGTGTGTTCTGTGTTCACCTCTGCATGTGTGTTCTGTGTTCACCTCTGCATGTGTGTTCTGTGTTCACCTCTGCATGTGTGTTCAGTGCCGTGTGTCTGGCAAATAAAGTCAAGACCCCCTCAAAAGTTACGGTTTATTTCATTTTAAGGATGAGCACCAAGCAACATCTCCAGGTGCTCCTTTGAGAACCAGGGCAAAAAAGTTATGTGCACCCCTGTTTATAGTTGAGCTAACGAGATGCCTAGACTTCAAAGGCTTCATTGTTCTGAATGAGAGATGAACCTCTTACATGTGAACGTTTTGTGGAAGAACCGTAACAGATATCTGTGAAATTTCAAAACGTGAAGCATGTCAAGGAAGTTGAGTATCTGAAGTGTAATTTTTGTGTAGTTTCGGGTTAATAATGTGGCCTTTTTGGTAGTTTAACTAAAGGTGTGCGGCTGCTACCGTGAGGAAATATCTGCCTGAAATTACAATGGGCTTCAATGGAGGAATTTTGGACGTTTTTGTCACTTCATGCCCTCAAGAGGCATTTTGTTGAATTATTTTTTGCTTAATTATTTGTCATTTTTCAAGCTACGAGATGTTTTCCTACGTTTATCATGAAAAATGATGTCCCAGGAATGTAGAGTTTGGGAATTATGGCAGTTTAAAAAATATATATGAAGGCACATTTCAAGATTTTCTATCCTCTAGCTGTGACATCACGCACTCTAGTTAATGTTAAAATCTGAAGAAAACCTCTAAAACAAGGTCTGAACAAATGTTAATATCTCTAAAAGTAAGAATCAGATTTAAAAGTTTTTGTACACGAATAATGTCAGAAAGATTTGTAACATTTTAAAGTTGGAATGAGGTTTCTGAGTGAAAGTATGAATGAACAGTTAGCAGTTGAAGTCGCATGAAGATTTGTTGAAGTTGAAGATTTCCTCCATTGACTTCAATGTTAAAAATGTGATGTATTATGGGATGTATCTCTGGAATTATGAAAGTTATGAATGAGAAAAGTAATAGCCATCGATTCCCGACCGAGCTGAACGTTTTGATGTTTGAACTGAGTTTCTGCGATGTTCAATGCGGGAGGAGAAGAGGGCCAAAATAAGTCGGCGGAATAATAATAAACTTTTCGTCCGTAGAATAACAGTTAGTTGGAATGCTGTTAACAGCATTCCCACTAAATAAGCCTATATCTAAAATGGACAACATTGTAAGGAGATTTAAACTACAGCGATTCTGCACTGCAGTCACCTCAGCCGTCTCTCGCGTTTGTTTTTTCAAATCAGCTGCTCTTCATTTTTTTCCCTGCTATATTCAATGAGTGATACAAATATTCTTTACCACAAGTTCTTAATAAAACTGACACTGTTGGACTCGGTACTAGTTTGACTTTTACCAGAAATAAAATGAAGTACTTTTACTGTGTACTTTGTGAGTAATCCTCTGTCAGAGTCCCCTCCATAGTACATAATGCATGTTTTTCTGCTATCTTTGATGAGTGATACAAATACAATTTTACCATTAGTTCTTAATGAAATTGATACTGTTTGACTTTGTATTAGTTAGCCTGCTACTAACAATACATTAAAGTACTTTTACTGTGTATTTTTTGAGAAATGTCAAAGTCCCCTGCTGAGAACAAAATCAAGCCACTTCTGCTAAGTTTGATGAGAGAATTATTTTTTGTTTCCATTAGTTATTCGTGAGATTGATCCTGTTGGACTCAGTACTAGTGAAACTACCCTCACAAGTACTATGAAGTACTTACCGTGTACTTTTCCAGTAATCCTCTGTCAATGTCCCCTCCCGACTACAAGAATGCATGTTTTTCTTTTAATAAGCATTAAAAAACATTTCTTCCTGAGACTGATATTGTTGGACATAGTATTTTAAGAGGATGGTAGACATGATATCAGCAATACTTCCAGTCAGTACTCAGGCAGCAGCATTTTACACCTTGGAAAGTCTTTAGAGTCTGGCCTGGATAGCTGGTCCCAACTATCCTTCAGCAAAGTGACACAGTTAACTGTAAAGTCCTTTTCCTGCACCATTTTAAGGCTTCAAAACAGGTATTTTTACTGTATGTTTTTGGAGAAATAACACAATCAATGGCCCAGAATTGTACTTTATAAACTATGAATCTTGTGGTGCTTGAAAAAATACACACTGGCTAAGCCGGCCAGGATATATATATATATATGCCTTTTTTGGAGCCCTTTTTTTCAATATGTATTCAAATGTCACTAGTTATTTAAACAAACCACTATCTGAGGATAATACAAGCAACCATAAAACGCCCTTTATCTAGAGAGCCATTGAAGCCCATGAAGAATGTATCCTTCCACAAATCTTTTCATCTGCTGTATTAATAAAGTTGCCACGTGTTTTCAAATTCAAGTTAAGGCACTATCTGTGCAGAACATTACAAATATTCTTCATTTGCAGTATTTTATTTTAAAAGTGTTCAGAAAGACTGCATCAATGATATGCTATATATCTATATAATATCAATATTGTTATTAACTTCAACCAAAGTCAATTTAAATAGTGGGCAAAAATTGGTTAATTGCCATGGATGTGGTGTTTGATATAGTTTACGTTCAATTCAAACTATTTTAGGCAGAAAAAACGTATATAGACTAAACCCTTTTTTAATAATTTACTATGATTTAGAAAGGTTTTTGTGAGAAATCATTTCAAAAGTAAACTTTTTTCCTTTTGTATTTAAATTTGAAATGTTTGCAGGACTTTGCACACAACATTATTAATGTATACATTTTTATCAATTTTTTAAAATTATGAATCCATTTATTTTATTGTATTTCCTTGAGGCTAGGGAAGATATCCAGCATGTAGTTCAACATGCAAATGTTGTAATACAAGTAAGTATATAAGTACAACATGGACAAGTAAATAAAATAAATTTAGTAGGAAGATGTGGATTTATTTTCTCTCACCTTGTAATTAAACAATCAAACAATCTATAATTTAGCTCTGACCTTCACTCACAAAAAACATTTTGTTGAATTGGACACATTTTTCGAAGCTCTATTGACTGACATGCAATGACTGAGACTGATGGAAGAATCTGAGAGGAATGAACTAGGGGCAGAGAAATAATCCTATTTAAAAGACAGCAGCTTCATAAGAGGCCAACAAGAGTGACAAGGGTTGTCTCTTTGCTGAAGGATAGTTGTGACCAGCTATCCAGGCCAGACTCTAAATACTTTCCAAGGTGTAAAATGCTGCTGCCGGAGTACTGACTGGAAGTATTGCTGATATCATGTCCACCATATCCTCTTAAAATACTCTGTCCAACAATATAAGTCTCATGAAGAAAGGTGTTTTAACGCTTATTCACAATAGCAAAGAAACATGCATTCTTGTATTCAGGAGGGGACATTGACAGAGGATTACTCAAAAAGTACACAGTAAAAGTACTTCATAGTACTTGTGGGAGTAGTTTCATTAGTACTGAGTCCAACAGTGTCAATCTCAAGAAGAACTAATAACAAACTCGAGAGACGGCTGAGTTGACCGCAGTGCGGAATCGCTGCATAGTTGAAATCTCCTAACAATGTTGTCCATTTTAGACAGACTTATTATATTTACAGCCCGTCATAACATTCATGTTCTGGGCTCAATATGTGTCTTGGCTGTTTTCGTTGTGATCGCTAAATTCACCTTGTTTATAATATTGAGTGCTTTTGTTGAAATCACTTCCGTGAGTTTCCCCCCGCCCCTCGCTCCAATGACCATTAGACCATTTAGTAAGGTAGAAAGCAAAAAGGCCTCTCAGACGCTCTTCCCTTTACTTGTTTAATAAAGAAAAACAGATGGATGGTAGATACACGGATTGCCTCTAAACCCATAAATTAGATTGAATGTTTTACTAAAATGTGTTTTCTCTTGCTCTGACTCTCCCTCTGCACACAGGCAACAGCAACAGTCTGTTCAGCATTGACAGGCACAGCGGGCTGCTGACCAGAGGCCGCAGGACGCTGGACAGAGAGACCAGCAGCTCCCATGTGTTGGAGGTGGAGGCCTACAACAGTGACGAGGGCAGCATGAGGAGCCTCGTCAGGGTGAGGAAGAGGCTGTAACAAGTGCAATTGTCATCCAGTTGCTTCATGCTTAACGTGTAGCATAATTATTTGGAAATACTTCTTTATTTCTATTTTTATATAGAGTTCTTCAAATTTAATTTTGTATCACTCTCTGGCATAGGATTTTCTATTTGGATTAATAATGTTTTGTTTTAGCTTCTTTTGATATAGCATAAATGTTTCTACATTTAAATGAAACATTTCTTGTATTTGAAAATGGTCCTGAGTCCCAAAAGATAATTTGGCAAGAAATGTGGACTTTATAGAGCCCCTTCAGTGGGCCTATAATGTTGGTACTATTACGTAATAGTTACAAAACAAGGCCCCTCCCAGAAAGTATGAATAGGTCACAAAGATGTTAATGTGCCACATATCCTTCCTCTGCAGGTGATCATTTATGTTGACGATGCCAATGATGAGGCCCCCGTGTTTACCCAGCAACAATACAACCGTCTGGGCCTGAGGGAGACGGCTGGTGTCGGCACCTCTGTGATTGTGGTGCGCGCCACAGACCCCGACACTGGTGAGTGCAGCCTCAGATCAATCTAAAGACCTGAGCGGAGGGAGTAGTGTCAATTCCTGTTGATCAGTATCTGCCATAACACTAAAATAAATATGTTGCTGACTGTGGCCACTTCTGCTCTGCAGGCACTCCGCAGTTGTTTACAGCTCACCACTTACCCTGACACATCCGTGTACCACTCCAAAGACCAACATCAAACCTCTTTAACACATCTGTTTAACACGTGTTATATCTAGTGTGCCTATAAGGCTTTTTGGGGTTTCCCTTTCCTGTAGTGTTCTATCTAGGTTTGTGTGCATGTAAATGGTCTGCAAAGGCTAAAATCCCAAAGTTCCCAAAAGAGGGAGTGTCTCTCCCACACTCGACCCCCCTGCCTGAAATACCTCCATTGGACCCCTTTGTTTACTTACTGTAGCATAGTGACATCACTACGTAACACTTGTGCTTCTATTGCCTAGCTCTCCAATCCATTGTACTTAATAGGCTAAAGGCAAAGGACATTTCTAAGCAGTTGACCAATCACAACAGAGCCGACCAGCTAACCAATCAGAGCAGACTGGGCTCTGGTTTCAGAGGGTGAAAAGAGGTGCTGCAGCACAGGCAGTATGAGAAAAATAAAGACCTTTTTGAACATTAAAGCATGTCACAGTGAACATTCTAAAAAACATGACAGTGTAGCACTCAAATGTGTCCCAATGGCTTTGATGACCTGCTTTGTCATGGAAATATGTCACATTTATTTATGTGTAATTTAATTACATGATGCTCTTTCATGTCTCCCCAATGCTGTATAACATGGGTATATACATAAACGTAAAAATTGGCATTTACTGTAACTGACATTTAAATCTTTACTTCTGCTCCACAGTACAGACTTCCTCTTTTCACTTCCCGTGGTGTAAAGTGTTTCTTAGACTCCTTGTGATACATCTGGTGCTGTGACATACATTTTCCAAAACATGAGAGCAAGCTTATAACTAAGATAAACACAACAGAGTGCCTACAACTGTGTTCAATCAAATATAGAATAGAGGAAGCTGTGCAAAATGTTTACAATATGTGTCCAGTTGTTTATCCAAGTTACTGTGTTACTACCTCTCACAGAAGTTTGCAATTGCATGTTTTCAGACTGGTTATTGTAAGCTTTTCCTATCCCTTCGTCCCACTCAGGTGATGGTGGAGCCGTTGCTTACGCCCTTGTGACCGGCTCAGACCGCAAGTTTGAGGTGGATGTGAGCACTGGCCTGGTAACCACTGTGGACTACCTGGACTACGAGACCAAGACCACCTATCTGATGAACGTCTCTGTCACTGACCAAGCCCCCCCTTTCCACAAAGGCTTCTGCACCGTCTACGTCACGCTGCTCAATGAGCTGGACGAGGCCGTGGCCTTCTTATCCGCCGGGTACGAGGTTTCGCTTCGTGAGAACATCGCCACGGGGACCCAGGTGACCCAGGTGCAGGCCCAGTCAGCTGACAACCTGAACCAGTTGACTTACCGCTTTGACCCTGACACATCGCCTTCCGCTCTGGCCCTCTTCAAGATAGACAGCGTCACGGTGAGTTGGAGGAGCAGTGGAAGAGGAGGAGCAGTGGAAGAAGATATCAATACAATGTACATTTTTGTTCACTAACAAGACTACACCCACCTTCTGACAAAAATGCTTCATCCATTAACCAGTGTGTGATTCAATGACACCTCTCCCCCTGTGATTTAAGATTGCCGCTGTATGACTGTAAACTGATCAAAGAGCTTGTTTGCTTTGAAGTCATTTGATTCCTTTTGTAGATGAGAAATGGGATGTTTTCTGTTGTGGTGACTTGTATGATACTGTTAGTCTATGGCTTTGTTACATTAGTAGACATCTATCTTATAGGATGTGACAATGTGTGTGTTGTTTCAGGGCCGTATCACAGTGACCGGCCTGCTGGACAGAGAGAAAGGCGATATGTACACCTTAACTGTTGTCGCTGATGATGGAGGACCCAAAAAGGACTCCACTGTGGTATGCTTTATTCTGAATTTGATTATTTAATCTCCCTTCTTCTGTGTACAACGTTCTTTTTAATACAGCGTGTGTCATGTTTACTCTGTTGTAGAAAACCTAATGGCATTCCTCTTTCTGCATTCTGATTTTATTCATTGCATCTCTCATTGGAAGTGCAGAAGGTAAGACTTCTGATCTTTTAAGATGGCAACATGAAATGTATTCATCTGCATGATTTTACTTTCTTTAGTTATTTCATATATCGCAAAGGTAAGTATTTATTTGATTTTGAAAGTTATGGAGCCCATATTTTATATTACCTCTATACAGGTTTCGATCACAATCCTGGATGAGAATGACAACAGTCCAGAGTTTGACATCACATCCGATACTTCAGTGGACATCCGAGAGAACACAGCCTTGGGGAAAAAAGTGGCAGTCGTGCTGGGAAGGGACAGAGATGCTGGATTCAACGGAATGGTGAGGATAACTAAAAGAAAGATGGAAACACATGGACTAGTGACAGATTTAATTATAATGTGTGGCTCTTAAACATAAATGGATATACACTGCTTTACAGCAATTAGCCAAATGAATAACATCACAAAACACAAACATATTCCCGGAACTGAAAACTATGCCGGATTGTACAGCTTTTAAACATAACATGTTGATTTAAATGAGGTCAACTACATCAACCAAGTATGTTTAAATGAGGAACTTGACTCTGGCATTTCCAATAACAAGTTCAGGAAGTTTAGCACCACATTTTTCTTCTTACACTCTGCATGTGTTACTTTTCTCCTAACCAACACAGCCCCTTGTGTCCCTCAGTCAAAAAACGCAGTTGCATTACTTGGGTATTTGTCTCCTCTTGGTTCTGTTACTCAATGAGGGGTCTCATTTGTGCTCCCCATGTATTCTTTAACATGTGCTGTGATTTATTCTGGATTTATAACCTGCACAGCCACATTAGGGTGATCCTTAAAATTGAAAGTCGGAAAGTCTAAGCTCCAACCCCCAGAATTCAATTCCGACTTTCAATTTTCAATTTTAAGGACCACCCTACGTGAGGCTAAACTTCAAGGGTGATGAGGGAGGGGTAAATATTGTTGGAATTTGAATAAAATTCACCAGGAGAGTTCTCTTGACGAGTATAACGAATTCCGGTGGCTGAAGCTTAAAATAAATGAATTCAAAAAATGTACCTCTCACGAAGGACCACCCTAAGCCAACAACTATCTTTCTCTCTCTCTCTCTCTCTCTCTCTCTCTCTCTCTCTCTCTCTCTCTCTCTCTCTCTCTCTCTCTCTCTCTCTCTCTCTCTCTCTCTCTCTCTCTCTCTCCTGTCTTATTCTGACTCATTACTCTCTCTCAGGTCAATTTCACTCTGGTGGCAGGCAACATGGAGGACGTGTTCAAGATCAAGACTGTGAACAACACCTATGGGGAGGTTTTTGTCAACGCTCCTCTGGACAGGGAGTCAGTAGACCGCTACCTGCTGAAGGTCAGGCAGCAATCCACATGTTATGATGATATCACTCGCCATAAAAAGATATATTTTCTGGTCATATACACATTTAACATTTAAACCATAACCTTGAATTACTGTCCAACATCAGCACAAAAATAACCCGATGCCTTGTAACACTTGTTTCATGAAAAAATACTTTGTTACAACATAGTGGACAATGCAAGTAATGTGTTGTAGTTTTCAAACTCACATGATCATATCAAAATATGAATATTAATACAAACATAAAGGACAGCACTGTGTTTTTATGAGGCAAGGTGCATGTCAGACTTACTTACTAGTATAAACCGGTGCATGTGTATGTTGTTACAGGTTCGTGCCATTGACGGTGGCTCACCTCCTAGATACTCTGACCACTCCCTCACCATCAACATCCTGGACATCAATGACAACGCACCTGTCATAGAAAGCTTGAAGGGCTACAACGTCAGCATCAGTGAAGTAGGGATGCATTACCACATTTTAATCTTTCTGTTATCCACACATGATTTACAGGTTTCTATTGTTTTGTATGTATCTAAAGCAGTGGTTCCCAACCTGGGGGGCGCCAAAGATCGCAGGGGGGGCGCCAGGCCTCAGATGATTTGAGGCCTTTTTAATTGATTAATTAATTTGAATACAAATTCAAGTTAGTAGCTAATAAAGACTATAAAAAGACAGAAATGTATAATTCTTTCTTTAATAGAAATGTTTCTTCTGCCCGTAAAGTGTCCAAACCGGGCTTTTCTGGATAAGCGCATTTTTAAAACATAGTCATTGTCCATGCTGGTTTCAGTTGGTTTATTTGTCACAGTTGCTCCGATCAGATCGGTCTCCTCCATTTTGTAGATTATTTACGACTTTTGAATTCACATAACCACTTTGGTAAAATCCGGCTTCCTTTGAGCATGTGTTTTAAACAGTTTAATCCCTTTGTGAATTGTTTCCACTTGCGCCGTCCTTTAATGTCTTCATACAGCGGGAATCCAAATGAATTAATCCTGAGTCCAATAACCATCAAAGTCACTCCAATAGTGCTCCTTAATTACGCTTTTGTCCTCCATTAACAAAAGACTTCACATTCATCCAGTTTGTGACAGTAGTTGTAGCATTTTGAGACTTTTAAACTTTAATTACCACTGTTGCGACCCCCCCCCCCCCCCCCTGTGTGTGTGTGGGGGGGGGCGCAACTTCCAACAGGAGTCATTTGGGGGGGCTCTTGGGAAAAAAGGTTGGGAACCCCTGATCTAAAGTAATGTGATCAGTTCTAATTTGTGATCACATGGTTTGTGTTTTTGGCCTTCTTTGTATTATGTGTATTGTAGAATGTTGGCGGAGGTACATCAGTGCTCCGTGTGATAGCTACAGACCAAGACATCGGGCCCAACGCCATGCTGTTCTATTACATCACTGCTGGAAACCAGGACCTGACCTTCCGCATGGACCGTGTCACCGGAGAGATGGTGACACGGCCGGCCCCCCCCGACCGAGAGCGCCAGCAAGAGTACCGACTTACTGTCACTGTGGAAGACGACGGCACGCCACCTCTGTCGGTAAGATACAGGCAACAGCAACCAAAACGTTCATTGACCAACTTAATACACCCTTTTTCACAAAGTAAAATCCAGAAACCTCTACAAAGGGATGACTTCCTCTTGGCAAAGAGGGGTCATTTGGGGGACTCAGCATCACATCTTCTAAAAGAGCCCTTCTTTCGCGGTTGTTGTACAATCTGGAAGATGTACTTATTCCTGGAAGGCTGTATATCTGTTACCTGCCTTTTCTATACCTGCCTTAAATCAAGATACAGCATAAATTAGATATGAAACAAACATGCCCAGCAAATTAAATGCAATGGTTGGTTGATCTTCTGTAGTAACTGATCAGCTGTGAAGGCACAGGAAACAACTTAGTTTGTAAACAGGAAAGCCACAAGTCATATTTCCATGTCGCTTTTCCTGTTGTCTGTCTCATTTTAAAGGCTTTTGAAAACAGGTTTATGTTGCACCTGTATTCGTTTTTAAAACCGTAAGATGTGTAGAACCAACCTATAATAATGCAGCTCTTGTTAATGTAAGATATAAAATCAACTGTAAAAAACTGGAGAGGAAATATCCAGCAACAGCCCCCCCCCCCTCCTCCCATCTAGCTCTCTGTCTCCTCTCATAAAGCAAGATACCAAGATTGTTTTATCATTTTCTCCCCTCAATGCCAGTCTCCCTCTGGTGTGCACCATCTTAGAGGCACACAAGCAGAACAACCTTGTTCCGTCTGTAATGGCTCCCTAGGCATGAAGTGCAGCACAGCCTTGTGTGGTGATAGTTTTGGAGACCCGCCAGCTGAAAGGAACAATGATTTCAAAGACTAGACACATGGCTTTAAGGTTTTAAGAGCTCCACTTTATTATACAAGCTACAACCAACGCTATTCAAATGCAATATAAACTGTGAAACAAAAAGGCTATTTCAGCACTCCTCCATGTCTGCATCCAATGCAAGCTTTGCACAGTATAAAACACGCTTTCAAACATTCAGATGCAGAATTGCATGCAAGTATGCACACACAGACCACCAAACCACAAACCTATTCTTGAAACTTCAACCCAATTACACACACATACACACATACTCAAATTCACACATTTAAAAACCTTGATTACTCTTTATCAAAGAATTCAAATTTAAAACAGAAAGATACCCTGTCCTACTTACCTGCTACATATCATTTTGAGATGATTTCCGCTGAGCACCTGCTGTACACATTTAACCTCAATATGAAATAACCACCAGTGGTTTCTCACAGTCACACGCAGCCTACGTAATAGGCATTCACATAACAGTCATTACCAATCACTTCTTGTTCTCTCTCAATCGACCTCAATATGATATGGTTAGCAATTTGAATGCCATTAAGCCATGTTTGCTTAATAGTATTTACTCGTTAACATCACATTGCATGCTCACACATATGAATGAACACTTATATACACATCACATCTATGATACTGTTTTCTTATAGCAATCTGTTACATTCAGGACAAAAATAATCATCATTTTATTCATGATCTCTTAACTTTACATGAGCAGGAATGAGATTCATGAACAATTATTAATACAAAAACATTTGAATGTTTAAAGCCACTGTGAAGTGCTGCGTTTCTGATAGTAGGAAGTAATGAGAGTATTTAGAGCAGCAGAGCTGACAGTAACTGAGGTAGCAAAGAGGGAAGAGAAAATAAGCTGGGGCCTAGTGGAATGATACAGAGGAAGTCTGTAATGCTTTAAAAACACTTTGTATCCTCCTTTGGTATGAAGCTATTGAAGCACTTTGCTATAAAGATAGGGATCATAGAGAGCCTTTGGCAACTTACTAGAAAAATAAATATGAATTGTTGTTTCGGTCCTTTTGGTGTTCCTAATGACCCCTTGAAGAGTTTAAGTGATTGTCATTATTTATTGGCATTGGTAAAAAAACTAGTTTACTCCATTATCTGACAGCCAGTGATAAATAATATGTATTCAACGTCGTAATGTAGGAATCATTATGTTTACCAAATCCTTCTACGTCTTATATTATTAGATCGTTTCTTTGACAGTTTCATCCATCAAATGGATTATGTCAATTTGGTCACGTTATTGAGATTATTGTCATTTACTTTCTATCACATAATTGTATGTTTGGTTGTCTTTGCATCCGCACCACAGACAAACCGCACCAGAGCAGATTGGGTCTGCACCAGATTGAATCACAGAGCGCACACCAGCCTAAATAAACGACACAGACAAGCAATATCATACTAGGTGCTCTTTGAATCCACAGAACAAGTTTTATCCCTTTTGACATGCCACCCCTCACATGGTGGACCCCCATCCCCTCTGGATTTTTCTCAAGCAGCGGGCACCTGTCGGTCCCGGAGTCATTGTCAGTGTGTAGAAGTAACATCACACACAAACCAATATCTCAACTGCACACCGGCAGAAGTATGCTTTTGGCCTCCAGCTGTTGTTGCAGGTGGAAATAGTTTTTAAATAAAAACCGCAGTCTGATCCCTCCAGCGGTCCAGACAATGTACAGACGAAGATCCCAGCAGAGGTTATTGTGAGACAGCTGATAAGGGCAACATCCCACCGGAGGCAGCAAGAAGAGGAAGAGAGTAGCAGGACTGTTTCCAGGTCAGCAGGTTCCAGCCCCCTTTAAACCTGCATGAAGTCTTGAGTTTCAAAGATGGTGTCTGTAATAGAGAATAGAGCATGTCAGAGAGAGCATAGAGAAGGCAGTGGGTGATCTACGTGCATCAACCCACACAAATGAACATTTTATGTCTTTGTGCTGATCTTTGAAAATGTAGATATGTGAGAGTTAACATCTTAAATACTGCACTTCCTGCCCGAAAATAGGGACAAATCTTGTCAAAATGCGCACGATAGCATTTCTTTTTCCACTCCTCTTAGTACAAATAAACAGAGACCAATAGGTTCCTCAGAATAAGATATTTTTGCTCGGAACCCATTGAAAAGCAGAACAAAGAGGCCTATTGTTTTTGTTGCGAAACATTGACGATAAGAGGGAACTGCTGCAAGTTAAATTCCTCAAAGCTAAAGGTCAGTGAGCCAAAAAGATGACCAAGGCAGCTGAAATGTGGATTCTATCCATGTTACACAGAACCACAGACAAGAAACAACGCTTCTGGATCATTTTGAAGACTGATAAAGGAAATAAGCTTACACTGCAAAGATAAAAGATATCAGGGGTTTGATGGTTTTATGAGTCAATTACATACAAACATAGATGTAGCTAGATATGAAACCAAGAATATTCTATCAGGACCCAATGTTTAAGGTCACAGGAACAGCATATGCCATGGTTAAGGGTTGGTTTTCAGACTTGTTTTGTTCTTTCCTCTGTACCATCATAGACACGGCTGCCAGGAAGCAGGGCAATCCAGCTCAGTATGCCTGGAATGTCTGCACAGGTGCCCCGGGAATCGGTAGAAAAACACTCAGAATTGAAGCTCTTCACCGTAACTAATGTTTCAGTATTATTTCAAGTCGAGTCTGAGCGAAAGGCTGAAGGGCCCATTAGTGTTAAATGAGAGTGCTGATGGGTGGAGAATGACTTACGAGTGAGGCAAGACAAGAATTCAGAGGATGACAGCGTAAGAAGGAGCTTTCAATTGTGTGGAGGAGCGAAATTAAATTCCTACACAGAATATTTGTTAGTCATATAAGACTCAATGCAGCTGGTTTGAGTGTGAGCGTGCACTTTTGCACAAGAATGTGCGCATTCTCCCCGCCAACACTTTACCACACGCAGGATGTTTCAGCAGAAGCGCAAAGCCATGGTTCTTCTTTGATTGCATCACATACCGGTTGTGCATTTGGAAATGAGTATTTCCAGAACTCCTTGTGCAATACTGTTACGTGCCTCTAGTCAAGTACTTTAGTCATTGTAGTATCAAACAAGAATGTGAAGGAAGTCAAGTGTATGCATTCAGAGTGAAGTCAATAAGTTGTGACTTACGATTAGATATAGTACACACTCACAGCTTAACTTAAAGTGAGTTATCTCATATGCTGGTTTTTATTGTGTTATGATGCTAGTCATAGTGAGATTTTGGGGAAAACTGAACATAATAGGTTAGAGATTGGTATGTGCCAGCCTGTGCTGAGTCATTTAGGCTGCAGTCAAAAAGTATTTCTAACTGAGTGGAATGTGCTGGAAGTGGCAGCCGTGATAAGCACTAGTCGAACTCTCTAAAGCAGGGCTCTCCAACACGTCGATCCGGCAGCTTTTCAGTAGCTCGCCGCTCGATTATCGATTTATAGCGTAGTAAGGTTGCTTCTTGATTTTTTGGCCGCGGCAGGACAATAACGTTTTTTATTTTAGAAATGTTTCTGTCACACGAATATCAAATTGTTCGCTGACGCAGAGATCAAGGAACAGATGTGACAGCGGCACAGCGACACCACACACGGAGCAGCAACACCAGTCCAGAACCAACAGCAGAATGACCCGCTCTGAATCAGGCCTGTGTCGCTGCGGCTCAGAGACACACAGGGAGGGATTTGTGTTTTTTTAAAACACTCGTTATCGTCATGTCAGGTTTTTGGTGGATTTAATCAAGTCTTGGATCGCAGAGTATGAATGTCCTCTTGCTATTTTCAGTTGATAAATACTTGTGTGAAGTTTGTGAAGGCAGGAGGAAAGCTTCCGCGATCACGTCTCCTCTCCGTTCCACCAAACCCCGCCCCCTCCCTGAAAATAATGAGTGACAGGCTGATAGTGACCCGATAGAAACTTTATTATTCACTTAATCACTGATTGAGATATGATGAAGCTAATTTAGTCTCATACATTCATGGGAGTAAGACAACAGTAAGACAGAGAATGTGAGTGTGCCCACATGCAGTATTTTGGTTTTTATAATGCTGTTGTCTGCTGTGTTCAGACTCAAGTCATGTGTGTGATGCCACATTGAAGACATTCAGTGTCTTTTTTTAACAGAAGACCGTAGCTAGAAGCTGCAGCTAGACTGCAGAAGTATTCATTTTTTGTTTTTGAGGATGGAACAACTTCACACACAGATATAGGGAGGCTAGACCTACACAATTTATTTATTATGGTTTATAATTTCATGTCAAGACGATGAAGAAGAAGAAAAAGATGTCTGAACTGTTCAGTGTCAATCCTGTGGAGATGGAGGTTATACATCTCCAAAGTCATGTTCAGCTTAAGTCTCAGCAAAACTCACAACATTTCTGGAGCCTTGTAGACCCAGAAAACTATAAGAACATCACCAAGCAGCACTGAACATACTGCTTTATTTGGCTCTACAGACCTTTGTGAAGCAGCTTTTTCTGGCATGAATGTCATGAAATCTAAATAAAGAACAAGACTGACTGATCAACATTTAAATGACTATTAGAGTGAACCTAAGTGGGTCCAGCCTCTATGGTGGACTCCATGCAGTGCCATTCATCTCACTGACTGTACAAAAGAGTGAATGCACTTATTTGACCATAAGTGCATAAGATGCTTGTAAGGTGGCGATTAAGGACATGTATGTGAATTCTCAGTGAAGTACTTACTATGTGGGCCATAATAATATGTGAGACATTTTCGTTTTCTTGGACCTTGATGTGAAGATTTTTGATAAGCTTTAGGTATCAATTTCACACGTGTACAAAAGTATAGCTTAATTCAACTGATGAGTGCTATGTGAATAAATGTAAGCGATGTGATGGAAGTAGCTCTTGGCCACTTTCATTTTTTCAAAGTAGCTCTCAGATGAAGAAAGGTTGGAGACCCCTGCTCTAAAGGCTAAGGAAAAGTGCCTCAGCGCTTTTTTATCTCCTTCAGATAGGGAACACTGGACCAACCTTTTTCCAAAAGAAGAACAGAAATTGGTCACAACTTCTGTTTTTTTAGAAAAAGACATTTCTACTCTTCTACTGCAGCATTAGTGTCCATGTCCATAAGCTTGTATCAATTCCTATATTTTGGCCCTAGTATCGTGTTCCCTTTAGTATGAGTTGCTTTTGTTTTGTCGGGTTGTATATTTGTGTGTGTGTGTCCTACCTTCTATTGGGAAGAATACATCCCCATGTGCAGGAGGAGAGAGGGGGGTTCCGGGCTCGGACAACAGGTGGCGTCCTGTCTCTGAGGATTGCCTGGTCATGATTTGAGAAACTGTCCGGGTCTTAATCTGCGGAGATCCTCCAAGAAACACAGGGTTCTCATGTCCAAGAGCCTCACTGAAAACATGCAAAGAACACACCACAAAAGGGAAGCATAACGATGAGTACGACATTGCCAGAATGACCCAATAAACTGTTTCAACACTTATCTGTTGCTCAAGACCTCAAATACTCAAATTCTTCCTGTTGTAAGCCATTAAACTGTCCCCCACTGCGCTGTTAAATAAGCCATCAGATTTTCCGCTAAATAACATCCATTGTTACATAAAATGACATACTGTGTACAGCCAATTAAAGACTGCCAATGTTCTGGCAGAAGTCCTTTTTGTAGTAGTGTTATGTCTCAAAAGGACTCTAGTAATGATTTGTTGATTTACTGAAGCTGTTTCTAGATCTTTACCAAACAAAGGTTCATGGATATGATGCTTATTTTGGTCTAATCTACCTAGTGGAGGAAAACGGTTGTCTGTATTGGAATATCCATGTACTCAGTGTTATTATTCTGGAACGCAGCTGTGTTTTGAACCTCGCCTAGACTGTGGGAAAACGTACCTGTCCATCCTCACCAGCTCCTGTGCACCTGTGAGAGAGGAAATAGGAAATGGGCCATTGTGAGTGAATTGAAACGGAGCGGAACACTTTAGATAGAGTGTGAATGGGCTTCCTAATGTGTGTGTGTGTGTGTGTGTGTGTGTGTGTGTGTGTGTGTGTGTGTGTGTGTGTGTGTGTGTGTGTGTGTGTGTGTGTGTGTGTGTGTGTGTGTGTGTGTGTGTGTGTGTGTGTGTGTGTGTGTGTGTGTGTGTGTGTGTGTGTGTGTGTGTGTGTGTGTGTGTGTGTGTGTGTGTGTGTGTGTGTGTGTGATACTTACGTCTGCTCGAATGGCTGCTCTGCCTCTGTTTGTACACAAGCACCATAATAAGAGGCAGGAAAAGCAGAGTCAAGATGAAGGCTGCTATGGCCCCGGCCACTGGAGCGAAGCCTTGGGGAAGCAACAGAGGCTGTGTGTTAAACCGACAGTATACCCAGCCAGTCATATATTTGCTATGAAGGCTTGAATAAGGTGCCATACCTCCAGTTTGAGAGGGATCCTGGACAGTGCAGTTTAGAGATCCATTGCTTCCTGGAAAGAAAAAAAGACAAATACATTGTTTCTCACATGTAGGAAATCACATTGTAGGATTAGTCTGGGTTTTTTAATTGCAACATCAGCAGTTTATAATATGATAACTTACTACAAATTCACAAAGGGCTGGGCAATATAAAGAAAATCATATATCACAACTTTTTTTGATTGATATACATTTTTGGACGATATTCTAGTATTGTCAATTAATGCTTTCTCAAAATATTTACACAGAGTATTTAGATAAATTATCATCAGTAATGTGGATTTAATGACTAAGAAGGTTAAGCCAATTAAAATAACTTTTGGAACAGGATGGTAAAATATGAAAATTACTTAATGCATGAAAAGACAACACTTTGATATTACGATATCCAAAACCAAGACAAGTCTAATATCACCATATTAAAGTGATATATTTCCCAGCCCTACATTCACACCCATACATTTGATGTGCTTACGTGGTGTTACTTGGAGGGTGATGTGGCTGTGGGGTCTCTGCACGATGGTGCCGTGTTTGTGGCCCTTCTCTATGTCCAGCACCATACAGCAGTAACGACCTTGGTCGGCGTGGGTCAAATTCTGCAGAACGACCCAGAAGTTGAGCTCTGATGATCCAAATTTAAGCCCTGCCGGCAAGCTGTGGTTGCCATGGTAATGACCGCCCACGACAATATGGCGCGGGCCCGTCCGTCCCGTACACTGCTGCTCTCTGTGGGGGGTGTAGAGCCAGGCATGCTTCAAGACATCGCTGTGGTGCAAGGCGGCTCCTTTCTGGGCGCACACCATCTGGACCGTAGCACCCTCGGGACAGATGTAGTTCAGGTGGGTCGCTAAAACACTGAGGGTGGGGTGGGCACGGGACATCTCGCCTTCACCTAAAGAGAAAATACATGTATGAAAGGATGTAAGTAAATCCTAAGACTGTTTTATCAGCTTTCATTCCCTCGGTTAGACCTTTTAATCAGACCTCCCTGTCTGTGTACCACCACTAAAAGCTGTACAATGAAAAGGTAAGAGATGATAATGTTTTAGAACCTGCCAATCCTGGTGAAGGACGTGCTGTTTGTATGCAGTAAAAGCTACAGGAAGTGCCTGCAAAGCTCAACACAGGGAAGCTATCTTTATTAAAAATTACAATTATAACCAGAGGAAAGAACTACATGGCTTCTAGATTTTCCAAGGAACAAAATCCAAGAGACTTATATTCTGAATCTGCATGAAACATTACATACCCTTGGAATATTACAGCTTTCTGTTTGGTAAAGATATAGCCCTGATAACATAAGATACCCTTAAACATTCAAACAGGAAATTGCTTGGTAAATCACATTTCCATTCAAATGATTTGGTTTTTGGTTTGGCTTAAGCTGTGTGGGATCAAGTTCATGACTGGTACCACGGGTCGTAACACAAATAACCACAGTGCAAAAACTAAATAAAGCAGCTAGCAATCTCCACGTGGATTCAAGCCGAAGTCAGACAATTTCCCATGGGCTATTTCTGCACACGACGTGCGTCCTTGATTTCTGTGCATTTTGAGACAGCACAGTATGTTTCCAGTTCTGTTTATTCATACCGTGGTTAAAGATAGTATGCTGGCTAAACTAAATAAACTAACCCCCAGTGGGATATAAATGGCCTGTTCCTGTCAGAAAGTGACACGCAAGCCAATTTATACAAGATCTTATGTTAAACCAGGGAAATTCTTGATCTTGTTGGACTGAGGTTTTTGTTTTAAAAATGTCTGCAATAAACACTGACGGTTGCTATGTGGTATCATGCAGGGGGGTTGCAGAGAAATAGCTCTTTGGGTTTCAGAAAGCTAAGATTATCTGCACATACCTTTTCTGTACATTCAGGAAACCAAAAAGTCAGCTGTGAGATGTTTCTTTACGCATTGCACAAAACCTCTCACTCTGACATGCAACCTTTAACCACATCCTGTTCTGACTTCTTTACTGTGGCAGTAGAATGGACCAATAGATGAAGTCTTTAATGTGTGCGCTTAGTGGCTTTGCGCTTAGTGGCTTTGCGCTTAGTGATTATTTCAATAAAGCAACACAATTAAACAAACATTTTCTCTGGTTAAGTCTGAACGCACTCTCCACACATAAATGCAGTTCAACATCATGCCCCAATATTACGCAGACCACAATAGAGCCTCAACAGACATAATGACTGACTTATATCCAGGATGAAAAGCAACAGGACAACTCTCTGTCTGCTTAAATAGATCAATACCATTCTTTGTATGCAACAGATTGTGCCTTAGCATCCAAGAATGCTTAGCACTGCAGAAATGACAGGAAGGCTTTTTGTGAATCACAAGTATATATGGGGGTGGACTGCATGCAAATGTAGTTTTGCAGTTTGCACCAGGGATAAGAGATTTTGCACCAAAATCTTGTGTGACTGGTGAGTGCCAGGAACTGGGGAGTGGACTTCCTTCCGGAGTCTTCCCAGTCAAGGGAACACTGCTCCCACTCCTCCATCTCTGGCTCCATACCACTCAAGACTACATTTGAAGGGCTACAGCTGCTGTTACATGCACTGATCATTTTAAACAGATTGGACCTCAACCCACACCTCAATCTGTAATGATGGCACTGCAGGTGTTTTCAATCTTCCGTCAAAAGGCACAGTACATGCTGCTACATCACAGATTGGACAGCAACAAGCTTGAAAGTCTATTTTACAGAACAACAGTCTTTTGTATAAGCCAGAAGAAATGAGGAAGCACATAAGTTGTTTCTGTATAAATGTCAACAGTAGAGTAGTTGCTTTTCATTCTTCTGATTAGGAGATCCAGTAGCTGCCCACAAAATGACCTTTGCTATTTGATTAGCTCTGCAAGTCTTCATATTCAGTATGCATCCGGTGTATTTGTCAAACAGTGAGAGGTAAGGGCCGTGTTCCTGTGTGTGCTTTGAGCGCTGCAATAGCCATTGTGAACTAGGAAAAGCAATAGGAAGAGCAGGGAGGGCGATTAAAGTGAAACTGTTGCCCCCATGGCTGTTCCGGCCTGTGTGGTGGTGGGACAATGGGGGGGAGGAAACCCTTCTGCTCTCCTGTTTCACACCCGCCCTGCCCACCCCCTGTTTCCTATGTTATCACCCTTCAATGGTTTGAGAAGCCCTAATTACACTTGGAGATGTTTCAGAATCCGGTTTATATGCAGAAACACAGAATATTCTCTGGTGTATTCCGCATGGACCAACAAAACATTACTACAATAAAAAAAGATGTATAATTCAAACTTTTAAATACAAAAGTTAAGCAGGAATGTGAAAACTATATTAGTGAATGTGCAAAGGTTCATATTATTTACTGAGTTACCAATTTGAGAAAAATACAAACAAAATAAAAAAAACATAGATATGCTACCTTTGATATTCTGTTTTTTGTTGCTGTGTTGTTTGAATAGACTTTGCCTTTGCTCTAAAGTGATGACTCCTTTAAATGCACAAATTGAATTTGAAAATGTATGCATGCAGTTAATTCTCACTTAAGCCCGAGAGCCAAACAAAGTTAATGCTAGGTTGTCAGCTATGAAACCCCGTTATACCCATCAGATGTATTTCAGGTATGGGTTACTGACAAGACCAGACCTTATTAAAATATGTTGTATGTTCCTTTTATCAAATGTTGTGCCAATTTGGGTGGGGTTACCACAGTGTCAGCACTATCTCAACTGTGGCGCAGTGGATAGAGCCTTCGTGTTGGGATCAGGGGGTCACAGGTTCAAACCCCACTGCAGTCAGCATGTCGTTGTGTCCCTGGGCAAGACACTTCACCCCAAATTGCTCCTGTGGGGATTGCCCACAGTATTGAATGTATGTAAGTCGCTTTGGATGAAAGCGTCTAACAAGTAATGTAATGTTTATACCAGGTGTAAACCGACAGCTTTGCTTCGCCTCGGTCTGGAACAAACAGGACTTCTTCTACTTGTGTACACCACACATCTGTGTTTTGGCTGCATTATGGATCTAAGTTTCCTCCTCTGATCTCGGCTCTCAGGATCCTGATAGCCCCTCAGGGCCCAGAAACAGGCCTTCCTTTGTTTTAAGCTTGAATGCCACCTGTTTAGGAAATGCTGCCTCCGACAGCTTTTACATAGCAAAATAGCCTGAGTGAATTAATTAAACATGTCTTTATATATTTGTAAAATACAGAGTTTAACCATTTATACTTATTTTTTGCAAGAGTAGGTTGTATTCTCTTCTGGTTTGAAGAAGTGGAGACTACTAACCAAAACGTACTGGTAAATCCGCTGTCCTTTCACTTGCATCACTTCTCTACCTGTGTTTGTACAAGCTGCCCCCACATGCACCTCAAACTCCACCCTCTTTCACACCTAATGTAATGATAATGATTATCTAACTCATTACAGGGTGTTAATGAAACCAGCAGGAGGATCCCAGATTAGCCCTGACACAAACAAACACACACACACAGAAACTGTTCCAGAGTTTCATTTAAAGCTTGTGGCATCTTTCTGCAACAGGAAGTGATCAAATGTGGCACTACAGGCTGTACCTGGTAAAGCAGCGTTCAGTTATTATGCTCCAAATATCTGGAACAAACTCCCAGAAACCTGCAGGTCCGCTGCAACTCTGACTACTTTTAAATCCAGGCTGAAGACTTTTCTTTTTGTCGCTGCTTTTAATTGAACTATTCATATCTTAGACTGCACTGTAACTTTTATTCATGTATTTTTTCTTTTAATGTTTATTTTAATATCTTTTCTTTTTAATGACTGATTTTAAATGCCATTTTCTTAATGTCTTTCATTTTTTGTAAAGCACTTTGAATTGCCTTGTGTTGAAAAGTGCTATATAAATAAACTTGCCTTGCCTTAACGTGAACAAGGAAGTTGTTAAGGGTCAATGATGCCGGTCACTATTCTCAGGTATCCATGACATTCAATTACAGTCGTTTGATGAGTCTTTTACTTTGGGAGCCAATTTGCTAGAAACCTGTTTGTGTTTGTGTTCTTTAAATAATGGGAACACTCAGTTTCTCATAGTTTTAACCTTCCTGTTCCTCTAAATGTTCTTCAAACATTTAGCCATTTCACTTAAGGGTTGTGTAATGACAGCCTAACATGTTTACAACATAATTGTTCATTTAACTGTTGCAACAAGGCAGCGGAAATATTGTTTTGAAAGTGTAAATGGCCCTTTTTGTAATTTGGAAACACATGCACGTCCATCATTTCAACAAAGTGACTTAATTGGTATCAACTAGTTTGCCAGCTTCCTCTCTCTTCATGGATCCTGTCTGTTTTTTAATAATGTGATGATGTTGTTAAACTGTTTCTTTTAGAGACACACATTGGATTGTTACTAACCAAAGATAGCTGTTCCTCTGTTTTGACTAGAAGCAGAGTCAAGGCTCTGTGAGTTACTGGCAATGGTGTATCCTTGGGCTGTATAGATAATCACCAGTGTGGGAGACACAACGTTACCAGAAGGCCACTGGTGTTTGGGTATTTTTTAGTCTTACTCACTGCATGTCAAACATCAGACACCTTAAAAACCAACACATATTTGTCAGACATTTACGTTTTTAAAGATCTTACAAGGTCAAAGAAGAAAGAGGGGGACTCCCCTTCCACCATTATCTTCCTATTAATCATGCACATGCAGTATGCCCACACAACTGCTGCACATAAACACCTACAGACTGTGTGTCCCGGGCCAGGCCCGTTCCTGTCGACTATATTGATGCTGCACTCTTTTAATGATTTATTCATTTAGTACAGGGGATCAATGCAAGCTCTGACAGAACAGGAGGAGAAGCAGTGTAAAATGCGAGAGTGAGCCTAAGCATCCTGTGGACTTTATTGAACATGTTTTGACTGTGCTATTGTCCTTCAGGGAGTTGTATCTAGACCAAGGGGAAGAGACTAGAGGTGCTGATTATTGCCCTGTTTATCCCAAGTCCTGTTTTGTGGAGGAGAAACCCATTATTGGCAGGGTGGCACAAACAGCTGTTGTCTTATAGGCTGGAAGGAAGGAAACCTCCAAACAAAGAAGATACAACAGGCCAAAGGGAGGGCACTGTGAAGTCCTAAAGTTAGATTTTAGTCTTTTTATTGCAGCCTTCAAGTTTACAGGCCTGTATAAATATCTCAAAATACAATATACTTTAAAACATTACAACACAGTCTTCAAATTAGTTTTCAATGGGCATCTTAGTACCTGCAAACATTTTCTTTAGATTTTGTCCATGATGGGTCAGCCTAAATTTCAGTAAACACCATTAGTTGCCTTTGACGGACTTATCTCCAGAGCTTATCTCAACAGACCAAATCCTAAATCGAAAAGTGATAACCTCAGCGAGGTCTCCGAGGCGTTTGAAGTGCAGCAGCCCGGAGGCAACAGCTGTTTCTGACTTCTCCTCCTGCGTCAGTTGCCTCAACATCAAGCAGTGCCAAAGTCATTGAAATAATAAATTCCCGCATTTGATTAGAGCTCCCACGAAACGCGAGATTTCTGTAAAATGTAGCAACAACATTTCAGTCGGAAAATGTAAATTACTGGAAACCCCTGAACGCATCCTGTGTAGACGCACATAGCGTAGGAAAGCGTTCTTGATACATGTTGTGTACGTCGGCTAAGTTGTGTATAGGTTTACATTTCCGACCATTTTAAGACTCCTCAGTCTAAAAACGACAACGACCACTGTCTAATTTGCTGCGGTGTTATAAAGCTAAGTTTAGAGTGGCTTTACACTCCACTACATCCCATGGGGTGGGGCTTTAAAACAGCTTCACACCAGATGTTCCGTCTCAAAACAACAACAGCAGCGACCGAAGCAAAGCTTAAAACTGTGTTCCCGGCATAAATGTTTACAGAGACAACATGCATGTCAATAGAATAATATAAATATGCACGTGCAGTATTGTTCTTCTTAAAAGCATGCAAAATGAGCCAAATCACATTCGTGCACTTGGCTACGAATAAGTCAGACAAAAGTTTCCGTCTGTTAAATTGACCGAAGTTTCAGGTAATATTATGTGAAATAAACGTGATGGCTGTCTTGACACCGTACAGATCAGGCGAATTGAGTTTCTATTGGAAGTCAATTCATGAATTTGTCCCGCTATATTTCAACGCAACTTGCACTTTTACACATTAAAATGTACTGAAAGATAACTTCATCTAGGCTATCTTTAACCATGTGTCAATGAGTTTCGTTCCGTACCAAAAACAAATACTACTGTTCCCCATCAATGAGCTCAGTTAATTGGTTTGTAGAATTGTCAACAAGTTCCCACATGCCATGCCGCTCAGTTAGCCAGTTTTACAGCTCTAAATAGATGAGTGATCTTTTCGAACTTACCTCCACTAATGCAGAGCAAAACTGAGAAAACCCAAAAAACGGACTTCTTTCCCCAGAGTGATGTCCGACAGAGTAGTCCCCTCTCCATGGCTGTCTGGATGTTTAATTAAAAAAAAGTAGCAGAAAAGTGTTTGACTTATCAACTATAACTGGCTTACTGGAAATCTTTTTTTCTCTCGCTTAAACTATGCACACTCTGCTAACGCTACACCAAAACACACAGAAGTGGTTGACATTCCCTTTTCTCAAAGTTGACTTGATCCTTCTGAACTTTGAAGCGCAAAGCAACGTGATACCAGGCATCAGCTCCTCCCCTTCTGTCAGTCTCACTCTCTCCCTCCCTCCCTCCTTGTGCCCCACCCCCATGAGTGTAGCAGTGATGAAGACAACTTTCAAAATCGAATTAAATACATAATAATTACACCGGAAAACATTCTTAGTCCTGGTTTTATAAAAATGTAATTTGATAGGTACTTTACACAAAATCAAGAATTCTGAGTGTTGTTTTTAAAAATCGTGGTCATGAAGAGACGTGTTGAAAATAATGGTTACATTGAGATATTCTAAAGTTTAGTTTAAAAGCGTAGACCTCACTGTTCAAAACGTTTCCCATAATGCAACTTAATTTATCTTTCAATAGAGCCCCCAGTGTAGTAAATGCCGAAGCACTTTTTGATAACATCACAAGAGGTATTTCTTGACTTGACAAAGCTTCTTCAGAATGTGTTAGTCTAATTCTAATTATTTGTCGTCTTTCACTCTCCTAAACACTCATGAACATACAATTTACAGCTTATTAATGTTGTGACATTCCAAGACCTGTTATACCTCTAACCGTCACAGCCAGTCAGTTGGACTGGGAGGACAACTCGGGGGGGGGGGGGGACAAGGAGGTCCGACTGGTGGAGCAGGAACTGATTTAAAAACCTGAATTCCACATGATGATACTTTTGCTTTTGTATTAACATTTTTAAATGGTTTGAAATGACTTTTTAGTTATACACTTCTGTCTTCTTTCCACTTACACTGCAGATTAGCAGTGAACACTGCTAATCTTAAGATTTCCTTTTGGTTTTCTCAAGATATCTTCCCCTGTGTGTCACAAAGAACACTCCTACTATCTTTTCTCATCGTCCAATGTTAAATGAACCCTCAAATCATGTTTCAACATGCACATAATGAGTGAAGACAGCAAATCCTGTGTTTCCTTTCTAGCAGAATACCTTATACTGTAAGTCACAATGGCCGTGAACACTATCAAAAAAACATAATTAACAGACAATCTTGCTGGTGTGGGGTTTACTTGCTTGAGCTTTACTCTTTAATATGATGATAAATCACTGTAGGATCTTTCACATTACAGTGATGAATGGACTACATGTTCACACTTACACTTAGCTGCACACCCAGCTGACACCCTATGCTGAAATTGGAAACATATTGTCAGCTGAGTTTAACACAATAACCCATAAATAGTAGATGCATCAGTAAAAGTTGTCTCTGTTTCTCACACAGACCTCCACCACCATCTATGTTCACATCGTGGATGAGAACGATAACGCTCCAGAGTTTCCGGAGGAGGAGTACGTCACGGTGTTAAGTGAGGGTCCGGAAACAGTGGGTGCCACCATCGCCACGGTAACAGCCATCGACCCAGACGAGGGTCTGAACGGCACCTTGAGATATGCTATCGCTCAGGGAAACCTGATCCAGACCTTTAATATAAACAACATCACGGTGAGACACAATGACTGTTATACTGTAGTTTTACTTCTGCAATAAAACACACTTTTTGTGTATAATGTGTTTGTGTGTCTGTGTGTGTGTGTGTATTTAGGGGAGGATTACAGCCGTAAAGGAGCTGGACTACGAGATCAGCAAAGGACACTACGCGCTGGTTGTTACAGCAACAGACCAGTGTAAAAATCCTGCTCTTCGTCTGACCTCAAGCACAACAGTAAATACCAAAGAAAAAAACACCTTTTAAACTATTGACTTAAATAGGTTGAACATTTCAGAGCTAAGAAAATAAATGCTTAATTTTTATTTATTTATTTCTAACCAGAGAAAATCAACTGTCAATGTTGATTCTCATTCAGCTATGAAAGGAGCAAGAATGCTAAAGATGAGTTGGTTCCTGCTACTCCAATGGTAGTTTGCTATGGTTTGCAAACAAAATAATTGAACTGACAGGACAGCCAAGACATCCCCTTAAAACTTTGTAAACTAGCTTATTAGCAGTTATTGGTTTCTTGTAAAAATAGAGAGATTTAACAACAATGGTTCTCAACTGCAAGAAATCCCAGAACTTTTAATTGAGGACTGTGAAACCTGCAGAAACTCCAATAGAACATGTATATATGTGCTCAGTTCAGTTGATGATTCCACAATCCATTATCTCTACTTCACATGCATAGTGAAGTCCTTTTAGTTTATGTGTAATATAATGTGTGCATCTGGATCACCAGCTCCAACATTTGAATTGAATTTTCAAGTGGGGAAATCCTTTACATATACAATTCTCTCTTCCTCATTCTTTAGGTGCTGGTAAGTGTCCTCGATGTGAACGATGTGACACCAACTTTCCCCAGAGCCTTTGAGGGACCCTTCGAGGTGACTGAGGGACAGCCGGGTCCTCGGGTCTGGACTCTTAAAGCCAGCGATGAAGACTCTGGGCTCAACGGGAAAGTGGAGTACAGCATCACCGGCGGAGATCCCCAGAGTTAGTACCGTATTCTCCTGTATTCTGTAATACTTCTATTAAATCCTCACTATGTGTCCCTAAGCCTGTCTCTTTCTCTCTCTGTCAGATGAGTTCATGGTTTCTCCAGTCGAGGGGGAGCTTCGGGTGAGGAAGGATGTAGAGCTGGACCGAGAGACAACAGCCTTCTATAACATCACCGTCACAGCACGAGACCTGGGCACCCCGTCTCGCAACACCTCGGTGGGCCTTCATTACACAAACACACACAAACACATTCAAGCAGCCGCACTCTCGTCAGATCCTCTTTAACAATCAGGATCTTGTAAGCTTCACTTTTGTGCTGCAATCGGCTGGCAATCCTGTTTCTTACAAAATATGTTCCATACATTCTAATACATACAATTAGACCACATTTTCTAATACAATTCGAAGAAAACTTGTGTTCTCATGGAGTAAATGGAAATAAAAAAATATGCAAGTACTTATTTCATGTAACGTGAAATAAGTACTTTGTTAGGTTTAGTTAGAAAAACATCATGGTTTGGCTTAAAATAAGTATGTTAATTGAAAAATGTAAACATTGACATTTGGTTTCACAAGGGACATGAACAGCTGTCTCCTGGGTGAAAGTCCTGTGTTTGTTTTACCCAGCCATCCCGCAAAACCTCTGTGATACATGAATGTTTGTGGAGTGTGATGACGTATTTGTGTGTCTTTAAAAACAAACACAGTCTGGGAAGAAATGACTTTGCTTTAAGTGATAATGTAGTATCTTTGTGTGAGAACGCAATTTTTAGGAGACAAGATACATACACTACACGTGTAAATATACTGAAGTTAAATGTATATTTTATGTTTCATTTATGAGCAGTGTCACCAAGACATTTATTTTTTGTGTTGTTTTGTGAACTGTCATGAGTTTGAAGTTGTATTCTTCTCTTGCCGTGTTTTTTCTTCAGGTGGTGGTGGGAGTCAATGTCCGAGACATCAACGACAACGACCCAGTCCTCTTGAACCTGCCTTACAACACCAGTGTGAGGGAAGGAGCCACCATACACACCGCTGTGGCCCGGGTCCAAGCCCGAGATGCAGACAGCGGACGCAATGCTCTGCTCACTTACAACATCACCGCGGGCAACCAGGATGGAGCCTTCTACATCAATGACACGGTGAGAAAAAGGGGTGGTGTGTTTTAAAGTTGAGTAATTTCAAAACCCCTGTCCTCCAGTGTTTTCACTTTTCACTATGCAGGCACACAGGCTCAAAACTAAGCCTGATCTTAATTTACTTAGAAACATAAAAATCTGACCTTGACTAATGCGGTAAAGCTATAGCAGCAGGTGGTGAAAAAGGGGAAGCACGGTGCGAGACATTTCTCGTGACTGGAAGGAGCCAGATTTAAACGTGCATTATGCTCCATGCTTTAATGTTCAAAAAGCTCTTTATTCTGATGGTGCAGCATCATCTTCTTTCACCCTCTGTCTGAAACCAGAGCCCAGTCTGCTCTGTCAACCACTTAGAAATGTCCCGCCCCTTAGCCTATCACGTACAAAGTGTTGGAGCGCTAGCCATTAGAAGCGTGAGTGTTACATAGTGATGTCAAAAATGTTATGGAAGTAAACAAAAGAGTCCAATTGAGGCGTTTCTGGCAGGGGGGTACGAGAGAAACTCCCTCTGGAGGGAGCACAGGGATTTTAACTTCTGGAGACCATTAACATTCACAAAAACCCACTACAGGAAAGTGAAAAGCCGAAAAGCATTATAGGGCCTGTTCAAATGTCTTCCAGCTACCATTAATGTTAAGTCTGCACCTAACACTGCTACACCATTGCTAGACACATTTGTGGACTCACAGAATAAATATATACCAGAGAATACTGATACCTCATTTAGAGCTTTAGAGAAGGTAAAACACTTGTACCGTGTTAGCATCAGGGTTTACATGGGCATTATGAAATAAAACATACTGTCATACGGAGAATGAATCTGTAAGCACACTCACAGCTTCCCTCTTCCCTTTGTGTCTGTCAGACAGGTGTGGTGCAGGTGAACAGACCCCTGGACAGAGAGCGGGTGTCAGAGTACAGACTCACCATCACCGTCAAAGACAACCCCGAGAACCCCCGCATCGCTCGCAGGGTAATCCCACTCTCATGTGCACACATACTGCTAGAACTCACACCTGTTTTTATAACAGAGAGATCTTTGGTATATTTTCATGTCACTTTTTTATGAATTAATAACAGGCAGTCTTGAATTTCAGGGGCTACTGTAGTAAAAGTAATACATTGGATTAAAATCCCTTTTTACTCCAAAATATTTTTACCATAATGTAAATAAGCTGCCTTAAAGGTGGGGTAGGTAATTCACTTCAGAAACACTTTGTGTTATATTCCATGGATTGCTCTTAACATCCCGATAGCAATGAATAAATTAAATGCTTTGACAATAAATATATACAAATATTTCATCTGTGGAAGCCGTAGCACTGTAAAAAGCACGACCAATCATTTTAGCCGGCCCGGCTGAAGTAACTGGATGGCCTACCTGCCTGTCAGCCTTCCATCTGTGCACAAACTTATCTCGTGCCCTCATTGGTCATGTGCGCGTTCGTGTGTGTTGGAGGAGGGGCTCTGTAAGGAAGTGGCAGATTTGTTCCGGTTGTGTATTTTCAAATTCTAGCGCACTCGAGCTGGTTTCTCCATTCTTACCTACCCTACCTTTAAGTCAAGCAATACACAATACTCATTGTACAATGTCATATTTATGTGGGGATTTTCTTCAGATTTTCTACAGTAGAAGTTAATTTTTGAAAAACTGGATTTTATACATATTTCCTTTTGCAGGCGTTTTGTCATTTGTGACCTGTCTTGTACTATTGTGTTTTTTGGCTAGATTGTATGGGCCGTGTCATGTATCTTCCTAATTATAAGAATGTGAATCACACCTAAAAAGATGAGAACCACCCAAAATACAGCTGCAAGGTTTTTTCTATAACAACAATGTGGCCTGCTTAAGATGTTGCTTTTGTGGGAGAGGTGAGAAACTGTTCTCAATCAGAGCTGCAGGTGAGGCAACCACTAGCACTGTGAGAGCAGCGTGCAGCACAGAAACTGCAAAACACATCAGCAATTTGACTCTTTGAGTGCCAATGACTACGTTTCACTCCTCCTCACTCTTGATCTCCTGTTTACACATAATCCTTTGCTCATATCATTGTTTATTTTTCCTTCCACTCCGCCAGGATTCAGACCTCTTGGTGATCAGCATTCTGGATGAGAATGACAACAGGCCCGTGTTCACCAGGACCAGCTACAGGGCTGAGATCATGGAGAACTCGGCAGCAGGTAGCTCTTTCCCCTGGGGTGGGGGCAATCTGTTATGCAGCGCAGGGCAACGTGCCAAGCAATGTCTGAAACACTGTCTACTCCACTTCCTGACTTTGTTTACATGCGGCTTATATTCAGAGACAGGTTTCTTTCACCATGAAAGTTAGAAATCAGTTGGAGACAACTGAAAACGTTTGCATTTGCGATGAGCAGTCAGTGAGATTATTATTGCATAATATGAGTCATAGTTTCCTTATTATCAATTATAATGGCAATTTGTTTATATAGAAAGCAAAATGTGCATTTGTGACAATTCTAATTTAATGCTTGCTGACTTCTAACCTGACTGTGATCATATAACTTCTCCACCTGGCCCTCTCTGTCTCTCCCGCCCTTCAGGCAGTAAAGTATCAGTGTTAAATGGGCCAGTCCTGGCAGAGGATAAAGACATCGGACCCAACGCTGTAGTGAAGTACCGCCTGCTGGGAGCAAGGGTGGACCTCTTCACTGTGGATGCCAATTCTGGTAACATTATAACTCCTTAGCAAGTTGACAGAGAGAGTCGTTTGGATACAGTTGTTAATGTCTCTGTTTCAGGTGTGATCCAGGTGCGTCAGGGGGCTCAGTTGGACCGCGAGGCGTTTCAGGAGCCTCGTGTTGAGCTGTTTCTGGTTGGGGAGGACATAGGTGGTTTAAACATCAGCGTCCCTCTCACAGTCACCATCCTGGACCAGAATGACAACCCCCCCATCTTCAGCCCGGCCAGCTTCAGCGTCCGACTCCCTGAGAACAGCCCCACTGGTGTGTGTTGGCTCAGGCCTGACTAAGCCTCTGTGTGTGAGAGAGAAATATGTATATCAAATAGTTTTTCACTCCTTAGCTTTAAGTTCTGTCTCTGAAAAAAAAGTGTTTTGAATGATCACAAATGCAACAATGGGGGCATTTGGGGATTTTTAATGTTTTTAAATTAGAATGAGTAGAATTACACAATGAGTAAAGGCATATTGCATAAATTCTGGCAAATGTTTTTTTTTTATACATTTTGGGACTTAGTAGTGGGAATAAGTGTATAAAAACTGTGTAAAGAAATACACAAACTCGACCCTTAAAGATATTCGCCATGTAACCCCTTAGCCAGCATTCTCTTCCAAAGTGTTTAACTCTTTTCCACTAGATTGAGCTTTTTTCTCATGTTTGGCATGTTGGGCAAATACATGCTATTTTTCTGGTTTCCCCTCGGGACATTGCTGCTGTATTATAGAGCACTGCAGTGTTGGATGATATGCATCAAAATCACTATTGATGCATATCATATACATCCCAGACTGTGAAAACTATTCCCCCTGGCATTTAGTATACAGAATATCATGCATAATAATAAATAATTTTTAAAAGGTTTTCAAATAATAATCAACATTGACATTTTGTAGGGGCGGTGTTGGCGAAGTCCTTAGGGACTTGGCTTGGCAACTGGAAGGTCACCAGTTCAAGTCCCGGAAAGACCAAGTGCTACCGAGGTGTCCCTGAGCAAGGCACCGTTCCCTACACTGCTCCCCGGGCGCCGTACATAATGGCAGCCCACTGCTCCTAACACTAGGATGGGTCAAATGCAGAGAAACCGTTTCGTTACATAGTACCTGTACTACGTAATGACAATAAGTTGAATCTTCAATCTTCTTCAATTTAAGGGTTCTGAACATAAATAAATATTTAGCTTTTTGCTATTTTTGAACACCAAAGACACTTTTTTAGGTTACAAATTTAAAGTGATTAACTACGATTATATACTCTAACATACATTCCTCTCTGTGAAGGTTAAAGGTTTACATTTAAAAAAATGTGTATAAATGGTCATAAAAATGCAAATATGTGTCCCTTGTCTCTCAGGTGTGGTGGTGACTCAGCTGTCTGCCACTGACGCTGACTCGGGCTCCAATGGCTGGCTGACGTATCGTCTGGAGAGCGGTGCTCAGGACCGCTTTCTGGTCGATTCGCTCTCTGGCACCGTCCTGGTCGGCAACACCACCCTCGATAGAGAAGAGCGCGGGTCCTACCGCCTGGTTGTCATGGCAACCGATCGAGGCACTCCCTCAATGTCCGGCACAGCCACGCTGACGGTCATCCTGGACGATGTGAATGACTCCCGGCCCCGTTTCATAGAGCCCATCACCATGATAAACGTCAACGAGTCCACACCGCCGGGCGTGGTGGTGGCCACGCTGACCGCTGAAGACCCTGATCTGCACCCCCGACTGGAGTATTACATCATCTCAGTGGAGGCCAAGGATGATGGGAACAATGCAGTGGATGGCCTGCAGGAGTCCTTCGGCATTGATTTACACACTGGTGAGAGACCTCAACCAGATTCAATGTTATCGATATTGTTAGATATACTGAATAAATACATTTTATTTTCAGGGGCAGTGTTCGTACGCAACCCAATCAACAGAGAGCTGGTAGCGACGTTCGAGATCATTGTGTCGGTCCACGACAATGCCAGCGAGGTTATTGACAAATCAGGAAGTGTTCCTAATGGTAAATCTATTTTCTAACATGAAGCTTATCTTGCGTTTCATTTGTTTTTTTCACTTTGCATCGCTCCAATCTACAATCCTTTTTCTCTTCAGCGAGACTCACCATCAATGTGTTGGATATAAATGACAACGCCCCTCGTTTCCGGCCCTTCGGAGTGACCAACTTCACAGAGCAGATTTTGGAAGGAGCTCAGCCAGGCACTACACTGCTCTCAGTGTCAGCTGTAGACCCCGATAAAGGTCCCAACGGCCAGGTCATCTACCAGCTGCTCCACCTGCCCCGGGGGGGGTACGTCAGACTGGAGGACCCCTCTACTGGTATGACACAGCACAGGCTAAAAACTTAAACAGCAGAAAATTATCAAATACTGAATGTTATGTCATGAATGTGTCTATATAATTTTTTGTTTAATAGAGAAACATTGTGTTGCATGTAAATCAATGTTTTTAGTGTGATTGTTTTTAGTGTAGCTGCTCAGGGACTGCAGTTGATATAGCATATGGATCAATCTGGCATAACTCTGAGTGTTTGTCTCGTTTGTGGAATAATAATTTTGAATATTTGTATAAGTCGCATGAACCCTAACTGTAACCATCACTGTCTTACAAATGTCTTAGGTAAGATTGTAGCAAACCAGACGGTGGATTTTGAGCAGATTCAGTGGCTGAATTTCACGATTCGGGGCCGAGACCACGGCACTCCTCCGAGAATCGCTGAGCTGCCAGTTTATCTGCGTATAGTGGACGTGAATGACAACAACCCCGTCTTCCTACAACCATCCTACCAGGTACTCCACAGAATGATAATTACATTGTGCACACCAAAGCACAATCAAAGATATTTACATTATGGTAAAAATATTTTGGAGTAAAAAGGCATTTTAATCCAATGTATTACTTGTTATGACTCTATGGCTGCCATCACAGTTTACATTGTGGCCTGTCATGGGATTAGACCTGTGTAAAAGTGAAATTAAAATAACTACCAGTAGTTAACTTGAGACAAGACAAACCAAAACTGGTTGTACTCTATATGTACCTTTGATAGAACTTTAGCAGGTATATTCTTTTTTCAAAATGAGTTAACAGAGAACATTGTTTGTTGTTTCATTGTTGCAAGGTCATTTTTAGCCAAGTATTCTGTCAGAAATACTTTTTTCATATAAAAGATTGGCTATTAAACAACATAACTCAACACAAGATCATCACAAGTCATATGTTTCTGCATCTGTGTTTGTAGGAGCCCGTGTTTGAGAACGTGAACCTGGGCACCACCATAGTGCGTGTGAGCGCTACTGACGCTGACTCGGGCCTCTTTGCCGTCATTGAGTACAGCCTGGTAGACGGGGAAGGCAAGTTTGCCATCAAACCATTAACTGTGAGTTAACCTAAACACAACACATCAGCCATCACAACTACACCCTACTCCCGATCAGAGCTGGGCGTCAACATTGAACATCATCCTGCCGGGATATGAAAGTTTAAACAAAGCATGCTAAAGATAAAGACTCCATTAACTCCATGCTCCATTTCTGTCACACTCTCAAATAAATATCTTGATGCAAACACCACTCCCATCAGCCTGTACTTCCTTCCTAATGCTCCCCTCTCCTCTGTGTCAGGGAGAGATCTACATCCTTTCCCCTCTGGACAGAGAGACAAAGGATCATTACACTTTAACCGCTGTTGCCCGTGACAACCCCGGCGGCACCTCCAACAACAGACGAGAGAACTCTGTCCAGGTAGAGATCAGAGGCGTTACTGACACAAGAATATATAATATAATGATCTACCTTTTTTGAGTTAGCACTTAATACCATCTACAGTGAAACAATGAGTAAAGGAGAGGCCTCAATATGCCTGTAGAAAATGGGTCTTACGGTCCATAAAAAACGTGTTCTACTTTGATTACATTTCTGTCATCTGTAAAGGATGTCGCTAAAGTAGAAACCTGCATTTGTGGCTGATAAATAAAGGTTGTTAACATTACAATTCAAATGTATTTAGGCCCAACAATACTGTATTTTTGAGGAAAATACTTACCATTGAAAGTTTAAAAAGTATATCAGCTTCTATATCAAACTGTTTAATAGTGATAAGCTTTAAAAAGGCTTTTCCTACATTATAACCTAATGGTAGGATTATTTCGTATTTTAAACTTGAACTCTGTCCTTGCCTCTCAGGTCCTGGTGACAGTTGTGGATATCAACGATTATCGTCCACGCTTTTCGGAGCGAATGTACAACACCAGCGTGTTTGAGAACGAGCCCAGTGGAACGTCTGTGATCACAGTCAGGGCGACGGACCTGGATGAGGGAGAGAATGGAGCGGTGCTCTACAGCCTGCTGGGTGCCCACTCAGGTCTGAATACATTACTATAAACCTAAATGAACTGAATATTCTCAGTGAACTGATCTTTGAATGTATACTTATCCACTTTATTAGAATGCAAACATCCATTCATGTTCTTTACGAAGTATTTTGCTACTGGAAGAATTGTTGCTCTCACTTTGAAATGATGGTGTATTCGTGATCCTTCTCTGTAGACGCATTCTCCCTGGATCCAAACGCGGGGCTGATCCGCTCTCGCCGCCTGCTCCAGTCTTCTGAGCGTTTCAACCTGACGGTGGTGGCTACAGATCAGGGGCGCCCCCCCCTGTGGGGCACTGCAGACCTGTTCATTGTGGTCATAGACGTCAATGACAACAGGCCAGTGTTTGTCCGGCCCGCCAACGGAACCATCATTCATATCTCGGAGGTATATGCATTCATGTAATCCTTTTCATTGTCTTCTTTTTTGTGTGTCGTAAGCATTCTTCCTTCATTTTCAAATTGCAGTCAAAAACCTTTCTCTCTGTAACTAAAATGAACCAATCGTATGTTTTTGTTATCTGCTTTGCTTTGTGGGTCTCATTGCAAAATTGAACACCAAGTAATGCTTTGGTGCTTAGAAAATAAATCAGTGGCACACTGGGATTAATCAAATATACATTTGACCTGAAAAAAGTCAATGATGATGACTCAAGGCCTAGTGTTTGAGTTTGACTTTTTAGTTCTGCATGGCTGATGAAGTTATTCATTAGCTGGTCAACATAGTGTAGCATTCAGCTGTTGAAGAGAGATGAAAGCAAAGCAGAACTAAAAGAAGAGTAAATATTAAACTGACCTTCATCAGGACACAAACATGGTATAGAAATATACAATGGGATGATAATGGGCCTGCATGTCCACTGGATATAAACCGCAGCTGTTTGCTAAGTTCTCCATATAAACTTAATGACATTTGTTTCTGCTTCCCCCAGGTAACCAGAATTAACTTGTTCCCGGTTTAAATTCTATAATTACTCCTACACTTTCTGCAATGACATGTACAAATATCTGTGGGGCAAAGAGTTCAGATTAGACTGACATTTGAAACACCATCTGTAAAACCTGTAAACCTTTCTGTAAAAGTTGACCTCTAAGATCAAAGATGGCAAGTTCACACTGACACTGACTGTCTTTTCTCCTCCATGTAGGAGCAGCCCCCAGGCCTGCCGGTGTACGAGGTGCACGCAACCGACTCTGACGAGGGTCTCAACGGGGAGGTCCGCTACGGCTTCCTGCAGACTGGAGCCGGGAACAGAGACTGGGAGAACTTCCACATCGATGCCACGTCTGGAGTCATCACCACTACTGTGAAACTGGACCGAGAGAAACAGGCCCTCCACAGCGTGAGTTTGTGTGTAAAGTGTGTGCAGTTGATTAAGTGCTTCGTTTTATATGGCTCTAACTAAGTGAAAACGCCTCTCTCAGTTTATCATTGTGGCCCGGGACATGGGCCAGCCCGTGCCTTACGAGACCACTCAGCCCCTGCAGGTGGCGCTGTTGGACGTCGATGACAATGAGCCCGTCTTCCTTAAACCGCCGGTGAGAAGGAAGCTCCCAGAATGCATTCTAATTTATAAACATTCACAGAGCTGCCGTTTGTGACGTTTTATTTTCACTCTGTGTGTGTATGCACTGCAGCGTGGCAGCTTGCCTTACCAGAAGCTGACCGTGCTGGAGCATTCCCGCCCAGGAACTGTGGTGGGGAACATCACCAGAGCTGTGGACGCAGATGAGGGCACCAACGCCATCGTCTACTACTTTATTGCAGGTGAAACAGAGCCCTACAGGGGCAGGAACATGTTTGATTTTCTTGTTCATGTTAAATCAGTTTAAGTATTTACGTTAGTCCAGTGGTTCCCAACCTGGGGTGCGCGCCGCCCTTGGGGGGTCGCCAAATATCGCAGGGGGGGGCGCCAGGCCTCAGATGATTTGAGGCCAAATATCTTCTTTTTTTTTTCTTTTTTTTTACATATAGTTGTAACGCAATACGTTAGTAGCTATTATAGGCATAAAAAGACAGAAATGTATAATTCTTTCATTAAAGGTGGGGTAGGTAAGTTTCAGAAACCGGCTCGAGTGCACTAAAATTTGAAAGTACACAGCCAAAAATAATCCGCCCCTTCCTTCAGACTTCCTTACAGAGCACCTCCTCCAACACACATGAACGCGCACATGACGTCAGCAGACTGGTGAAAGTGGCTGCCTGTTGCTGGCGAGTCATTGAAGTACTGCTGCAATGCACGCCCAATGAGGGCACGAGATACATTTGTGCGTGCACGAGATGGAAGGCTGACAGACAGGGCGGCAATTCAATCCGTTTAGCCGGCCCGGCTAAACGGATTGGATTGCCCGTTGTACTTTTTACAGTATTACGGCTTCCACAGATGACATTTTTTAATGGATTTGTTGTCAAAGCACTTAAGATATTCATTGCTATCGGGATGTTAAGAGCATTCCATGGAATATAACAAAAAGTGTATCTCGAGCCGGTTTCTCAAACTTACCTACCCCACCTTTAATATAAATGTTTCTTCTGCCCGCAAAGTGTCCAAACCGGGCTTGTCTGGATAAGCGCATTTTTAAAACATAGTCATTGTCCATGCCGGTTTCAGTTGGATTATTTGTCACAGTTGCTCCGATCAGATCGGTCTCCTCCATTTTGTAGATTATTTACGACTTTTGAATCTACATAAACACATCGGCAAAGTCCGGCTTACTTTGAGCATGTGTTTTAAACAGTTTAATCCCTTTGTGAATTGTTTCCACTTGTGCCGTCCTTTCATTTCTTCATACAGCGGGAATCCAAATGAATTAATCCTGAGTCCAATAACCATCAAAGTCACTCCAATTGTGCTCCTTAATTACGCTTTCATCCTCCTTTAACAAAATACTTCACATTCATCCAGTTTGTGACAGTAATTGTAGCATTTTTGAGACTTTGAAACTTTAATTACCGCTGTTGTGCCCCCCCCCTTGTGTGTGTGTGGGGGGGGGGGGCGCAACTTCCAACAGGAGTCATTTGGGGGGGCCCATGGGAAAAAAGGTTGGGAACCCCTGCGTTAGACAATCTAAAAATCCTGGAGATCAGGCGTAGAGAATAACATGATTTTCATGTGTGTCCTCTTACTTTAAAAACCCAGGAATATTGATAATAATATATCCATCTGTCTTTCTTTTCTATTTCAAGCTGTTTCCTTCAGTGTTTTTAGATGACTCACATTCTCTCCATGTCTTTCTCCAGGGGGGAACAGTGATGGAAACTTTGGCTTGCGTCTGGATGGAGAGCTGAAGGTGCACAAGGATCTGGATCGAGAGGAGGTCCCGGTCTACTCCATCATCATCAAGGCTTCCAGCAACAGGAGCTGGACCCCTCCCCGGGGCCAGAGGGCAGCGAGGACCAGAGCCCTGGACCCTGCCCGGGACCCCAGCCTGCTGGAGGTCCGCATCGAACTGGAAGACATCAATGACCAGAAACCACGCTTCACTAAGGCCGAGTACACTGCAGGTAGTCTGCGCTCCTGTGTGTGTGTGTGTGTGTGTGTGTGTGTGTGTGTGTGTGTGTGTGTGTGTGTGTGTGTGTGTGTGTGTGTGTGTGTGTGTGTGTGTGTGTGTGTGTGTGTGTGTGTGTGTGTGTGTGTGTGTGTGTGTGTGTGTGTGTGTGTGTGTGTGTGTGTGTGTGTGTGTGTGTGTTAACCAACATAACCGTCCGTCTTTGCTTTCAGGAGTTGCAGCGAATGCCAAAGTGGGCTCAGACCTGATCAAGGTGGTGGCTTTAGATAATGACATTGGTAACAACAGCTTGGTTCAGTACCACATCGTTACCATCCGCTACTTCCAGTCACAGAGCAATGGCAGCGAGGACGTCGGCAGCATCTTCACCATCGGTGAGTTTAACTTTGATATTAAATAAATGTTTACCTCTTACTACATGGCCTGAAAATAATCTCGGACAGGTAGTATTGGAAGCATGACAAATAAGCAGGGCAATATTAAGTTTAGGCAAAACCAACAACACTTTGTCAATGCTTTCTGACTTGATTTTTAACAAAAATGGAGCACACAAGCAGTATTAGGCTTTGGATACACAGAAAATACTTGTTATTAGGATAAAGTGATTGTTTTATGGGGAAACTACGGAAAATCACCACACTTATGCTATTTCATCATCACATATATTAATTTATTTTTAATTAGAATTAAATACATATTTTCAAATGCATCATTGGCTTAACAAAGACTACAAAATATAGCTATAAAGACTAAAGTCTATCAACATGAATTGAGTCTCACACTTAGGCCCTTTTTGCCTGATTTTACAGAAATAATACATAACATAGAATGCAGTCCCACATTGTAATAGTCTTTTTACATTTGAAGGGCATGTTTGCCATTGAATCCAATAGATTTCTTATCAGGAACCACATACTACCCCATGATTTCCCACAGGTTTGACAGATGGTATCATCCGAACATACGACCTCTTCACCGCCTACAACCCCGGCTACTTCCAGCTGGAGATTCTGGCGTGTGATTACGCCGGACACAGTACAACCACCAACGTGAACATCTACATTCTCCGAGATGACCAGAGGGTTAAGATAGTCTTCAATGAGATCCCTGATGTGGTGCGGGAAAACCAGGAAGATTTCATCAACCTGCTGTCCAACATTACTGGAGCCATTGTCAACTTAGATGACATACAGGTAAAGACATATACTATATAAAGCATTTGTATTCTTTCTGTTTTTGTTTATCTCAATCTTTGTCTCAATCTCCTTTATGCAGTTCCATGTGGACAAGAAGGGCAGGGTCAGTTATGCTCAGACAGACATGCTCATCCACGTTGTCAACAATCAGACCAACACCATCCTAGATGTTGAAAGGTAAACCCTCCTGATGAAAATATTGTTATTCACTGCAATAGATTGTGTTGTGGCCTGAGTTTAAATGTGTCCTCCTGGTGCTCCATGTTTCACAGGGTGATCCAGATGATAGATGAGAACAAGGAGCAGCTGAGAAACCTGTTCAGGAAACATACAGTGGTGGACGTTCAGCCTGCCATCAGTGACAAGCTGCCCGACGACATCACCACACTACAGGTCTGCGAGGCCCGGACCCCCGCAAACCTACAGGCTGCTGACGATGTGTGTTTTTAAAACTTCTTCTCCTTTTCACAGCTGGTCATCATCATCCTGGCTGTTCTGCTGTGCTTGGCAGGAATTCTGTTTGTCACAATGAACTGGCACTACCGCAGAGTGTAAGAACCCTTAGGCAATCCTGCATTTATTTTGAGTCATTTGAAATATGCTCAGTCATGGTAAATGTGTTTATGCTGTGAATCTGATCAACATGTTTACCTTCTCGTGTCTGTGTTGCAGACACGAGAGGAAGCTGAAAGCCATAGTCGCAGGATCAACAGGTGAGAGGCCGCTCCGCTGGGGGGGGAGGGTCCCAGCAGCTGTTAGCTTCAGGATGTGGCTTTAACAGCTCTCAGCAGATGTTCAACATGTCAGTTTACTGCTCAGACTGTTTTTCTTAAACGTATCTGTCCTCTACTATCCAGGGAACCAGGGTCTGATGGATATCCTGGACATGCCCAACACTAACAAGTACTCTTTTGAGGGGTGAGATAATAGCTGCATTCTCACACTTGTTTGAGACATATTGCCTAAAATGAATTCCCACCAAATACAACGAAGTGTTATACAAGTATATAAGTTATACAAGTTAACAATTTCTTCAGCAAATTCAACAAGAAAACCCCTTGTAAGAAAAGAAACTGATGGTCCAACTCTGATCCAAACCGTTCTCTCCGCTGTGTTTATGACATAAATAACAATGTACAATAACAAATCATATCAAACTGGAAAATGGTTCAGAAATTCCTGCAGTAATTTTTCCAGCACCTTTGATTTATTAGCTCTGAATATCAATGAAAGGTAAAAATGTTTACTTTAAGAAGTTTGATGTTCTGTAGCCAGGCAACAAGCGGAGACTCCAAAAAGTCAATGCACTCAAGCATGAAATATTTCCAACCCCCCATAAAACCATGTATTGTTTTAACAATGTGTTAATTAGTGAGATTTAAAGAAGCTGGTTTGCATTGTTACAGTGGGAAGACAAGTAAAGCCTCTCCTAGCTGTACATGTAGCATACACACAAAAGGAAAGGGTATCTAACTTCTCATTAAGTCCCATAATATTAGTCTTATACAACAGCTAAAAACTAGCTTGTCATACTGCACCTGCATTTTGCAGGGCTAATCCTGTGTGGCTGGATCCGTTCTGCCGCAACCTGGAGTTGGCTGCTCAGGCGGACCACGAGGACGACCTGCCGGAGAACCTGAACGAGATCACGGACCTGTGGAACAGCCCGGCACGCACGCATGTCAGTACCAACGTTAATCTGAGGTTGTTTATACAATAAAACAATACCCTGAGAAACGGATGTAACCCCATATAAAGCTGACGAAAGCATGTCTCTCCCACAGGGCACATTTGGTCGAGAGCCTCAAGCGAAGCCTGAAGATGATCGTTACTTGAGGGCAGCCATCCAGGAGTACGACAACATCGCTAAACTGGGCCAGATCATGAGGGAGGGGCCCATCAAGGTAAGATACTTGTATGTCATAATATCCAAGACACCCATCAAGACTTCCAAATCCAAAAGCCTCACAAAACGCTTTGAGGACATCATCAGAGGAAATACCTCCTTCAGTGTGTCCTAAGAAGTATACAGAGAGACTCCAAGGACAGAAGACAGGAAGACGCTCCTGCAGTGGATTCTCATTCATGCTGTGTGTATCAGTGAGGGTGTGTGTAGCCTCTGTTTGATCCTAACTGCCATCCTGTCAGGGTTCCCTGCTCAATGTGGTGCTGGACGACTACATGAGGCTGAAAAAGCTCTTTGCAGCCCGACTGGTCACAGTGTCCACCAGCCAGGGTGATCAGTCATCCGTCACTGAGGTGGGCGAGGGTAACCTGATGGTGTCTCTACACCTGCTGCTGCTGTGTGCTTCCTGTCTGACACCTGCGGAGAGTGATCGTCCCTGAACACACCTTCCATTTCTCCATCTCTGACACTCGCCGCTGTGACTTCTCACTACTGCTGCTATCTCTGCTCCCTCGAGACATCTCGTTTCTGCTCTTATTTAAACATGTCAAGCTAAGAATGGTGTGCAGTAATTGAACCCATGTCTGGCAAGCAGTGTTCTTCTCTGCTGCTCTATTGTTTCTCTACATTTCCAAGTTGTTACTCCAAGTGATCTGATTTCTCTCCACTTTGTCCAGCTCTTCCTCAGAGTTCTCTCTTACAAGCTACCATGTTGTCAATCAATCAAACCAGAGGTTTTCAAAGTGGGAAGTGGGCCTTCCAAGGGGGTGCAAACTGTTTAAGTTGGACATTATACATATTAATTATCAAAATATAAAACATTGAATAGTCTACATTTATTTGATTTGGTTGAAGGACAGACTTTTTTTATGTATTTATTGTTGTCTGAGGTCATGTTCAACAGCAATATCAGGCTCAATAGTTGAGTGTCCAAGGGATCAAATAACTGAATTAGCCAAGGCCCAAAATCTCAGCATTCAAAACCCCGGGTATTTACTTTCAGTGCGTGAGTTTATTCTCCCTCTCCTCCCTCCACAGCTGATCCAGAGCGACCTGGACGACGATGAGGACGAGTGTCTGGGCATGGGGGGGGGCCGTGGCACACTGCGCTTCAAGCACAAGCTCCCAGTGGAGCTGAAGGGTCCCGAAGGAGTGCACGTGGTCCACGGCAGCACAGGCACCCTCCTGACCTCTGACCTCAGCAGCCTGCCAGAGGACGACCAGCGGGCCCTGGCGCGCTCTCTGGAGGCGCTGAACGCTGACGGGGGGCTCTACGCGGAGCGCAACGCCCGCACAGAGTCAGCCAAGTCCACCCCCATGCACCGCCACAAGGACGGGGACACCCTGTCCCAGAGCCCCCTGGAGATCACAGAGTTATGACTAGCCGAGGCCTCGCTGGTATGAGCTCAAGCATGACTCGTGTGTGTCCTTGTGCCTCCACACCGCCTCTCTGACGTGGACTGGGGGAGGAGTGTGTGTAGTCTAGGAAACCTCATCAGCCAACCTCAGGGCATCAGGGAGACGACCTGCAGGAAGACCCACTTACCATTGGGTTGGATTGAGCGGGTCTTATGTTAGGTGGTCCCACATTAGGTGCTTCAAGAGAATAAAAAAAGACCATAAGGAAATTTAAAATCATAAGCAGGGCACTTTTTCTTCAGCAAGACAAAAACAAACGGGGTCATCGGCTTACATCCAAAGAGCTGAGTCTGAATCTCCCTGTGGGAGCAGCTTGTTGAACCGGGACCTTATAATCGTCTAAAGGTGCCTCACTCTCACTAATCCTTTTGATGTCATACCTGGACTGCATACACAAGCACAAATATACATACTCAAAAAAAAGCTACACACACTCAGACCAGCGGATGGCCATCAATGGGACTTTGAGAAAATGTTGCAAATGTTGTTATCACGAAATTATAGATGGATATTTAATGCAGACAGAGCACTTCGAGTATTGTCCCCAGAGACGCTCACACCACGATCAAGAGAGGCCTGTGTGCAATTGTTTAAGTACTTTAGTAGTTAGATTTTATGGATGAATGGCAAAAAGAGGAAACACTCCAGGACAATCGGAGGATGGTGCAAGAAGAATCAAACAACGTCCAAGACTGGAGCTACATGAATTTAAAAAAAATACAAAACTTTGAATGTTTTGGGATACATTTGATATCAAAGGCCGTTGGTAAGGACTCGTAGATGGAATTTAAAAAAAGTATGAATTATACAATTTTTATAGACATGAAGATGGCATTGTGCCCACAGAGACTTTACACTGCCACCTGAAGGACTAAAAGAGTCATGCTCAAAATGAGCAATGTTTGCTTTATTTTTTTATTTTCTAGAAAATGTGATGGAATAAAAAATATTTTTGAAGAAAAATGCTGGCTTACCAAAATAGGTAGGGAATGCTTTTGGATGTTTGGAGTATGTGTATATCGTGCTATGGTGACATGTTGTTTCTGATGAGTGGTGTGATTTTTAAGATTATTTTTTTATATTCCCATTTGTAAGTTTTGATTTGTTTGTCATTGTCCTGAGATCTGTGTTGGGAAATGTTGGATGATCTGTGATAATAAAGAAGAAATATGCAACGGCCTTTGACCCCGAGTCAGTGGGATGATGAGTGGCAAAGAACAACATGGAAACTGGTGCCGCGGGAAATTAAAAGATCCACAGACACCAGGAAGTCTGGGAAAATAAGAAACTGTAATTACCCACCGCAAATGTGTCTCATAATAAGGAAAAAGCCTTGTTCCTTACACTCAATTCAGTGCCTGAGGCTGTCTTGACCCAGTGTTACAGATTGGTAAATACTGCCCTCTAGTGGTTGTTACGGGTCAACACTTGATAAGTAAGAAAAAAAAACTATATTTGTAGCACACCACTCCATCACTTTATTGTTGCCAGGTTACATACAAAAGTTTTCATTAATAATAGCTGTCTTCACTGCTGTTGGTCAGACGGCCCGGGCTACTGCTGGCGTCGCAGTCGCAGCGGCAGCGGCAGCGGTAGCGGTGGTTGGCGGCTTCTTCAGGGTCTTATTCAGCTGGAAGGAGACAGAAGCACTTTTTATACAGTCTGTTCAGGAAAAGTCTGTGTGTGCGGAAGAGTGTTTTGGGGGGACTTTTTTTATATTGCTGACATTGCTTTAAGGTTCTAACATCAAACATTTAGCGATAAGTCTGCACTTTAACATTGCTTGCTTGAGGCATGTTGGATCACTACTCACCTCTTCAAACTTGTGGATCTGTCTGATGAAAAAGTCTCCGTACCGACGAGCAACTTTGGTGTCGGCGATGTGGATCATGTCCTGTGTAATGGATGCAGAAGAAAAGCTTTAGAAAAACAGTACTACCACTTCTACTTGAACCAACATAACAGTGAACAACATCAATTGTAACTGTAAGTAGAAAAGTTATTACAGAAGATTACACACCTTGTCAATGTAGAAGTCGACCTCAGAGGCAGACTGGAACTCTCCGTCCAGAGCCGAGACGCCGCTGGTCCACACCAGGTTCTTCATCTTGTGTTTGAAGACGAGCAGCTGAATGCGGAACTCCTGCTCCGTCATGTCCAGGAATCCTGCCAGCTTGGAGACCGGCATCGTGGTGTAGAGCTTCAGGAAGCTGAAGGACACATTGGGACTTAGATGAGTAAACAGGTCTACAGAGACCGTATAAAGCAGGGGTGGGGAACCTTTTTCCTCTCAAGGGCCATTTCCATTTTTACAACATCCTCCGAGGGCCGTACAAATTATTGACCTCAACGTCTGCTTAAAAACCTAAAATCACAGCCCATTCATTTGGCCTTTCTTTCATGCTGTGCAAAGAAAAAGCAACCTCTTAATCCAGATATTTGACCATGACCCGTGGCATGACCACAAAACAGAAATATATGGACACAAGATGTGTGCAAATATATTTAGTTTCATATCCATGTGGACATGATTTAAGTGGGGGGGGATCTAACCTCATCTAGGGGGTTCCAGGGGCATGCACCACCAGGAAGATTTTTTTTTAAATGTTGAAGTTCAAAGCATCAATCTGGTGCACTTTGAGAGTAAAATGAATAGATCTATGGAAACATCTCTCAACACCCAGATGAAACGGAACTGGAAGCAGATTTTTTTCTTTATGAATATTTGACAAATCACTCAAACTCTATTCTTGTTTATTAATAACAACTTATTTTTACTGTCATATAGTATTTTATACCTGTTTACTTTATTCTCTTATTTTTTGTATAACTATAATGATCATATAAAGATGTGCCTCCTTTACCTCACTGGTTGGAGAAAAAGCTTGTTTAATTATTTTGCGGTCTAGATTTCTTGAATTTTTTGCGCGTTTTTATAAATTACCTCGAGGGCCAAACCAAATGGCCTCGCGGGCCGTATACGGCCTGGAGGCCCCCCACCCCTGGTATAAAGGAAAAGGATTGAGGGGGCGGAGTCTAGAGGAGAGATAAACTGCATCCAAAATGTTTTTGCCTGGGTCCTCTATGCATTACATCATAGGTTCCCTGTGGAGTCTAAAGAGGTGCACAATAAGACGCAGTGTGCCAGGTAGGGTTGGGAACCGAAACTCGGTTCCAGATGAGAACCGATAAGAAAATGCCGGGTACCGGGTACCCATACAAAATACACAATTTCGGTTCTGCTTAACGGTTCCTAAACGCGGTAGACCCTGTATTCCAGCGGGTCCGTCTGCACCGCGGTGCTGCGGTGACCCGGTGGAATACAGGGCGGACCTGGAGAATCACAGAACGGCCGGTCGTCAGCGGGCCGTTGACGGCCGGCTCGGTACGCTGACGGCCGGCACCGCCCTTCATTTTTTTAAACGGCATCATATAAATTGCGCTGACAGGCGACAGAGGTCCACAGTTGCCCCGCAGCGATGCTCCCCCGCCCTCCCGTAGACATTTCACGAGCTCAGTCACTTCATAACACCAAAGATAGGTCGCGGTAAACACTCTGAAGTGAGGCTCCACTACACTAAAAAAGAAAAAGAAAAGGCAAAGTGTAATGCCTGTTAATAGCTTGCCACAGGCATAGCTCAGTTAAAATAAAGCACAGCTATTGTGCAATACATTTGTATTGCATGTATATTTTTTAGTAACAATTTCAGTTAAAGCTTTTAAGAATAAATATATTTTTGTTATCTAAACGTTTGACCTCTTTATTTTACAATTTTGGAATCGAAACGGGGAATCGATAAGAACCGGAATCGATAAGCAGAACCGGAATCGAAATCGATACATTTCAAACGATACCCATCCCTAGTGCCAGGGGAAGATGTTATTAATGATGGTATGCTGTACCTGCGGATAGTGGAGAGCTGGGCCTGCTGCTGCACCTCCTCAGCGAACACCTTCAGCTGCTGCTGGAAGGGCTCTTTGTGGTAGTTGGGGTGCACGTTGTCATAGTTTGGCACCACAGGGGACAGGAACTTGGGACAGGCGAAGCTGAACTGCTCCTCAAACACCTGCAGGTCTCTGAGATAACAAAAATAGAACATGTGCGTCAGGTTGCTGCCTAAGGGTGCCACAGTAAATACCAACACTACATTTAAAACAACTTATTGGAGCTATACGTTTAGACCCACAAACACACAGATACATGTTTTTCATTGTACAGTGTCATAACATTACAGTTCATTATCAGGCTTTCTGACCAATATAACAAAAATCAAATATACACACAAATTAAATGAAGGCAATAAACATTGACACAGTGAGACAAGTTGCTCCATCACAGTGCCATGAGTCGCCCTCTCACCCTTTCTGCATCCTCAGCATCTTGTCTCCGTACTTCTCCCTCAGCTGGGTGTGGATGCTCTCATCGATACGCATCGGGTACATGGTGAGAGCGATGGCCAGCAGACCATGCATCTGCTCGTTTTGTTTGTTAACCTAAAAAACACATCATACAAGTATTATGACACCTGTTTCAACTCAAATACTATTGTCCTCAGGGGTTTAAAGACTTCAGAGAATTAATGTTTATGCATCACAGAATGTTGGAGGAAATCGACGACTACATTTCAGCTTTAGTCCAAACTTAACAACAATGAGTACTTTTATGAACATGGAATTCATAGGAGATTCCACAGCTAAAGCTAAATACAAGTGTTCTAAGAAGCACAGCTGTGACTGACCATCTCATATTTATACGTGGACCTCTGGAACATGTTTCTCGTCCTCTGGATGTAGAGCAGGATGTTGGCAAATACTCGAATGGCATCCTGGTAACGCCTCATCATCAGGTAGGCAAAACCCACATAGTAATAAGTGGTGATCTGGCACTCAGGCACACGGGAGTACATACTCTGAAAGACAGGGAAGTAAATGTATGAAGGGATGCACTCTAAACCAAGAGATCATAGGTCAAAGAATACTGAAAAAAGATCTATAGTGGGCTCAGCGTATTCTGTAGTATCATTATTAGTAATGCTCCAGTGTGTCAGTCTCTACTTTCAGCGCCTTACCTTCTTGTTGAGCTCGATGTTCTCCAGGACTTTGATGGCCTGGTAATAATCCCCGAGCAGAGAGTGAAGTCTCAGCAGCCCCACCAAGCTGAAGTATCCCAACATCTTGTACAGGGAGTGACGCCCGTACTCTCCGGCCACACTCTCTGGGTCTCCTGCGACACACATAAAAAACATGTTAGCTGCCTGGTGTGACACACACACACACACACACACACACACACACACACACACACACACACACACACACACACACACACACACACACACACACACACACACACACACACACACACACACACACACACACACACACACACACACACACACACACACACACACACACACACACACACACACACACACACACACACACACACACACACACATTTTCTCAGAGGAAGCAGGAAACAATATAGGGAACTTTAACTGCACATTTAAATAATTCAGTATCTGAGCTTCACCATATATTGCCATCTACCAATGTCTACAGAACATCCTCTTTACCTCCGCTGGTGTAGATCTCCAGCTGGCGGTTAATGTTGCTCTTGTCCACAAGGGAGTGGAGAACGTTGAGGACACTGTGGACGTTCCAGATCTTTGGGTTGTTTCTCAGGAACTCGATCTCCTCCTCTGACTTTTTGGCCGTCTTGCAGCGGTACTGACTGAAGGACTGGAACTGTAGGGGAAAGAGTGTCATTCATATTGTTGTTGAATAGAATATATACCTGCTTTCTTTGTGACATTGACCGTATCAATAAGCATAAAAAAGAAACCATGAGAGAAGTATGATGAAGTCAGTTTGAAATACCGCACATCTAGTACAAATCCTGGAAAAGACTGGCAACTACTATTCGGTCTGGTTTTTATTCTTGCGATTCTTACTTGTGTGCGTATGTGTTCTGAACTGAGGTAACATTACAACATTTTAAATTGCAGTGTACCTGGTAGATGAACTCATCGATGATGTCCCACAGCCATTGGTTAGGCAGCTCCAGGGGGGCGGGGCCCTCAGCATCTGTTAAAGTCAGGCACATTCTCATTTGACTTGTCATTCATTGGGCGTTATTTTACACTGATAATACAGGGGAGAGGGGAGAAAGGGTTGTTCTGGTTACTTACTGAGAATGTAATTGAAGAGGTTGCAGTAGTTGTAGTAAGACTCAAAACGCTGGTCCAAAGTTGGTCCACCCTGATGATGAAAGAAACAATGCTTAGAACAAAATACTGAAGATGTTTTCTAACATTTGGAAGGCTCATTAATCTAGATGGAGATTTGTATTGATCGGTTACTCACGCTGACTTTAGCATAAACGTGTCTGTAGTACAGCTCCTTATAGAGGATGAGGAACACAGCATCTGTAGGAGGCAACAGGCGGTCAATGACATTCAACATTTTCACCATAGCACTTCAAATAGATTTAAAAAAATCAAAATGTACACACAGAGGGCAATATCCAGCACATGGAACTGTCTAGATATGCTTAAAGGTGGGGTAGGTAATTTTGGAGAAACCAGCTCGAGTGCGCTAGAATTTGAAAATACACAGCCGGAAAAAATCTGCCACTTCCTTACAGAGCCCCTCCTCCAACACACACGAACGCGCACATGACCAATGAGGGCACGAGATAAGTTTGTGCACAGATGGAAGGCTGACAGGCAGGTAGGCCATCCAGTCATTTTAGCCGGGCCGGCTAAAATGATTGGTCGTGCTTTTTACAGTATTACGGCTTCCACAGAAGACATTTATTTATGGATTTTTTGTCAAAGCACTTAAGATATTTATTGCTATCGGGATGTTAAGAGCATTCCATGGAATATAACACAAAGTGTATCTCGAGCCGGTTTCTAAAACTTACCTACCCCACCTTTAAAGAAATTATTTTTTAACATAATTTGTCTTATTTCCTCAGCTAGAATAATGGCCGATGAATAAAGGTTACGAGTTGGAGAAGGTGGGCCAAACTTCACGAAAATATCAGATTTAACTTCAGTACATTTCTCACACTTTTTGTAAAACAATTTAAGAATGATCAAATAAATGTTACAATAAGAAATTTGATGTCTATGCAAAAGGCAAAACCAATATAGGTGAACTATGACAAACTCACCATTGCCAACCAGTGCTGCGATGGCCTCAGCCTCTGGCCAGGGAGTATTCTTGAAGAAACGGTCAGTCAACTTGTTCCAGCTGCACAGGATCAAAAAGACAAGGATGAGATGCTCATCACTCACAGTCTTAACGTCTCTTAAAGGATGCAGCAGCATAACCACCACAGGGAGAGTTGAGTTTACCTGTTCTCGTAGACGTCCTGGATCTCATAGATCTTCTGCTCGATGCTCTCGCTTGACACACGGTTGGACTGCAGCTCATAAACCTTCTGGTCGATTAAGTCAGAGGTGGTTTTGTGGAAGTACTGCAGAAAGTTCTTGATCACCTCTGGGATGACACTGTAGGTCTGCTGCTCATACTGCCTCTCATAGGCCAGGTCAGCTTTGGGGTCACCTGCAAGGAGATGGGAGAATGAGCAAGAGACACCAACACAGAGAGGTGATCTCATACATTTAGATAAACACTTGAGGGTATACTAACCGGTGTGCAGGTCGGGGTCGTTTGAGAACGCGTACGGATCATATGGTCCAGCAGCAACAGGGGTCTAAAACATAATGTTACAGATGCTCAGTTAACATCTGTCAATGAGGCAGTCATTATAATCATTGAGAAACTAACCTAAAACGCTTCCCTTTACCCCAAAAACAACACAACGTTACATAAGTGATGTTATGGTTGTATTCTCTTCAGAGACCAGGCTACAACAATCAATAATATCATGCTGGCTCATCGAAAGCTAACGTTACTGTTATGCCGGTGTTGGTAAGCTAGCTATGCAGTTAGCTTTCTAGCTAGCTAGCGGCCTACCGCTGCTTGGCGTATCGTTGTTATTATCATAATAACATTTATATATCTTTAAAACAACAATGTATACTGACTTCCTCCTCCTCTTGGTACGACATGGTGCTGTTTTTTAGTCCAAGCTCATATGACGGTGGAGTGAAAAACGAGGACGTGTGCTCGTTTAGCTAAAGCCGCTAAACCACGCAGCCGATGTGGAAAGAGACCGGAAGCGGAAAGACAAGGCCGTGAAACCACGAGAAAAATAATAGAGTGAAGCATTGTGGGAGATTGAGTGTCTGGAATATACATTAGAATCGTTGGGTCCGTGAACAGGTTTTGAGCGTTGGGTTTGAGATTTATGTTTTCATTTCTGTACTGCAAATGAAAAAGTGGGTTACAATTCCTTCAAAAAGTATGAAAGATAACATTGTGCTGGTTGGACAAAAAGAACGAAAATATTTATATATTTAGTTTTGATTTGTTGTGGTCGCGAGCATCATTGGTTTTTATGTTTTGTCTGTATCCACACACGTTTTGTCTGTATCCACACACGGTTTTTTGCTCTCTGAATAGTCTGAATAGTCTGTACTAACCAGTACAGACTGTTTGTGTATTGTGGTGACTTAAATGATTGTGTGGAACTTTCTTTGTAGAATGTTATACTAAACTGAGAGAGAGTCGATAGCACTCTTCGACTTGCTTAACCTCCCTTATTTAAATATCCCTAAATGATTTACTGCCGTTGAAAAAAAGTTTTCAAAAAAGTGTGATTTAGAAAAAGTATAGCGTTCAATTGGGAAATGGTTATACAATTATAGCAGCTCATAGAATAGAAAGTAAATGTGAAAAATGGAAATGGGTGAAGGTATTGTAGTTAACATGCCCATGGATGTGAAAGCTTGTAATTGCCTTTGCATTCCGTCAGGTGGCGTTATAGTAGCAATGTAGCCGACCAATCTCTCCATTAGCCTACTATAATGAAGGCACATATTTGTGAAAACTGAAGTCAACAAGAGCCTTTAGAATCAACCCTAAATTAAATATGCCTCTTCAAATATACCTTAATATTGATCATTGTATTAATATAATCACAGCTCTAGTGCAATATGTGGTTTAAATAACCTACATTTAAATTGCATGTTGCTAAATTTGTGTTACTGATATGACCTATACCAGATTGTATATTGTTTGTGTATTGTGGTGACTTAAATGATTGTGTGGAACTTTCTTTGTAGAATGTTATACTAAACTGAGAGATAGTCGAGAAAAATCTAAATTGTATATTGAAGTGCGTGTGCGCGTATGTGTGTGTCTGGTATGAGAGTGTGCGCGCAGACAGTATTCTTCTTGCTGAGGCTCCCAGCAGACAGTATAGCCTGTCTGATCCCCTCTCTCGAACATCCTCACAACAAAAGTATATTACTTGCTGCTGTTTTTTAAGGAGAAGCAAAATAAAAGAATACCTGACGTGTTTGCCTCAGCTACCAGCAGCAGACGCAGTCCCTCTAAACCTACACCTGACGGCTATACGGAACTACCTGCATCCGATAAGGAATCTAGTCGACAAAATCAAGTGTGGAGGGAGGGGGTGTGGAGAAAAGAAGTCGAATGGGAGAGAGGGAAAAGGGAGAAGAGACATCGAGGGAGGGGAAAAGGTCAGGGACACGGGGGGTTTATCACACTGCCAGAATTAAGGAGAGTGTCTACACCAACGGTTTGGCAGTCGAAACCAAGGAGACGAAGTGAAATACATCAGCAGTCCAACACTTACTGTTTTCCGCAAGCACTACTGTGGATTTTTAAACCTTATCGACAACTTCCAAAAACTATTTGTGTGCTTTGTTGAGGTCCAGGCAACACAGAGGACACTTTTGGACCGTGCGTAATTTGGAGTGTATTGCCACACTGCGTCAGGATGCACGTCTGCCCGCTGCTGTTCATCCTCTGTCTGCTGTGCGCTGGACGCGCTCAGAAGTTCTCTGCTCTCACGGTAGGAAGAAGAGCCATTCAACTTGCAGAATACGTCTCACTAATGTCCAGGGTTAAAAGAAAGTATTTGAGTAAAGGATATGCTCCTTCATGCGTAATATTTCAGAAATCCCTTTTGTCAAGGTTTTTTTTTCTTAATCAGTAAGTACATATGACAGGCATTTATCCTCCTTTTTGTATTTATTGTCAGTGTTACCTCTGATAACTTTTATTAAAATGATCAAACTTTTATTGAAACTATTTAACAAACATAATTATATATTAACAGCATTATGGTCCATGCAGACACTATGATTTTTAGGTAATCTCTCTTCAAGTATTTTAATGTTTCACAATTTTTTCATATCTGACAGATTTCAGGCTGGTTATAAAATAGATTAAAAAACCTAATAGATTCCGAGGAAGTACTGGGAAAAGTTTAAATATTTAAACTCCATTTCACTGTGTTTTAAGGTCTCTGCAGGCAGAGGCTGTAATCTGTTCAGAGCCTCGACCTGCCTGCCTCCCTGTGCTGCTGAGCACTCTCCTGTAGTGCCAGGGCTCTGCAGGTTACTCTGCCAGTCAGCAGGTCTGCTGCTCCAAAGCACATGGCACTGTTTACAGCAGCAGCAGAGCTTTGCATATAGAGTCCATTCACTGCATGAGAAAGTGCATCTTTAGATAAGGGGAATTTCATGGCCACTATCAAGTGCAGGTACAGTGCTGAAGGAGGAATAATAGAGAGCGGAATGTGCACTGTCAGAGCCTCCCCCGGCATCGTTATTTATGGTCCGGGTAAGGATGCCTTAATATCCAATTGGAGACAAATGGCCATGAGTCGTTAACCTGCAGGTGAGGGGTCGGAGATCCTCTCTCCCTGACGGCACTATGGAGATGTGGAATGTGGGAGGAAGTGTTGTACTGAGCAGATGCTCCCCCTGTATTTTCACCATGACACACACATTTACACATGTATGTTTCTTTATTGAGATGGCATGGGTAATACTTAGCCATTTGTGTAAAGTTAACACAGATACGACACAGAGTCCACACTTCTCAAGACTGCAAGAATGAGAAACCTATTTATTTTCATTGCAGTGGTAACTGTGTCTGCGTTATACCTCCCCACTGTGGTTCATTTGTTGGAATGGCACATGGAGCGCTGAACTTTTTTTTATAGTACTTTGTGCGAGATTAATTGCTTATTGTATGACACAGGAGAGGTTATTGTTGGTTTCAAGGAAATGTCTCCATGTGATATTTTGTGCATATTTGAGGTCGAACAGGCAGTTAAATATATGGATGAATGCCCAGGTTATTCATGAGGCAGACTTTTCCATGGTTTATGGAAGTCTGAAATAGTATTTGAAATGATGAGGGAGCATTGGCTGCCTCTCTTTCAAACCTTGTGAAAGCCATTTCAGTATAACATATGGACTCCATTGCCCCCTATGCTTTCACACAATTGTGCACCTGCTCAGTGATTTTTCTTTGTCACTTGACTATCACTGGCCTTTCACACCCCCTTCTTTTCTTCTTAACATCTTTCACAGCAATTAAATGGCTTTTCCTTTGATTGAGTTAGTAGCCTGGTTAAAGGCTGTCACTTCCTTCCCTTTCCACCATGCTGGAAACTAATGATCCCCTTTGCATCCTCGCGTCCACGCAGGAAACTCCCGCCAAGGCCATTTAACACGTTTGCCATGGCTCTCAGCTTGGGCCCCTATTGACCCTGCGGGGCTGTGGTGTGAGGGGCCTCTCGGGGCGCTGGAAGCGGGGGCCTCCTAGCCCAGAGGGCCCTTATCAGCCCACAATGTGCTCACTGCTGGAGTCTCGCCTTCTCCGTACTCCTTTCAATCCCACAATGCTGCAGAACCAGGGGGAGGTAATTGGATTTGATTTGTATGCTGGTTTGTCTTGGAAGAAGAAAAAAGTTTCCCTTACACTCCGCCAGTCTCGCCCTCTCTCGCCCGTCTCTTGTTCCTTCGCCAACCTCTTGTATTATTTGAGCAGATTTAGAAAGCATCATCCAAAGAGAGATCACGCAAAGAATACAAAAATATTCCTGAAAACAGAAAAATAAAGAGAAAGAAAAACAGAGATGGAGAGCCAGCTGTCTGAAAGTGAAAGAGTTGAGTCATGAGTTCTGTCTTCTATGATAAATCGGGGTGTATGCTTGTGATGCATGTTGCCGAGGTGTAGACCATCGATCACTCTCCACCATGTTGCTGTGCATGGTGATGTTGCTGGCCTGGAGAGGAAGGAATGAGACATCATGGGAATGTCAGGGCTCTGCCGCGGCCTCGCCCATCCATCACCACAGGCCAAACACTAAGAGATGTGCAACCGACAGCTAACTGCCATTAGCAGTACACAAGAGGAAGAGGTCCTCAACACACCATCCGTCTCACGCTTCTTCCTCTCACTGGCTCTCACATCTTATTTGTTCTCCTCCTCTAGTGTGGCCAACTGTGCTTTTGAAATAAACACTTGATAGAGAATCTGGGTGGCGGAGTTCATAACTACACTGAACAAAAATATGAACGCAACACTTTGTTCATGAGATGAACTCAAAGATCTAAAACATTTTCTATATACACAAAATAACCATTTCTCTCAAATATTGTTCACAAATCTGAAAAAATCTGTGATAGTGAGCACTTTTCCTTTGCCGAGATAATCCATCATATCAAGATGCTGATTAGACAGCATGATTATTGCACAGGTGTGCCTTAGGCTGGCCACAATAAAAGGCCACTCTGAAACGTGCAGTTTTGCTTTATTGGGGGGGTCTGGGGGGGTCCGAAAACCAGTCAGTATCTGGTGTGACCACCATTTGCCTCACGCAGTGCAAAACATCTCCTTCGCATAGAGTTGATCAGGTTGTTGATTGTGGCCTGTGGAATGTTGGTCCACTCCTCTTCAATGGCTGTGCCAAGTTGCTGGATATTGGCAGGAACTGGAACACGCTGTCGTATACGCCGATCCAGAGCATTCCAAACATGCTCAATGGGTGACATGTCCGGTGAGTATGCTGGCCATGCAAGAACTGGGATGTTTTCAGCCTCCAGGAATTGTGTACAGATCCTTGCAACATGGGGCCGTGCATTATCATGCTGCAACATGAGGTGATGGTCGTGGATGAATGGCACAACAATGGGCCTCAGGATCTCGTCACGGTATCTCTGTGCATTCACAATGCCATCAATAAAATGCACCTGTGTTCGTCGTCCATAACATACGCCTGCCCATACCATAACCCCACCATGGGCCACTCGATTCACAACATTGACATCAGAAAACCGCTCACCCACACGACGCCACACACGCTGTCTGCCATCTGCCCTGAACAGTGAAAACCGGGATTCATCCGTGAAGAGAACACCTCTCCAACGTGCCAGACGCCATCGAATGTAATCATTTGCCCACTCAAGTCGGTTACGACGACGAACCGGAGTCAGGTCGAGACCCCGATGACGACGACGAGCATGCAGATGAGCTTCCCTGAGACGGTTTCTGACAGTTTGTGCAGAAATTATTTGGTTATGCAAACCGATTGTTGCAGCAGCTGTCCGAGTGGCTGGTCTCAGACGATCTTGGAGGTGAACATGCTGGATGTGGAGGTCCTGGGCTGGTGTGGTTACACGTGGTCTGCGGTTGTGAGGCCGGTTGGATGTATTGCCAAATTCTCTGAAACGCATTTGGAGACGGCTTATGGTAGATAAATGAACATTCAATTCACGGGCAACAGCTCTGGTGGACATTCCTGCTGTCAGCATGCCAATTGCACGCTCCCTCAAAATCTGCGACATCTGTGGCATTGTGCTGTGTGATAAAACTGAACATTTCAGAGTGGCCTTTTATTGTGGCCAGCCTAAGGCACACCTGTGCAATAATCATGCTGTCTAATCAGCATCTTGATATGCCACACCTGTGAGGTGAGATGGATTATCTCGGCAAAGGAGAAGTGCTCACTATCACAGATTTTTTCAGATTTGTCAACAATATTTGAGAGAAATGGTTATTTTGTGTATATAGAAAATGTTTTAGATCTTTGAGTTCATCTCATGAAAAATGGGAGCAAAAACAAAAGTGTTGCATTTATATTTTTGTTCAGTGTAACTGTGTTTTGTCCACACTGTGTTCTTGGAGCTTTATCGTCAACATGCAGGCGCTCAGTTGTGTGCTTTGCAGTGGACATCTAGCAGGATTCTGGGCGGCTGAATTAATCAGTTTGGGTTGTCAGTCTGCTGGCTTGCGGGGGCTTATGCCGACCGTGCTGGTGTAGTGTGTAGTAGTACGAGCCGCGGCGAGACTGGCGGACCACCACCAACCATAGCTGGACGCACTCAGACTCCATCAGAGCAGAGACTGGCTGCAGTCAAACACCCTCACACCAGCCTGTCACGCCTGCTAGACTTTATGTGAAGGGGTGAGCTGTGAGCGACAGAGTGGAGGGTGAGAGGAGGTCAACGCTGCACAGGGATGTCCTAACTGTTGTGGGAGGACAGGGGGAGAGGGAGGGGGGTACCGACGGGAAACTGTCAGTCAGATGCAATGAAGCAAACAATCCAAGAAACTCAGAGACACTAACAAGCAGGGGCAGGGAGATGTTAAACTCCTAGTGTTTCCAGATGAATGGACAAAGAAATGTTTAGCTGGAAAAAGAGAAATAAAGTGTCCCTATTACAAAGCACTATAATAATGAAAACTGTTGCTTAGTTAATGAAAGTCAATTTGGCATTTGTTGGTCACCCAAGTTGGTTAGAAGTCTTCAAACCAACCCCTCTCCCATTCAAAGACAGGAATTGACAGTTTCTTCAGGAATTAAGTGTATATTGTTTAAAAACAGCATACCTGTCATCCAGTGGTACCCAACCTGTTTGGCCCTTAAACAAAAGCAATTTCTTCATTACAGATAGTGGCCTTAATCTGGAGAAGAAAGGGATTTTTGTACCTCTCATATTGTTCAATTTGAATGATTTCAGAGGCTAAGAAACTCGTTTTCCGGGGTGTTGGCCTAGCAATTAAAGATTTGGTAGGCAGCTTTTATTTTGGGCAAACATTCCATAATAACCTTTCACATTATAAATCATGTTGTCGGAAAGTTATGTGCTTCCTCTTGTTTCCATGTCAAGCCCTTAACAGGACTCTTCTCGGGTCACAGGTGACCAATCACAGGTCGTTTCGGAGAGACAGCGTTCCTTTTGCTGTTCTGCTGCAGAAGAGCATACGTCCTTCAGATGGTGAAAGCGTGATAAATGTTTGGAAATACTGCAGAAAAAGTTGCTGTTGCACTCCAAAGCAAAGGCATTTATAAAGGCAATCAAACATGTGTCAATGTCGGTGAAGCACTTCACAGATTGAAGGGAAATGTTGCTAACATTTGAGCTTTCTGCCAAAGGTTCAAGGCCGTGGCTAAATTACGTCGATGAAGAGCCTTGGATCCAAGTAAATAATGGCTGGATGAAAATCTAAATTTGGATGATGTGAAATGAATTACTTATACTATAAGATATTTCTGTATGAAGTGCATGAGTGGTAGGCTTAAGAAACCATCAATTGGGATTCTTGTTCATAACCCCCCTTTCTCTCTGTCCCATTTCCTATCATTACGTTTTTGTTGCTATCAAATACAGGCAGGAAAAGCCTTGAAAAACAACATGACCCCCATCGTTTTCTTTTACTTTCACATCTTGTGAACCCTCAGATTTAACTTGGGACCTTTTAGCGGATCCCAGACGACTAAAGGGGCTGAAGACAAACATGAACCCTACTGCTGTGCCCAAAATAAATGCAATACTTCATAAGTTCCCTTTAACCACTGGAAATAGAAGCATTCAGCATTCATATACTGTTAACCCCAAAGGAGGAAGAGGGATTACTCTCCATATTTCTGTCTAGAAAGATGGATGAGTCTTGAGACTTGGACACAGGCTGTTCTTGTGAGGCAAACTGCTTTCCAGGATGCTTTTTGTCTTCTTCTCATGACAACACATCATTTTAAAAAGCCTGGGAAGTAAGAGCTTCTAAAGAATAAGTGTTTTGAAAAATATTATTCAATTGAAAAGATTCATCTTCCCCTCCCTCGCGGCTCCTCTTCCGATGTGTTTGAACGGGCCTCTCCTCTCTGATCCCCCCCGGGAAGATTTATGAGTGGGGTTGACAGAGTGGGTTGTAACCCCCCCCCCCCCCGGCCCAGGGCGATGCTGCCTTCACTGCCAACCCTCTTCCAGGTGCATGCAGCCCTGCAGCCCTGCTGGTCTGAGTGCAGGGGGCTGCCATCAAACGTCATCTCTCACTTCATTTGTAAGATGTCAGACATAACAAATTTCTTTATTGGTGATCATCCCACCCTTTTCATGGATGTGTTTTTTTTTCTTGCCATACTTTATCTTGCCATGCCCTTTCTTTTGATAACGCATAACAGATTTTTATGGCTTACCTTTAATTGAGGGCTTTGATTCTCTGCTTTGTGCCATAGATTGATGAGCTGTGTGCGTGTACATGTGTGTGCATCCACTGAATGAAAAAGGACAGTTTTTCTTTTGTGCAAATGTTACCATCATAACAGAAGTCAAAAAGAGAGCAGATAGGTGTTACTCTTTAGATATGACTGACTTAAGACAGCACCTGCGTCAGCATATAGTTTGTTTTTTTCCGCTCAATCCAGGTCATTATATCACCCAAATGAATGAATCAAGCAAACTTTATGAAAACCCAACACTCAAACTGTAGCAGCACAAAGCTCCTTGACATCTAGTTGATTCAGCCACTCATCATTCAACGTCTTTTCATTCATTGTAGCAGTCACAGCTTGTTGCCAACCCCCTTCACCACCGCCGCCGCCCCCCATTGTGTGGCCTGGCGAGGGGGTTTCATACCACGGTGGCAGATACAATGGTGGCATTGACACAGGTGATCCGATGCGTACAGCCAGGAGTCTCTGTCCTTGTTTCTCTTTTCATGGCTGAGTAAAACATCCTCAGGAGCGATTCCAGGTGAATACATGTGCAGGTGTTGGCACAGACAAAGAGAAGGGGAAGCGTCAGTCAAGACTTCTCCAGCCCTTGAGACGGAGACAAAGCATGGCTGCACCCTGACAGGCGTGTAGTAACACACTGCCTCATCTCTCTGTCTGTGTGTTGCAATGCTTTCTAGTGTATTCATGGGAAAAAATTGCTTATGAATGTCCTGATAAAAGTTGAACAGAATTAACCATTTGTATGGCTTTGGAAATGGACACCTGTTTTTATAGAATGCATTTTCTCCTACACATGTCAAACCTTAGTCTTCATGAATCCCTCCAGTATCCCACCTGTTGTTGTTGAGATTAAAGTGTTTTCATTAATTTCCCAGTCTTATTACACAACTGTTTTCTTACTCCTGCAGTTCCTGCGGGTGGATCAGGACAAGGAGTGCAACATGGAATGCAGCGGAGCTCCTCGCAAGCCCCTGTGCGCCTCCGACGGCAGGACCTTCACATCTCGCTGCGAGTTCCTCCGAGCCAAGTGCCGCGACCCCCAGCTGGAGGTCATCCGAGGGCCATGCAAAGGTCAGGTCATGAGTCACGCTTCAGCGCCGCCTGCCTCTCTCGAATGCGCAGAGGGGGGTCACAGGAGAAACTTGTGGCTTAAATTCATTTCAGCATAATTGATTCTTTGAGTGCTGGGACGACGAGTGGGGTTGACACAGTGAGAGCTGGAGGGGGGGTTTGTTGCTCCATGGCTGGTTTCATCACTTCACACCAATTGTACTGATAAAGAAATCGTATGTTGATTTGTCAAATGAATTAGATTGAATGGAAATGATTTATTTATACTTTGTTAGAAATTCGAGGACCTACGACTTCCTCAGTGATATGAAATGGCTTGTGCTTTCTAAAATCAAATTATTATGCAAAGTCAAGGGCATCTGAATGAAATCTCTTGACAATAATTAATGGCTTCATTTTCAGCATACTAGATGTAAAGCCGTATGTATGTGACCGATGGAAGAGTGGAGATGAAAAGCAAAATGGGAAGGAGAGCCAATGAGGTCAGGCGGCTCACAGACTCCCTCATTGTTGGACCCTTACACCCCAATGCTGAGGGCCCGAACCTTCTCACCCCCGCCCCACTGACTAACTCTATACTGCGACTTCATCGCTCTACAGACTGGGGACAATGCCCCATTCTTACACATTTCAATATTATATCACTAATGCAGGGATCGAGTGCGAAAGGGTTTGCTTAAAAAGAAGTCTCCACGATTTTATGCCCGTTCTGGGTCACTATGGCGACGTCTCTAAGCGGACATCTGGATGTGGCGGACAGCGCCTTGACACAGAATAGAGGATTCCAGCTAGGAAGCTGAAAGGGACGAGAGTCCATGAAAGTCGTATTGTATACGTCAATAACATCGGGTCTATAAGAGCTCGGGCCCCCCTCTGCTTCTGGAGGGCCGGGGTGAAAGACACAGCACAGAGATGGGATTGTGTTTGAGGATGGTGAGACTGGTACCACATTTGTTTTCTATCACTGCGCTTGAATGATTCAAGTGTCCTGTCATTTTTTCCACCCGTTTTTTTGTCCGAGCCCCCAGAGAAAGACGATGGTTTGGGGTTTTTCCACTGCAGCTAACTTTAGAGCTCCTCAACTTGCTGTTTTCCTCCATCCGGAACATCCAGTGACAATGATACACACAGAGACACACACACACACTAGACTGAGAGAAACCAGTGCACATTCCCCTGCCTGAGTCTAATGGCTAATCTACTGTTGGCTCTGCCAGCGCCATGCAGCCTCCTGACCAAACTGTTTTTTAACTTGGCATGAGTCGTTGTTTTAATGTCATCTGAACCTGCCAGGCCCTGACTGGCATCTCAGCTTATGTGTCACACCAAGTTCCCATCAAACCCATCGCTGCCCAACATTTCCTGAGAGTTTGAACAGCTGGTGTTTTGGCCAGGTGAGATGAAGCAGCTGTAGAATGACAGGATGAGCCATGGCTTTGACAGAGAGATGCGAAAATACATGAGGTGCTTATAGGTGAAAAGTTGCTGACCAATATTTATGTCGACAAATAGTTAGAGGACATCTCGAACTGTACAGAGCAGACGGTCGAGGTTTTTAAACAGACATTAAGGAAGGGTCATGTTTTCCTCGTGCATCAGCCCTTTTCTTGGGTGCCTGGAATGTTCTACAGGAGCTCAGTAATGGCTTTACCACCAGGCACTGAGCAGGCTTGTCTGACTTGCTCCTAATGAGGCCGGGGGTGTTGGTTCTATTCCCAGCCACACAAGTATCGCACGCTTCCGAAATGTCTTGAATTGTTTCCCCTCCATCTTTCCTCTCTCCCTGCATATTTATTTCATTCCCCACCATCTGTGAGATTCAACAAATCTTCTCCTGACTTTTCAAAGTATGTGGGGTTTAATAGTTCATAGAAAACAGTTGAGCTGTGGATGGAATCATGGATTTCTGTGATATTTAGTGATACCGGTGATTTGTGGTGCTCCTCAGATACGTCCAGATGTGTTGCAGAGAAGAAGTACACAGAGCAGCAGGCCAAGAAGCTCTTCCCGCAGGTCTTTGTGCCTGTGTGCAACCCTGATGGCACATATAGCGAGGTAACAAAAAAACTCAACATCAATTATGTTCGTAACTTCTTTTTTTAATATGAGGCAAAGCTCTCAACTTCTGAGACCCCTGCAGGAATTGAATTGTATATTATGAATTTATTTGATTTCAAGGCAGATTTCACTATTTATGTTGTGAATGTTATTGTGAAAAATGGTGACATATTATGAGAAAAATGTAATTCTTGAATCCCATGTTTACACCGTCCAATATTTTATTCTCCTAGATTCCAGCTAGTGCTGACTTTGTTTACATGCTGTTTGATTACAGGTTCAGTGCCACAGCTACACTGGATACTGCTGGTGTGTCAACCCCAACGGCCGACCCATCAGTGGCTCAGCAGTGGCCAATAAAAAACCCCGCTGCCAAGGTGGGTAAAAAAAAGTCTTATAAAGCAAAATGTAAATAGTTATGCACACTGTATTTACGCATTTTGTAACAAGACCGATGTATGACATGAAAAAGAATGGCTGATCTACACCAGTACGCGGTTTCTGTAATTGTGTAAAACAAGGACGATAAATTGTTGTGTTTGTGGGGGGTGTAATCGTGAGTCCTGTGGGAAAGTGGTCAGTGACTGGACTGACGGCCACAGGGTTGGAGGGGCCACCCGAGGACTGAGTGTTGCTCAAGGCCTGGAGCTGCGTGTGTGTAAATAAGACTGGTAGAAAATCCCTGCTGCAGAGTTGAGCAAGAAAGCTAAACTGTAAGGAATGTAAGTGTTCTCCGAGGATGCCAAACAATCAAATAACCAATGCCACATGTCGGCCCCGTTCGTCTCCATGGGGCTGCCTTGGAAGTTGATGCCGTCTTGATAGTGAAAAAGTGCCAGAGGTAGCAGCAGTAGATGTATTGTTAGTATGAAAATGTCATAAAATGCATCTTGATCAACATGCAGTGTATTTAGCCACTTCCAATTAAATGTATAACATTTGGAAATACTAAATGTTTTTTTGCTGTGTCATTCCCTACATTACTTGATTTATGCATTTTTAATATTGATGATAACATAAAATGGGTGTGTGTTGTTGAACTTTTAATTAATTTCAACATGTTGCCTTGCAGCTTCAAAACAAGAGAGAGCTACTACAAGAGAGCCAGGTAAAGCAGGTGAGCCTTTTATTCGAGAAGAAAATCCTCTCAGGGACACATTGAATCTTTTGCATGCATGCTTTTATGTTTGTCTGTGTGTGTATCATCTAAGCATGCATGTACATGTGAGTGTGTATTCATTTGTTTCTCTGTCTGTTTGCCTGCATCTGTGTTGGAGATGTGCAGGGCGGGTCTCCTGTTAAGGCTTGCCTTTCTAATATTTTTTCAATTTGAGAGAGTGCGAGCAGCCCGAAGGCTGATATAAAAGCAGACTGCAGACTAAGGAGAGGCTGGGGAGAGCTTTGATGCACACCGACGGCAGATACAACAGCCTGCTGTCTTTAGAACAGCAGGGAGCAGCCAGAATGAAGGAAAACTGACTTTTCATTCTCCTTCTCTAACTTGATTTATCTTGGTTTCCTTCTTTTTCAGCAAGGAACAAGGAAATGTTCTCACTTAATCCACTCTTCTTTCTCTCTGTGTCTCATCAACATTTACCCCTCTTCCAGATATGAGACCACTCGACTCCAGATACTGTATTTCTTTCTCTCATTTTGTAAAAGATGATTTGTTTAACTGCTGTTACTTGAAGGCTCAGAAAGCTAACGTGTAATTTGGGTTGATTCCAATTCTTTCCTTATGTGATCGTCTGTGTATGTTGCATGTGTGTGTGAGAGAGAAAGTATGCATCCAGTTGTTTTTGTCACATGGATTATTCCCGTCAGTGTGACGTTTAGGTCTTTCTCTCTGTAAACACTCTTGGGTATAGTGTCTGTCTGAGCCCAGCCAACTCATTACACATAGATCAAGTGGGAATGCAACATTTGAGAGAGGAGGAGGGATGGTGGGAGAGGGAAATAACTGGTTGGATAAACAGGGTGGTGAAAAGCAGAATAAACTGTAGATTTGTGGTGTGCCAGCACTGAAAATAGCAGCGATTGCATCAATATTTGGATTCAGCCAAAGTCCTTCAGTACCGAAGCAGTTCACTGCAGCCATAGCTCCTCTTTTATGATCAGAATATTGGTCATGTTAAACACCAAATGCTTTGCCCTAAAACCCATTTTACAAATTCATTCACATGCCGGAATCATATGCAGCCGACGACTGACAAACAGCAGTTAAACTAATGCCGTATGACCACAAATAGCGCGGGGGTTTCCTGGCAGATGCTAAAAGAGGTGTTACAGTCATGTAAACGGCCGCAAAGTAAAGATCGGTCATTAGTGGTTTATCGTAAATCCGCATCATAAATACGCTTTTTGAAATGGCATTTCCATCCGTTAAGTGAGCAGGGTAATAACATGTCTGCCCCAGTCATTCACACTGACTGTATGTATTTTTATCCACCAAGCATGCTTAAGAAGATGAATGGCTGGCTTAAAATACTTGCATTTAATGTAAGATCCTGATTTTGCAATGGAGAATTCATTGTTAAAGCAAATGAGTTTAAGCTGGAGCCACCCATTCTAGATGCCCTGACTCATGCACTAACAGAGCTTTACTTTGAGCAGAATGAGTGACCTACACTGAGGTTAACCACACCTACAGCCTTGGTTTTACCCTAAGCGTCTCAAGACCTCCATCCCCGTCTCCCTCCCACCACAAATTAAACAAACATAGTCCAAACAAACACTGAGCTCGATTCTCCCACTGTTAATTGGTTTCTCTCAGACTTGGCTACTGGGTTCTTCACCCCTTGTATCTCTCCCACCTTCAAATAGCTCTCGTGACTCAAATGCAGGCGATGGATGGATGGAGAAAAGCATCAGGGGCAACTGCTCCTCATCTTCTCATTTATTTTAACTGACCTCAATCTGTCCTCCATAGCATAATCATCTCCCTTGTTGCATGAAGGGAAACCATGGGAATATATGACCACTAAACTTCTGATTTTGCTCCCTTTTTCTCTTACTGTAAGACACACCTTCTTTCAGCTTTCAACACACACACACACGCACACACACACACACACACACACACACACACACACACACACACACACACACACACACACACACACACACACACACACACACACACAACTCTCTCTTTTTCCTTCTCCTCTCCTCTACTTCTGATTCCATCCTTCTTAGCCGGGCAAAGTGCAAATCTCACTCAGTTAAGTGTTCTTAAGCTTACTCTCGTAATTGTAGTCTCCTTGCAAATATTCTCCATTCTAAATGCAGATGAGACCGGCCTAGTGGTGGATCCGCAGCCTGCCGGCGACGAAGAAGGTGAGATATTGTTTGTGCGTTTAATGCGATACCACTGAGTGACTCAATTGTTAATTGTTAGGATGTTTATGTATGGAAAACTAAAAAGACAACTTCAGCATGACTTGTATGCTCTTAAGCCTCCATAAGTTACTGGTAATGCCATCAAGCAAGCCAGTAACAAAGAGCGGCAGTCATGAAAAGTTGTGTCATTCTATAAGAATTTCACTTTTAGCTTTTCTTTTACTTATTTACACAAGGTATTTACTTAGGTGCTTAGGTACACATGCTTAGCTTTGGTTAATTCATGCTTCAAATCCACTACATGTTGGGAGAACTATTGTGCTTTCTACTCAGCTAAATTATCTAAAAGCTTGATTTACTGGCTACATTTCAAAATTAAAACATCCCCCCCATGTAAACTAGTTCAAGGGGCCCTATTATGCTCATTTTCAGGTTCATATTTATATTGTGTGCCTCTACTGTGACATGTTTCTGAGAGCCCAGTCTGCTCTGATTGGTTAGCTGGCCGGCTCTGTTGTGATTGGTCAACTGATTAGAGATGTCACGCGCCTTAGTGTGTCACGTACAATGGGTTGGAGCTCTAGCCAATAGAAGCACTAGTGTAACATAGGGATGTCACTATGTTACTGAAGTAAACAAAGGAGTCCAATGGAGGCGATTTTAAGCAGGGGTGGGCGATAAACTCCTTCTGGGGAACTTTGGGATTTTAGCCTTTGCAGACCATTTACATGCGCAAAAACCTATTTAATACAGTACAGGAAAGGGAAAACCACAAAAAGCATAAAAGGGGCTATTTAATATCAGCTCTAGCTCAACAAGCTGCAACATTCAAATGTTTTTTAATTTAAATAATCTACAAATATAAACCTCTCAAAAGGGTAAATCTGTTTTAAGGGTTGAGTTTAGTTATGATACTTAAAATAAGCTAATACATCTGTGAGTATTTTTATGTTATGATATCCGTTGAACTTCAAATGGTAGAGAAACCACTTCCTACATTTCAAGTTCAATTAAGATACTCTCCATCACTGTGAATTGGAAGCAGATGATCACATTGAACTAAGATGCACTTTTATATTGTGAAGGAATTGTGATCGCCAGATAATACAGTGGGCTACTTGCAGACTCTTGTCGCTGCTTTATTTCTGGTCACAGCTATCATATACGATGTATTTCCCACCTGCACTGCAGCAGTTTGAGAAACGATAACCTTGATGTGCATTTTACAGTCTGTGAGTTTTGGAACCCCCAGCTTTGGCTCAGATGATATACGAGTGTGTTTTCTATTGGAGCTAATAAAGCTGTCTTGGTGATTTCTTTCAGACATCATTTCCCAGTACCCCACTCTGTGGACGGAGCAGGTCCGCAGCCGACAGAACAATAGAACACGAGCACCATGTGAGTTTCAAAGACCATTTTTTATTTAATGACGGCGATCGGGTGGTAGCAAACCTCAACTGAAAGCACGCTCTGTGTTTTTTCCGACTTGTGTGAGCAATCATGGTTTGAGGCTGTTCTTGTCTTTTAAGGACAGATGGTGGGTTGTGAAAGCAATACATCTTGGTGTTGGAGTGCGTCAGGCTTGATCTGCTTCTCTGTGGTTCCTCGCGTTGCAGCGTATCTGTAATTATCAGCACATGGCACAAACACAGGATCTCCTATTCTTCTGCCTGGTCGCTTCTGGTCTCCTCTTACACACATGCCCGTTTATCTCATTGTACAGATCAGTTGCCTCTTGGCTCTTAGGGGAAATATGTGGCTTTCCGAATAAAACAATGCTATTTTGAGGCTTGCCTGGAGATGAGAAGCCTGCGTGCATTTGTGTGTGAATACCATTATCATAATTTACAGCCAATAAAAAAACCCTGAGAAATGCAGCATTGATGGTTTTGATTACCATGTGCTCTTTGGGGTATTGGGGTGAAGAAAAAACACCCGCCTCAACAAAGAGAGCCCATACGGATGAACTGGAGCGAAGAGAGTCGGTTGAGAAAGCGGGGAGGCATTTCATTTGGTCGCTTTTGTGTGGGTAAAGAGCTCTAATGAAAATAAACAAAGAAAAGGGATATTCATAATCCCGCAGTAGCTTCCGAGCCTCGAGGGCGAAGCAGTGAAGGGAGGGAGAGATTGTTGATGAAAGGCCTCATGGCCAGAAGAGCAACTTTCATCCCTGAGTTTAATGCTCAAATCTCAGTTGGAGAGCTGCACGGCAGAGAAGGAGGCTGCTGCGGAGGAACGTCTGATTAGATCCTGCTGAGACTCTGCAAAACCCCATGGAAGCCGCTGCATTCTCCATACGTACGGATAAAAGAAAGGATCATGAAGCATTGCATTTTCCCCTGGAATTCTGAACATGTAAACATATAGATCCCTGGTGCCTTACAGTACCCTGCAGTGGTGTGTCAGTGAGTGTGGGTGTTTGGAGGCGAAGGCCCCGACTGACCACCGCTATGCGTTTGTCTTGTCTGTTTCAGGGCAGCCGTGTGTCCAAATATTTACTTAACTTGGGGCATAGGGAGCTGTACTTAGTCATTAGCCTGTTAATGTGCGTAAACAGTGCCACGGGGGGCTGATATCACAGTCTACACACACTGTCTCAGAGCGCTCCACCCCTTTGTCTTCTCCAGCCTCCTCCACTGCTTCAGGCACGTTAGAGTGTAATGAGAGAGCAGTGCATGTATTTAGTTTTAAACAGAAATTAATTTAAACACACTGTAATTTGTATAAATCCAAAATGTGTAAGCCATATCTGATTGGAAGTCATTCTTAACATTAAACAAACCCTCTTCTTCACGTCAAGTGTGTGTGTCTGGGGCGTGTGGTTGCCAAGTCACACAACCAAGACCACCTAGGTGCATGCTGTCTTTATGGGTGGTGAGTGTGTGTTTGGATGACCAACCTCTGCCTCCCACTGATTCCTTTAAAGAGATGCATTGTTTATTCGACTAATCGATAAGTGGATCAAACAAAAATGTTTTCCTACTATGCTAAGAATTATTCTTTAAAAAAGGCAGAAAATGCTGTAGCCTCTCACATATGAAGATTTCCTGCTTTTATATATTTTTAATATGTTTTGGGTTTTGATCTGACGATCAATCTAGAAAATATTTAGCACACATATCCAAATAAAAAATGAAATACTGGTTTCCAGTCCTCATCTCTGACCCCTCTTCCCAGCCTCAACATGTGACCAGGAGCAGCAGTCCGCCCAGGAAGAGGCTAGGCAGCACAAGAACGATGCTGTGTTCATACCCGACTGTGCCCAAGGAGGACTCTACAAGGCGGTCCAATGTCACCCCTCCACCGGCTACTGCTGGTGTGTGCTGGTGGACACTGGACGGCCCATACCTGGGACCTCCACCAGGTGGGAGAGACCTCACCTATGGTACTTTCACCCTCATTTACACAAATTCTTTTATTGCTTGGTTCTTTGTGACAGACAAACCAGACAGTTGTTAAACAGGTAAGAGATCATTAGCGAACCAAACACAGAAAAATTGACAATTGAGAAAACCTGGGTGACCCTGCTTCATGACCTTTGTTGGAAAATGTGTAAACTAGACGTACTAAGGCGTAATTGAGCATGATCTCTATTGCAGGTCCAACAACCATGTAAACATACCTCTATTTAGAAGAAACTGTCAGAACTCAAGCAATAAAAAGAAAATGCACATTAGTCTGCCATTAGCAGACGGATAGACATGCCCATTGGCCATGAAACAGAGTGACTCAGTGGTCTGCAGAGCGGCAGGTCAAAGGTCAGTCAGGCTGGCATAGTTGGGCACTGGTACACTCTTACTGAGCAGCGAGGCTGGGTATCAGATTAACAAGGCTTCAGGCAGAGTGCCAGACAGCACATTAGCACACATATGGAAGCGTGGATTTCCCCCCCCCCCCCCTTGTCTCCCCTTGTCCCAGCCCAGCTTTTGGCCCAGTGGCACGGCGGCAATCGAGGTTCCGCCGGCTCGCCAAGGGAGGCCGTGACAGCTTCCTTGTGTCCCACGCTCCCTGTCTGCCTCTATCTCTCATTCTCACCCTCCCTCCCCCTTTTTCTGTTCCTCATCCAAGCCCCAAATCCTACCCTGCTTTGTGGATGTGATTCACAGCCTCTGGTTTGCCACAAAACAATTATTTGAATCCCTGAGATTTAACTGTACACCGGTAATTGGAAAACATTGCATTCCGCTCTGATTGTACAAACAGGATAGTTTTACTGAAATTAACAATGTGTTTTATCCATTTCATTTCAAGTGAATTGGCATTTTCTGATGTGGCGTATTCTGTGTCACAGGTATGAACAGCCAAAGTGTGACGGCAATGCCAGGGCCCACCCAACTAAACCTAAGGACCATTACAGAAGCAGACATCTCCAAGGTAGGTCTCTAAATCCTGGACCCAGTCTCTGTTTATCCTCTCTGCTCAGACCACATGGAGAAGTTCTTCGGCAGTCGACCTCCAACTGCTACCGTGCTTCCAAGGTTGTGATAACATTGCGGGTGTGTGTGTGTGTGTGTGTGTGTGTGTGTGTGTGTGTGTGTGTGTGTGTGTGTGTGTGTGTGTGTGTGTGTGTGTGTGTGTGTGTGTGTGTGTGTGTGTGTGTGTGTGTGTGTGTGTGTGTTTGTTGACATCATTAGCACTGTTGGTCAAGGAGATGCTTGATAAAGAGTTGAGGATTGCCAGATACCGCCCCTCAATGGTCAATAAGCACGGAGACAGAGACGGATTGGGGGGAGGATTCATCTCAACTGACATGGGAGATGAAAGATAGTGGGATGATAGCAAGGAGGAGAAACAGCAGGCAGCAGAGGTAGAGATAAATGGATAATAGGATGCCAGAGACAGATAGTGATAGAAAGACTGACAACTGTTTGGATAACTTAATTGAGTTGGTGGGTGGTGGTCATGGGGTGGGCTTAGGTGTAACGGGTGAGACTATGTTTGTGGTCAAGAATGCAGAACTTAAATCTTTCTATATTCTAGTGGTATTTACAAATGGGAAGCACTACAAATGGATTAAAGGATCGCATCATTTTGAGGGAAACTTTAACAACAAAGCAGCACTCTGTGTGTTCTTCTAAGAAAAACAACCAAAGTAGTATTTTCAGAAAATGCTACCAAAACAATGATGTTTACACTCAAATGATAAAGCAGGAGGTTGCATGGGTCAATAGAACCTCAGACTATGACATGAACACCATGCGTTTCCCATGTATTACCATGTTGGTTTCGCTTATACATGACCACCTTCAATCGTTAATCGGAGTCATGTATTTCTTTTTCTTTTTTTACCAAAACCCTGTTCTTCACCCTAACCCTAATCCTAACCCAAACAAACAATAACCTTATTGATATTACATAACTAAATGTATTGGTTTGGCATTGATAAGATGTGTCCTGTCAATGTGGGGTGTTAGATCATCAGTGTTATTTTTGAAGGGCCATTACACAATGTATTTCAATTTGAGGGACTTTAATATGCTTTGTTTTATGGCCATTATTCCACCAACTGATCTAATGCAGAATCATACAAGCACTTTGCTTAGCTTTACAGTGGAGCCCACATGAATGATTAAAACTACTAATTAAAACAACTTAGAACAAGCTTATTGGTATCTTACTATACCAATTTAAAAAAAAAGTTAAAACTGTTAACAAAACCATTATAAATGTCCACTTTATTTTGCTGAGCATCTTCCAATTTTAACTTTCACCAATTCCACTGACCGTAGTTTGCACTTTGACAGTTTTACAATGCAGTGGATGGAGTGCCTTTACCTTTGTTTTTATTACATTTATAAATATGCAATGACTTGTCCTCCTCATAAAACCAATGATAGGCAAAGTAGAGTTATTGCTCTCAGGTGCTGAATACAACCAAATCACAGTTAAAAGCTTAACAGTGCTTGGCAAATTTGTTGTTTTTTTGGAGGTTTGGTAAACATGTTAATAATCCTCCAGCAAATGAACAGAGCTGCCACTGTTCCCGTCCCATCCACGAGTGTTTATGTAAGAATGTGCCTGGCCAGAGCTGCCCTCTGCTCGCAGGTGCTGCATTTAGCAGCAGAGCAGCACTCTGTACACTGGCATCGAGGACTTCTGTACAGTGTGTATTAAACATTGGGATAGACAGTTATGGATGAGTGCTCCTGAGACTAACACATGTTACTCATCTTAGCCAGTGGCACTGCTGGTGTGTGTTATTGGAAGATATTGAACAGGAATAATTACAGTGTGTAACTGCGGAAAGTGTGAAGTGGCGATGGGGTGGAGAACAGCCACAACCGTCCCATGAGAAAGACTTGAGGTCCCAACCAAACACCTCCTAAACACATAGTGGAAGGACAGAAAACAATATACTCCTTCAGCCATGCAATCACCTAACACACGCTCAAACCAGAACACAGACTTCATTCTATACGTGTCAAAAAACCTGCACCGTATCAACCAGGTCTCCCATTATAAAACACGCACGGTCAAAAAACACAGCGTCTTGTTTTCTTTATGAGCAATTGCGTCAACGGCTGTAAACCGTGTTACTGTATCAACCGGGGATAATTATAAATGTTGCCTTCACATTGCTGCAGCCCCATTTGCTGTTGAAGCGCTGGTGTTGAGAGGTTTATGGGGCGAGATGCGAGAAAGGAGAACTTTGGAGGAGGAAAGCGGAGAATTTGGCAAGCTTTCTCCCCAGAGCGGGGTCATGGGATAGCACTGGGTCAGCCATTGGGAGCTGCGGCTGTGAGTGCTGACAGGACTCTGCCCCATGTGGCTCTGTAGAAAAACACTGCTTCTTATTGACAGTAGCATACGGGCGCACACATGCAAACATGCACTTACTGGCCAACTTTTCACAGGCAGCAGATATATGGAGGCGTATGAATACTGGTGCTGACCTTAGCTTTTCAACAAGAAAACTCTTTAATCACTTGAGGCTTTCTTAACTTCATTCCATCCTGCAGCTGTCAAATGTGGGCATTACATAATTATAATCATTATGGAGTAAGACAGTAGTCTTATTTTGCTGCAACCATGAAGGGAATGGAAAATGGCCTCAATTTCCTCTGAATGACAGCAGGAACATTTGTGTCCTTTAGCTAAACGACATCCAGACAGACATAAGCTGATCTGTCCCGCCACAAGAAAAATCTTCTGTTGCCAGAGGACGGGACTGTAGCCTAACCTGATGGCTTCCCATTATGAATGGAAAACTGCAGACATTCACAGATTCCTGCAGCATTACGGAGAGGACGTGCGCTCTCCATGAAAAACACTAATCCTCAAACAAGTCCCACTGCATCCCACAAATCTCTTTTCAGCCAGATAAAAACACTTTGCCTTCTGAGGGTGCAATTGTATGACTGTCTAGACAAATGTACCACAAGAGCCTCCACAAGGCACCGGTTTAGCCATCAACAGGTGGTCGGATATTTTACTGGGCTTGGACTAGGGAGGGCCCACTAAAACTTAGGCGCAGGTCTGTTCAATATGTAAATGAGGCTGTGGAACAGTTTGGACATGTGGATGTTTCAACCCCCTTGGCCCGGTGCAGACAGCTAAAGCTCCGCGCTAGTTGTGAAAGGTGGAGTGGAGGTGGAATGGAGGTGGAGAGGAGGTGCAGTGTCGGGTGTTTATGCCGATGCTGGTCGCCACCTGTTAGAGAGGAGCAAAGCATGCTATTATCTCCAACTCAGGAGAATCTGGCCCCGCAGGCCTGGGCCATAAAAACAAAGTGTAGCAAACTGGAGAATTTCTTCTTCTCCACAGGCAGAATAGCAGAGGGAAGCCGGACTGTGAGAAAGCAGAGGGGAGTCGAGGAGAGGAATCTCTCTCAGGCCTGCGTAGCCTTCAGCTCTTCCAGAACAGGCTCAGCCTCCTCACTCTTAAAACTATATGGCCACACGCACAATTACTATCATTAGGGTCTTTCCACCCCAGTTGTCTCTCATTTTAATTTGTTTTCTGCCGTTCTGCGAGTAATAATGCTTCTCTGTTGGTTTTAGCTTGGTAGGTAATGATAGATTTTAGTCTCTTCTCAAATAGTAATCCCACCTCACACAGAAGATCAGGTGTTGAGTTGTGTCTCTGGATGCATACCTTTTAAATCCGACATCCCTCAGACTAAATCCAGGACCAGTGTCTGTCAGGATTGTATTTGGACCCCTTGATGTCTCAGGTGAGTCTCAGGAGCTTCTTGTCCATACATACAAGATTAAGTAACATCTTCTCTGCTCCAGCTGTCAAAGCCACTCGGGGGCCTCCAGCATGATTGGCAGGTACCCTCTTCCTCCTCCAGATAAGGGGAGGTTTGACACTTTATGAGAGGGAGTAAAAGACGACTCAGAGAGTCATGTTTGGGTTTATTTCCCTCCTCTGCCGTCTTGTTCTCTCTAAAACTACAGTGCCTTTTACATGACGTCCCTCCCCAAACATTTATTAGGCCACCTAAGACTGCAGCATTCCACATTGTAGTAATGCTGTTGACTAAGGGATACTTTTTCCATGTTTGCTGACATATGAGTACATTTATTTCCATATGATTCAGGTATCTGTGGTTTTATTTTCCAGGCTGTCCTGGGGCAAAGAAAACAGAGTTCCTGACAAGTGTACTTGACGCGCTGTCAACAGACATGGTGCACGCCGTCACAGATCCAGCATCAGCCGGAAGGTATGGCCTTCGGAAATAGATTTGTCCATCTTACAATTATTAATGGACACCCGTGGGTTTGTTTGTGCTGTGCTGCACCTGATTTTAACAAAGCTTTTGATTGATCTCCAGTGACAATACTTATTTCACACAGTTAGATAAAGTGATTATTAGCTCATGAACTGATATCTGTCATTTAGGATGGCAGAGCCGGACCCCAGCCACACCCTGGAGGAGAGGGTGGTCCACTGGTATTTCAGTCAGCTCGACAAAAATTCCAGCGGGGACATTGGAAAGAAGGAGATCAAGCCCTTCAAACGCTTCCTGCGCAAGAAATCCAAGCCAAAGAAGTGTGTGAAGAAGTTTGTGGAGTACTGCGACATCAGCAACGACAAGGCGCTGTCTCTGCAGGAGCTGATGGGCTGCCTCGGGGTGACCAAAGAAGAGGGTGAGCTAAACAACACGTCTGCTTGTGTTCTCCTGCAGCATATGTATCTTCTCACTTGCACATTGAGGGATACAATTGAATCATGACCGCAGTCAGATGATATATGAGAAACAGGGATGCAAGGTTTTTATTTAAATTGACTGTTAAATATCCCAAAACTGACACGCATTGATCGTATGGTTGTTGAGGGTTTTTTTCTGTCTCATAGGGGCCAAGCCAGGAGAGAGTTTACCTTCCAGTAAACTAGTAAGTAAACCATTCTTCCTATACTAGTGGATACAATGGCTTCTTCTGCAGTCCAATAGTATCATTGTTTTATTTCAAACTGTCAAAAGTGCGAAGAAAAACAAAGGCATGTTTGAAACTCACTTTAATTTCCTCTCCTCAGAATCCCTCGAAGAAGCAAGGCTAAGCATCTGAGATTTCCCCTCCAGCACGGAGTACCTGCCCTCACCAATCGGCAATAATGGAAACCATAGTATTTGCACTTTGTACTTTAAAATAAAAATGTAAATTCACTTTGTAGAAATAAGGTATTTAAACAGACTGCTGAATCTGTGAATGATGTAGTTAGCTTTTTATGTCCTGACAAGCAAAAATTATTTAACACATACAATGTATGTGTCATTTGTGTGTCTAAAAAGTATACTTTTTAGAGTTGTACAAGTTTTGATGTTTGATGTTGCATTTTGTGCCCCTTCCCCGAGTGTAATTTTCTCCTTACTTTGATGATGGTAATACGGATATATGGATAGTTTGCTACAATAACTTAGACCACGCCATCTGACCTATAGCTTCTTCTCTTGTGCTTTGTACAGCAGTTTGCAAGAATGTTTTAAACAGACATCATAAAAACGTCCTCCATGTCCACATGTAATCGTGTTTATTAGAAATAAAGAACTCTTTTATACATTTTGTTCTCTGTGCGTCTGCCAGTCTTAGTTTATCCGAGGTTAATTGGGTAAGCAAATTCCTTTGTTTCTCTCTAATCCAATTAGTGTTCCTAGTTTTCCTTCTCATTTCATAAATCATGTCATGTCGGCCGTTTAGTGTTTTCTCGCTGTGTCTCTAATAAAACACCTTGTTGACACAGTCTTTATGGGCCAAGTATTAGTCATACATAGCAAACGTCGTGTATCATCTTATTTTCAGACTCTTGCCAATTCCCCTGAGGCAACATTTGAGAATTGGAAAAACGGATGGTACTTATGTTTGTTCTCGTCACAGATTTCCCACGTAGACTGAAGACAGATAAATGGTCCAATTTCTGCTGTGTGTACTACGGGTGCCCATTAAAAGGGTGTTATATGAGCCTGTGCGTGAGTGTGAACATGTGTATTTGCATAAGGTATACTTACATGTACAGTATACAGTAAATGTACACTTGAGCAGTAGCTTAGGTGTGAATGGATTCTTTCTTAAAGAACAACGCTCGGCTCAGGGCTGCCTCGGCACATTACACTACTGTACATTGTTCATGCCTGATTATGTTGGGTCTTCTAAGTGGTATGCCGTGGCTTTTCACACAGAAAGTCCCCTATAGTGCTGAGCGACTGACCTCAGACTGACCTGCTCACTCAGGCAAAGCCTCTAATTTATGATTAATAGATCAGCCTTCTTTCTGCGATATAATCCAACCAAATGGTCTGGTTTTAACACCCCAGGGGAACACAGAGGAGAGATTATGACTGTCTGCTCTGAAATGGTGGATTAGAGATGGATAACCTATGGCCTTCTTAAGCACTTTCACAGCACAGTGAAAGTTAAATCTGAAGCAACAAGTGCTCCCCCTGAAAACCCACTCATAAGAACAGCCTATCCAAGCCTTAATGCATCTAAAATCATTCAGTGTTTAATATGTTCTTGCTAAAACAAAGTCTTCTCATTATAAACTTGCAATTCAGCTCCATCTCATTGCTACATGCCTAATTTACACCCATGTTCCTGCTCTAAATCCCACTGAAGGACCAAGAACAACATTTGCTTTTCCCAAACTGTTAATGTGGCTGTGATGGTTACAGGTGTATGAGCGCAGAAGCTTACTGCTGCTTTCCTCGTCCAACAAACTGCTCAACCTTCCACGAAACCTCCAGCCAACCTCTCGACTGCTGCTGGAGCTCCAGCACCCGCCCAACACAACGCTCAACCCTTGTCATGTGTGATTTCTACTCCCCTGGGCTGAGATGCACGTAAACACCTTTTACGATTTGGCTGGATGTCAACGCATGGTTTTCTGAATATGTTCCCCTGATGGCTTGGACTCTTGCCTGAACTGATGGAGTAGCTGAAGAAAAGCATCCAAGCCTTTTGGCCCGGTTACCAGGACACTCTCACGATTGGCTCAGCCTCCCCCTCTCCAGCTCCTCGGTCCTGCGTCCTCACTTCTCTCCCTCACACATGCACAAACACACTCCCTGAGCACAGAGATACCATTGAGCGGGATTTGTGGGCATAGTTTGTGTGCTTTAATGGCCGAGAGGAGGCACCCGATCTCACCACTGGCAGGCCCCTGGGCTGTGGACTCTGTGGAAATTACTGTCAAAAGCCATCAGGGCTTTATAGTCTCTGGCCCTTAGAGGGGCTCTGGTCTGTGGGTAAACAGCGTGAGGAAGGCCTGCACCCTGGGACCCTCTCTCACGCTCTCACTGCTTCCCCTGGTGTGGCCCAAACACCCCAGCCAACGCCGCAGGACATTGCCGGCCATAACACTCAAACAAATTAATTGCTAGAGGAGGTGTGACTTTGTAATGGATGGGGTGCAGAAGAAAAACAAGTGGTTTGTAAGGGGCAAGGCGCGCTAACACAAGGAGCCTTTTCACAAACTGCCTCTCTCCTCAAAATGACCTTATTGGTTACGGGTCAGCAATAGTTTGATATTTTACACATATTTGCTTTGCAGTTAAAAATGAAATAAATCTTCCGACTCACATTTCTGTATTATATAAAGGCTATGGCAGATTAGATTAGCATAACGAAAAACACTTAGCCTGGCTCGGTCCAAAAGTTAAAAAATGTTTATCGTCTTTGTTTATTCGTACATAACCAAATAACAGCTTGTGCTTTTTTTATGAGCCAGATCATTTGGCTCAGCTCAGCGATAAGAGCCGGCTTTTCCAGCTCCAAAATGGCTTTTCATATAACACTTTTAGACTTCTGACTTTTATAATTTAGTCAAATTTAACACTAATATGATTGGTATGTGTGCCCAATGCCCATATAACACTTACATTTGTCAATGTAATTATACCTAACTTTATAATTTCCTAAACACCATCATTTTACATAGAAAAATCTCACGATGCTTGGATCTTCATTTGATTGCCAAAGTGAGACGTTTCTTATCAAACAATAAAGTTATAGGATCATCCTATCATTCTGCCTTATATTAATTGAACCGAACCATTACTTGTGTTTGTTCAAGAGTGGGTCTACTCCTTGGCTGTATGGGGACCGTTTTCTATTCCTTTTTTTTAGACTAAACAAAAAGTTATCATGATTATATAGTAATCTTAAAATGCTTGTTAGGCATTTTAATATTCTTTCAATGCAAACACAACTAGACCTTTGTGCAAACCACATAATATGCCATCAATGGTTTTGTCTTGAATAGAAAAATGTCTAAAAGAAGTACTGTATATATTAAAAAATTATACATAGATATACGAGCCATCTAAATATTTTTCCTATTCCGTGCATCAAATGCCTAGAAACTACTGTTGTTTTCCAGATTGCTGCTCAGTTATATCAGCCTTCCTGGCTTGGGAGCATTCAGTCATTCCTGACAAACAGCCAACGGAGCAAGATAAAATGATATGCTGGAGATAGAGTGTCTGCAGTCCCCGGGGGAACAGCGAAGGGAACGTCATCCCCTGCGCTTGTCGGGTGAATTGTGCAGCTTTTCTCATTTATGTGTTCCAGCTGAATGGGGTAGCTGCCAAGTTCAGGATCTGGCCTGCCATCAGAATTTCCCGGCTTGATAAAGAGACTCTTGTGTGAATCATGGTTAATAGACAGTGGGACAGAAGAAACTGTGATTCTGAGAGAGTGATATGGGCAATTAGAGGAGTGAAATTTCCAGTTGACAAGAGAAAGAGCTGTGTATGTGTGCATGGCCTTCACACCTCCAAACACCCACTAATTGGACCACATTGACAGAGTAAGTAGCAAACAACTGTGAATTGCAAATGAATAATGTCACAGTAAGAACGTGTGAAAGTGTGATATACATGACTGAGCAACCACAAATCTTTGACATTTCTGTCCAAAACAGATCTTTACATCTGGACATAACAATATCTGCTTTCATTCTTGAATATTTGGGCGGATTAAAACCTCTGGGCCTGGGAGCTGGAGGGGGGGGGGGTGTGCATGTGGGGGGTACTCGTTCTTTAATCTCATTCTCACAGTGTCTACCTTTGACATAGCAGTATCCCATTTGAGCCTGACCAGGGCTGAGAGGGAGCGCCGTGAGGAAGGGGCAACGATGGGAGAAAGGGAGAGAAGCAATGAGGGGTACTGGAGGTATAAGGAGGGAGGGAAGGAGGCGGGGGGGGGTCTGTCTGTTGGGCCTAAACCCAAGGGATTAACGGGGTGACTTCTCCTCTGGAATGTTCCACTGACAGCCAAGACCCGCCCACCCACAGCTGCCTGCTACAGGTGCACGGCAGAGGCGAGGCGGGTGGTGGGTGGATGGGTGAGGCTGAGGTGGTGGGGAGGAAAACAGACTTCCATACCACCGACTGACAAGTATATCAATAAACAATTAGGCAAAATATCCTCTCGATAGTGTTTCAAAGCAATCTCAGCTGTGGTGTGGAGAGATAATACCGCCTTAAAAACTTCAATCTGTGCCTTAAATCCTAAAATAGTCAACAACTCAAAAAACAAATAAGCTACAAATTCGGATCAAAATGCTCACAAACAACTTTCTAAGCAGCTTTAAGAGCCAGCTGAGCCTGTGACCTTGTAAATGTAGAAACTCCTAAGCCTCCCTGAACAAGCTGAATAAGTTACAGATCAACCTCTCTCACACACACAGACACACACACACACACACACACACACACACACACACACACACACACACACAGACACACAACACACACACACACACACACACACACACACACACACACACAGACACACACACACACACACACACACACACACACACACACACACACACACACACACACACACACACACACACACACACACACACACACACACACACACACACACCTCTGTGGATCCTGACACCAGAACAATGCATGTGTATCTCAGTCCAGTAATTTAAGCATTGTGCTGTATACAAAGCAGACATGGCAGCTTTCAGTAACACACACAACAGTAGGTGAATTCATTGGTCCACCATAATTTATGTTTGGGAATGTACGAGAGCTTGCTCATGCTTGCTGCGCTGCACTCATAAGTATTACTTAGCATGCATTGAAGACAAAGGATACATTTTTTGCACTATTATTTCCACGTTGAATGAATTCCCTCTAGGTAAATGCAACACTAACACCGTCAGGTTGTGTCAAGTAGTAAAAAAGGACAATAAACACTGCTTCTGAGCTGTAACAATCCCATCTTCAGAAGCAAGGTAAAATCCCTCACAATGTTCCCTTTGAAGCCGGTGGGATTCCTGTAGGTAGTGTGAGCACGATTGTGCTTCTAAGATGTTTGATTGATAGAGGGTCTGTGAAATCTGACTCTTTGTTTTGCTCTCTCTGTGGTGACCTGCCCTGCCATGTCTCTCCTGTTTTGAGAATGGTAGTCTATCCAAACATCAGGTGAACACCGGGGCACAATACAGCGCTCAGGTGGTGGGACTCCAGCCTCTGAGAGGTCAAAGGTCATACTCCGGGGTCATTCTGACATCCAGGTGGATGTTCTGGTTTCTAAGATACCAGAAGCAAAAAAAACAAAAGGAAAAACACAGGTGGGGTGAAAAATATGTGATCTTGCAAATAATTGAAGATGTGCATGTTACTTTATATAGTCCACTTTAATGTCAATTTGATGTGGGCTTTGCATTTTCAAACTAGAAATTGTAATTTCATTCATCCGTCACCAGCCTTATGTATATCTCTACAAGTATCAGATGGATTGACATTCAATTGTGTTCATGGTTCTCAGAGGATACATAGCTACTACTGACTTTCATGAGTCTCTTCATGTCTAGCTCCACCAATGGGTGAAAATTAACTGAAACATCTCAAAATGGACTTCATGGATATGCAGAACAATGTATAGTAGCCTATAGTATTCATGTTCCCATGCAGGTGATTAATCATATTGACTTAAATTATCCTCTTCCTTTTTGATAGCACCTTTTATGAATTAGACGTTAAGGATTGCAGATAATGCAGATTAATTATATTGTAATTGCTGATTCAGTACCAACATTTTGCCAGAGTTATCAGTTGATTTCGTATTTTTTTCATTTCTATATCCTTATTTTACAAGTAGCTTACAACAGGAAATGAAAGATCTCCACACCTGTATCAAATTCAGTGTTCTTTCCGATTGAGTATTCTAAAACCGAGGCTACTTCAAATCTATGGTGCCTTACAGTCTTTGCAATTATAGAGGATGGATTGTCAGTTGGCCGCAGTAGTGAGGAAGATGGTATTGACAAAGCAGGTGTGTCTCTGCCACCCCACCATCCAGGCTGTTTTGGGCAGATCATGCAGGCATGTGTGCAGACCACCGGGCAAGGCTTTGTACTTTCCCTGGAGGAGTCTGACTGTTGAGCTCCGGGCTTAAAACAAGTCCGGGATAAAAGCTGAGTAGGCTACTCATCGCATAACTCTCCTCCAGTCACTCACTGCCACCAGAACAACACAGAAGTAAATTAATAGATCTCTAAATCACAACAGTCACAAACAAGCCAGATGCAAGAAGAAAGCAAGTCGACGGGCCAGCAGTAAACACATCTCATGATCATTAATCCTGCTAACTTGCTCTGCATCTGCTTGGTGCCCTCTGTTGTTTATTGGTCGGAAGTCAACTCCTTCTACTACATCAATATGTGAATCTACCCAAATTCTAGCTTATCACATGAATCCTGAGTGTAATATGTATGAGTAAGACAGTGAGCGTAACTCCTCCTCCTCGCCCGCCCACTTCCTTCCTGTCTGCATATGGTTCTCATGCTACTCTAATCTTTCTTCCTTCTTTTTATTTAATAAGGTGATTTAATGATTTATTAGTTCTGCAGAACCCAGCAAAGCTACAAATCATGAAGGCCTTGTGGTCACATTGTTCAGACGTGGGGAGCAGTCAGCCGCTGTAATCCGCGCTGAAATGCCCCTGAAAGAGGCTCTTGTTGCCGCTCCCCCCCCCCCTCTCTTCACCGGCTAGAAAACGTTAGAAGTCAGGTTATGTGAATGTCCAGTGTCAGAGGCCTGCTTAAATGGCATTAGTTTTGAATGTCTGTATCAGAGAAAAGACTCGCCATTCTACCGAAGCTGCCTCAGATCTGGGAGCTGAGAATGGGACCGGGGTTAGATAAAGGGACAACGCTAAAGAAAGGAAGGACTTATTTCTCAGCAAGTCAAAGGAAAACCTGCTCACAGATTGGTCCTTAGTAGGCTCAACTATTGAAATGCTGTCTATACATGTCTCTCTACATGCCAGTATTCAGAACGCTGCTGCCTGAATCCTCACTAACACCAAGAAAGTGGACCACATCGTCATGGTTCTCAGATCTTCGGCCTCATGTTCATCAAATAATTATTCTACTGTTTTAACTTAATGGTTTAGAGCCAACTTACTTTCCTGTTCTCTCTCTCTCTTCGCTCTGTTATGAACCACCGCATTTAGATCATCTGGGAAATTAAGTAGAAGTCCCTAAATGCAACATTGAACATGGATACATTTAGTTTTGAGATAACTGCATTTGATCTGGGAATGAATGTACATTTTGACCTTTGCCAATTAAGACAACAGCCAGAAGTTAGCAGGTGTTAGCCGGGTTTTCGTCAAATGGAAAGGGTCTTTGGATACAGATTGAGAAAAAGTCAAGAAAATTAGCATTTAATATGCCAAGGAATGTGATGTATACAACATATGAAACATATAGAATATGTCGGATTAAAATCGAAAGAGTTGATCATAATATCTTTTACTACTCAAATCTGTTTTCTACCCACCACCTCTCCAGTCTGACTGAAGAGCAACAGAGGCTTGGTGAATCCTCCCTTAAAGGTAGACAGGGGATGTCAGCGAATGGCAAAGCATGTTATGACAAATTAGACGAGGCGATTGTGGCACTATAATGGCATGATTATTGCACACAAAGCGCTTCTTTGAGAAACATTTTTTTTCTTCTTAACTTGGCAAGGGATTCATTCACATCCTTTCAGAGCAGGTCCTGGGGAGCCACTGACACCCCGACCCACCATCACACATCACCCTCCACCCCCACCGCTCCCATGCCCCCCACCACCATCCCTATCAAAGGCTGATCTGAGGACAGATGAAGGGGAAAATGTGATTTTGTAGAAAGGGGTCTGAGAATAGAAGTGAGTGCAAGTGTTGATGGAACTGGGCGATTATGAATCAAACAAAAAGGCTGGTTGAACATAATTCAACACATTTCTGAATGTACTAGGCTGAGAAAATAGAAAAACGACTGTCAAAGAAAATGATGCACAGCTTGAGGTCACTTTTGACCCTTCTTTATATATTTATGTGCCAAAACGGACATAAATACAAAGCAATGATAGAAAAAAAAAACTTTTTAAAGGAGTTAAGAAGGACAAACAAAAAGGTGTGGGGGTGGGGGATGATGAGGATGATGGCGAGGATGAGAGATGTGTTGTTGAAGGAGACAGCATCCGAGGTGTCAAAGCAAACAGGACTAAGCACAGGGGCCACAGGTGTGCAGTGTGCTCGCCTGACTGCAGACAGGCTGCGGCACAGACAGCCCGAAGCGCGCAGCGTGCATACCACACAGCCGGGGGCCCGGACTGCCCGGCCTCTCCATCCACCTGGACGGGCTGCACAACCAGCAGAGGAGGGGAAAAAAGCCAACACACCCTTGTTGTGAGGTTCAAAATGACACATTACAACACAGAGAAAAAATGTGAGGGGCCTTTTCCCATTAACATTGAGATGTTTGTGTCTCGTATATAATGAGGGGATTAAAGATTACCGGTACGAATGTTTTGTATTATTTTCTCCCTTACTTAGAAACAGATTTTTTGGCTTTTCCCAAAAGTTACAAAGTTAAGTTTTCAGGGAGAATTCTTTTTCTAGCAAGGCTTTTTTCTTACCAAATATAAATGTAAAAGTATACAAATACATAGAATAAATGTGATTTACCCTTTATTTTTTAGCGCCTCTAGATAACGCTGTATGTTAAAGAGTGATATATAAATACAATTCTTTATTATTATTGAATTACTTAACTATCCTGTTATTTTCCATGAGAGAAATTAAGCAAGATTACAGAAAATGTAATCAAATTATTACTAATTATTGTAATATTTTACAAATATATGTATGTAATTATTCAAATGTACGTTAAAAGTTGTGTTTTCCTTTTTTATTTGACCCTAATAGGAAAATAGACTGAACTGCTGTATTTATTGTCAAAGAGACCATACAAATAGTATTTTCCTGTCCTGCCAATATTTCATCCTTGACTCACGTCTCCAGTTCCTAAACCTACACTTCACCTGAAGCTTTCAGTCTCAGACTTTTTTGCGCTCCAGCACTCTATGATGATTTCTCTCTCCCTCTTTTCTCTCACACTCCTTCTTTTTCTCACCGCCACTCTGCGCCCCCCCCCCCCCCTCCACCTCCCCATCCGAGGATAAGCTGTGGTTGGGCCCTGACATCCCAAGTAATTTACTAAGTCAACACAGAGTGAAGAGGGCCCGTGTGCTGCAGAGAAAGACCCTCTATGCAACCGCCGCGGTCCCTGAGGAGACATGGCACACCACAGCACAAGGCTGCCATGTTGGGAATCATTTAAAAAAGACTGAAAGGACTAATATAAAATATGTATGTAAATGCAAAGTAAATAGATAATGAAAATATATAATTTATATGTTTGAAATGTTTACTAATCCACACAAATGGACAGTTTATCAAACATTTAATGCAATAACTAATTTCTGCTCTTTTGGCACTTCAGGTCTATTTTATTGTGCACATAATCAACTTTGAAGTTGATCATTTTGATTTGTATTCTTCTGGGAAATGAGAGAAGAGTTATGAGATATTTCAAGAGTAAAAGTGGTCAGTAGGGTGAAATGCATTAGGGCCCCTGTCCGGCACCAACAGGACCATGTGGTTATGCAGTATTATATTACTCTAACTAATGGTCGTGACATAAAGTCATTAGGGAATAGGCTTGACCATTATCACATAAATCGAATGCAATGTTCCTGAAACAATATTTCACCAGGTTCATGTTAAGTTATAAAGTAAATAAATCTGGATTGGATCTTTTCAAATAAAACAGAGGGACCCTTGTCTCAATAATGTTTTACAAATGTTCCTAATCTTAACAAATAAAAAGACACTATCATAATACATTTCTTCTTTATTCATATTTACATACACTTAAGTGTAAAGAAATGTGTTAGAAATGTGGAAATGTCTGCTCTAAATAGAACAATTACTCCAATATACGGATTAATACTAGGAAATGTGTAAGAATGTAACAGTTCTGTAGACTATAATTGATACGAGGCAAAACCCTGCTCATTTACTCATATAGTGAAGGTCATACTCAAAATTAAGTTAAATTATGCGTGAACTCGTTAAGATGCAGTCAACTCCAATTACACGCACTACTTGAACATGAATGCACACCACACACACACACACACACACACACACACACACACACACACACATGCTTGTTCAGGTGCAGCAGTCCACTCTCACTGCAGGCTGTTCCTTGTAAAGGGGCCTTGGTAATCACTGTGTTTGCTTTCCCATTAGGCCACTCTTCAGATGTGAGGGCTACCGGGGCCCTTCACTCCCCGGGGAGAGCTTTTCACTCCTCTCCAAAATGCATTATGAAGAATTAGCCACATAAACACCTGCACATTAAGAGCCAGACGACAACACTCACCGGAGGCTAGTTACCTCCAGACAAAGTTTATCTTTCACCCAAATGCCCAGAGCATCACTGGATTCAGAGTAGAGTTGCCGAAACCCGCAAAATAAAGCAAAAGTCGAGACAACTTGAAAGGATATGGCGTTCCACTAAACTTGAAGAATCTCGTTTAATTTGGCATATTACTCTCAATGAATATAAGAAAGCACTGTGTAAAGCGAGAGCAGCCTACTACTCTTCATTAATAGATGAGAATAAGAATAATGCAAGATTTCTTTTCAGCACTGTAGCCAGGCTGAGAGAGAGCCATAGCTCGATTGAGCCTTCTATTCCCATAGCACTCAGTAGCAATGATTTTATGTGCTTTTTTAAGGATAAAATTGTTACTCTTAGAAACAAAATTAATGACCTCTTGCCTTTGACCAGTATAGTGTTATCAACAGCTCCCGGAAACGTAAGTTCTAATATTACACTAGATAGTAAACTAGAATGCTTTTCAGCCATAAACCTTGAACAATTAAATTCAATGATTCTCTCTTCTAAACCATCAACGTGTATGTTAGACCCAATTCCAACTAAGCTGTTGAAGGAAGTTTTTCCATTAATTAGCACTTCTTTATTAAATATTATGAATATGTCTTTATTATCAGGCTATGTTCCATAATCATTCAAAGTAGCAGTGATAAAACCACTTCTTAAAAAGCACAACCTCGATCCAGAGGTTTTAGCCAACTATAGACCTATTTCTAATCTTCCGTTCCTCTCAAAAATTCTTGAGAAAGCGGTCGCAAAACAGCTGTGTGATTACTTAAAAAACAATGATTTATTTGAAGATTTTCAGTCTGGCTTTAGAACACATCATAGCACAGAGACAGCTCTGGTTAAAGTCACAAATGACATTCTAATAGCCTCAGACAAGGGACTTGTCTCTATTCTTGTCTTGCTCGATCTCAGTGCTGCATTTGATACTATCGACCATGATATCCTATTGCAAAGACTAGAGCACTTAGTTGGCATAAAGGGAACTGCTTTAGGCTGGTTTAGGTCCTATCTATCTGAACGCTCTCAGTTTGTACGTGTCAACGATGAATCTTCCACGCAAACCAAAGTTAGCCATGGAGTGCCACAGGGCTCAGTGCTCGGACCTATTTTGTTCACATTATATATGCTTCCGTTAGGCAATATCATAAGGAATCATTCTGTAAACTTTCATTGTTATGCGGATGATACTCAACAATATTTATCAATCAAGCCTGATGAAATTAATCATCTAAATAAAATTCAAGACTGCCTCAAGGACTTAAAAACGTTTTGATGTTAAACACGACCAAAACTGAAGTTATTGTACTTGGCCCGAAGAATCTACGAAACAAATTATCTAAAGATATACTAACTATGGATGGCATTAATTTGGCCTCCAGTGAGACTGTAAGGAATCTTGGTGTTATATTTGATCAGGATTTATCCTTTACCGCCCACTTAAAATCAATTTCAAGGACCGCCTACTTCCATCTACGTAACATTGCAAAAATCAGGCATATCTTGCCTCAAAACGATGCAGAGAAACTAGTCCATGCATTTGTTACTTCAAGGCTGGATTATTGTAACTCCTTATTATCAGGGTGTACCAAGAAGTCAGTCAAGTCGCTTCAGCTGATTCAAAATGCTGCAGCTCGTGTACTAACCAGAGTTAGGAAAAGGGACCACATTACTCCTGTTCTGGCTGCCTTACACTGGCTCCCTATAGAACACAGGATAGAATTTAAAATTCTTCTTCTCGCCTACAAAGCCCTTAATGGGCAGGCGCCATCTTACCTTAAAGAACTCATTATACCCTACTATCCTACTAGGGCATTGCGTTCCAAGAATGCAGGGTTGTTGGTTGTTCCTAGAGTCTCTAAAAGTACACAATGGGAGCCAGAGCCCTTTCTTATCAAGCTCCACATTTGTGGAATCAGCTTCCAGTTTGTGTTCGGGCGGCAGACACCCTATCCGTTTTTAAGAGTGCGCTTAAGACCTTCCTTTTTGATAACGCTTATAGTTAGGGCTGATTACATTCAGCCCCTAGTTTTGCTGATATAGGCTTAGTTTGTTGGGGGACATCTTACTTCTTCCTTCTCTCTGTCCATACCTGTGTACTCTCATGTTCCGATTAACCCAGCTTCCCCAAATTTCTTTCTTTTTGGTGTCTATATACGCCGGGATCCGGAGTCATGGATAATCCTGCGGTCCTGTGTCCTGGATCGCGAGCCCTGGATCTTGAGTCGTGGCTGTGGTCCTGGATCATAGGTCCTGGATGGATATCCTTGTGGATTCATCTTCCTATTATACACACATGCATTTCCAAACATTTGGACTACCTATGTTGCAAATGTATTATCTTTTCAATTTACACACGGCATCTATTGCACGTCTGTCCATCCTGGGAGAGGGATCCCTCCTCTGTTGCTCTCCCTGAGGTTTCTCCCATTTTCCCCTTTAAACTGTGTTTTTTTTCCGGAAGTTTTTCCTTGTACGATGTGAGGGTCTAAGGACAGAGGGTGTCGTATTGTCATACTGATATTCTGTACAAACTGTGAAGTCCACTGAGACAAATGTAACATTTGTGATATTGGGCAATATAAATAAACATTGATTGATTGATTGATTGATTGATTGAGTTGAATATATACCTCAATGATTTTCACTTTCCTCTTTCCAAGTGCCCTTGAGCAAGGCACCTTCCTGTACAGCTGCTCAGCAACCGTGTTTTTACTGTGAAGCTCCCAGGTGTAGTTACACCAAATGCTGCTGAGCTTGCAGACTCAGTACTACAATCCTTAGATAAATACATGTTAAAAAAAGGACTTGCTTGTCTGAGTTCAAACTTCTTTTGGTTGATTTTGTCCGAGTTTGGTTTCAGTTTCAGCTTGGCACAAAGAGAGTTGTTCTGATTCAGTGGCAAACACAATACAGGTGTTTGCTTTAGATTCCTTTTATATGATAATTTACGAGTTTGTCTGGAGAGAGGTGAACACAGATGCTTCAGCGCCAGTCATGCGTGCACTGTGGGTCATCGCCGCTGCAGATGTTCATAAGAGGTGGATTAAGGGAGATAGAGGCATCTAGGGAGGTGATGGAGCTTTCAACGGTGAGGGCCCAGAGAATTTACTGCCCGGCTCACCATGGACAGAAGAATGGGTTACTTCACAAGCCGAGAGTGGGCTTTATGCGGTGACGGACGATGAGTCAAGAAGAACCTCGTCCTGAACTCAGCGTGGAATGTTTCATTTACAGTCGCCCACATAGACACCCCGGCCTGTACCTCGTCTGCCAAGACACAAGAGGGATAGGGATTTTAAACAATGTAGATAATTCAGAGCTAAAACTTTCCCCCCCCCCACTGTACAAAAGGTTCATGTGCACTCAGATAATATGCCTTGCTTCCCACACACTCCCGGTTACTCTCTGTTATCTCATGTCTCTGTCTCTATGCTTCACCATTGATTTGTCATCTTTAAATGATTCCACCAAAAGAATTCCAGGCCCAAACTCTTCATGACATCGCTTTTAACAAAATTATTAAAGACAACATTTGCAGTGTAAGCAAACAGGATTTTTACCCACAAACCTTTCCTTGTGTACATTACATGTTACGTATTTAGTTTACACCCTGAACCTTATGGTTTCTCAGGGTTAGAGACAATATTTTGACTGTAGTAATTGCAGTATAAGAAATGCAATCATTATAGTTGTCAATGAAATCAGGTGTGACGCTCACAGTTGGCGCCTGAAGATGGAGTTTCGAGGTTGCCATGTTGGGATTGAACCCAGCAGAACCAAGGCTTATCTTTGTGAAAACACCATAATTTATGTTGCAACTCTGATGAATGTCTGGCTTACACCAGCTGAAATCAACACCACGAAAGAGACTTCAACCCAGGTTTGTTTTTCCATGCTCAAGTTCAAACTCCCCACTTAATCCATCCGGTTCAAGATGTACGTTTTACGAGTCCTTGCCGACAGTATGCTGGATCAAAGCCCACCGTCTCAAGGTGCGTACTTGTTTTGCCCTCAAGAAAATATCAACATTCGAGAACTATGGGGCTAGATTATGGCTCTGTTTACCAATGATGTAAACTGAGTAAACCGTGTAGTGTTTAGTGTTGGTCAGTGCTTGGAAGGCTTCTCACTGGGCTAGGTCATGTACAAGCCATGGTCATCAATCACAAACAGCAGGGACTGCGTAGCGACGAGCTGGCGAAAGGACTTGACGGCTTGACATGACTTGGCCTTCGGTGCCTCCTCGAATTCCAGGCCATCGCTGACTGAAAGGATTACTTGCATAATCTAATATTTGGTGGCACAAGAAAGCATTCATGCCTCATTTTGCTAAGTTTATATTGGCTTTTTATATGTGATTTAGTTATGTGTGGCTTCCCAATCCGCTTCCAATTCTGATATTTGTCTTTGCATATCATTAATACTTTTAAATGTGTCGAGAACATCCAATTTACCTTACTGAGACCTACCTTATGAAGTCTATTCATTCTCTAGGCAGTACAAGCCCTTATTCCCCTATGCAAAGCCCCTATTCCACGCTCTCGATTGTTGTTGGATAACTCTTCCATGCAAATAAACTCACAAAAAAAAAATCCTCTGTCGTCTGACTGTAATAGAGCCAAGTTAGTGAGTGATGTAACCATGCAGTGCCACAGGGTCTTTAACTTGGAGCAGGACCAATGGAACACAATCAACAAGCCCTCTCTTAAAACACTTAACTAGAGTTTAAATTGTGGTGCAAGTTGTTTTGTGTTTGGTGATATTTATCTGGGATGGACATGAGGTAATTATTCCGGGTTAAAACAATACAACCTGTTATGAAAAGCAGGAAATCTAGCTCTTGGCTGTAGTTTGTACTCACTTGAACTGGCACAACTCGATGGTAAATTATTTTTGTCGAGTTGTAACAAGATCATGAAGTTTATGGTATTGACATTCTTCAATGTTGCCTTTAATGACTGGTTTTCTGAGATTACATGTTACTTGTTACATTACATGTTACTTGTTAGACGCTTTGTGATGTGATGAATACTTATGTTTTGATTACTCTCAAACTTGTATTGCATCGTCTTAAGGTTGACTAAGAAATAAACAGTCATGATAAAGCTGTGAGAGTAATCTGTTATGCTCTACCTTTGCCATCTTCTTGTGTGGAACAGAAGGCAAGTTGTTACGCCATGACCCACAGCGGTGAGTTTACATAGCTCAGATACCCAAAGAGATACCAAGGCCTCACCCTGTGCACATCGCTGTCACATGGAGAACTGATAGGAACTAATCAGTAAATGGCGGTTTTAACTGGCAGGGGGATCTGACGTGAACTGGACCTCACAGAAGCTCCACCATGTTGTCTGAAGGTGGAACAGATTCTATCGAAACAAAACCTGCTTCCGTCCACTGTGTGGGCTGCTTTTAACAATCACTTTTTATGATTCAGTTTTACATAAATAAACATCAATGTAAGCTCAAATGTTACTCTTGTTAAATAAGGCCTCATTGCTTTTGTGTTTTGTCTACTTCTTAGCAAAATAACAGCCACAGTAGCAGCTCTGAGAGGCTTAACTTATGTACAGCGTTACTTTGAGTTAAATGCTAGTTTCAGAATGCTAACATCATCGCAATGAGAGTGCTCAGCTTTAAACATCAGCATACTTTACAAGGCTTTCATTTCTCAGCATGCTAACATTTGTTCGTCAGCACCAAACAGAAAGAACTGCTGAGGCTAATAGGAATGTCAATTGTTTTGAGCAACATTTTATTCTATTTGATAATAAAAAAAAACCTTGACAGTGTTGCAAGATGGGGACCCAAGATAAAAGTGGCAAACAAATAGAGCTCCAAAAATTCCAAAACAGATCTGGATTTTGAGATTAAGATAGATGTCAACTCTAATGAGCTTTATTAGTTGAGGAAATCAGTATACAAATATTCTATTCTAATACAAAACGTGTGTTGCTCAAACAGCTGGTTACCAGGCCTTGTACAGTATAGTGCTTGAACTGAGGTAGAACAAAACAATGACAAAGCTTTCCAAACTATTTCTCTCAGACATTTTAAGATGCATACGCTTCTGCAAGATCATGCCTTGAACTTTACAACTTTTAAAGATTATTTGATTGATTATTGCTTTTCTGAATTGACATTAATCCATTAACATTTGGTTTAAAAGTTTTCCGAGTCTAAGCTCGATCAATACTACTTTCATGTCTGTACAATAAATATAAAACTAAAGCCAACAGCTAGTGGATGTAGCCTACATAAAGACTGAAAACAGGTGTAAAACAGCAAGCCTATCCATCTCAAAATATTCTTAACAGCACCTCTAAATGGGTCACTAATTGATACATCATAAGATTTGTGTTCCATCTGGACCAAAATGGGTTGTATTGGCATTGATCGTGAATGTGTCATAGGGCACTGCCTACTAGCCTTTCTTACAGTTTTGCCCACAAATCATACGATATAACATTATGAGCTAACATTTGGGCTAACTTTGGAAGTGTCGGTAGGCGGATTTAGTTACTTTAAGACAGCATAGCTGTTATCCCACCAGTAAGCTAAGCTTAGTGTTAGCACAGGTTTCCTATTAAGCGTATATTGACCATCTCATCTTACTCTCCGTAAAAGAGCAAATTAGTTTTCTTCTTTTGAGGTTAACCATGACAATAATAGTATTTACAGTAGCAAAAGATAGATTTTTGGCAAACTCACAGTTTTTTGATCAATAGCAGCAATTATATGTAAACATGTGTGAAACAAAATGCAGGTAAAGCTTCACAAATTAAAAAAGTCCACATGTGGCTGTTGTGGGACGCTGTTAGCGACAGTGTATAGGGGTTTCCACGCAGCGCAGAGAGGTGACAGAGTTTCTATGGTTGGCTCACCACACAGACCTGCTCTGTCCATGCCCGCGGAGCGTCGGGCTCCCTGCGTCAGAACTGGCCTTGGAGAGAAGGGCTATATTATGGGGCCTTGGCCCCTTCCTCTCCCCTGTAGTTCACAACTTTTTCACTTCAAGAAAATGTCAGAGATGGAGTTTTTTATTTCACCTTAAAAATTTCCCTTTCTAATCACGCGTCTCAACCCCTGGCTCGAGCAGCAGGGAAACTCACCACCCTGTCGTGTCCAGAAACACGTCTGTGCTATCAGCCACTCCATCAAAAACTATTTGCCATCCAAACACAGCGATACATTTATTCTGTGCTGGGACACTGATTTAAATAATCGTCTGGCTGTACCCTTTTAAATACCTGTGCTGATATGTGATACTGGGAGGATTTACATAAGTGCTTTGTAGGCCTGGACAGGAAAAACATATGCCCAATAAAGACATCAGAGTCCTCTTACCACCTTTCCTCATGACATCTCTCAGGCCTCGTACTGCACTGGAATGGCCCTGAATTTGTTTGTTTTTCTAACTTAACATAATGCGAGCTGTAGTGTACCTTCAAAGTAGAAAGGACAAGCAGTTATAGAGGATTTAAGATATCCAACGATAGAACTTTCCCACAGCTACTCTAGCATTTCTTAAATGGCTCCATGTGCTCCACAGCTTGACCTTTGACTCCCTCTATTTAAGGTGTCATGTCCTGGTCAAAGGAGGATATCATTCAGTATAAAGCAAGACTTTAACAGTCTCCAAGTACAGTTCAGTGCGCTCATTGTTCAAGTATGTGAGGAGTGCTTCACTAAGAGGAATTTGCAAACATTTGCTGCACATTATCTTGTTACAAACACTCCTAATCCGCACTCTCTCCCTGATAGAGGAGAAAGATAATTGCTCCTTCTCGGGGAGAGATTCATGGCAATTGTTTCTCTTATTGTGTCAGGTCCTGTTTGCCAGATTCATTGTACCTTAGATAAACTGGTTGATTTAATGTTTGTTCGTTGGCTTCTGAGATGAGAATACAATGAAATAACAGTCTTGGGAAAGAAAATGCTGCAGAGAGATCCTGTCTGCTTATAAATTCAATGACACGCAAAGTTGCAAAGGTTGCGGGTGAAACGCCTCAGGAACAAAAGGTACAGTGGACTTTCGCTCTATGATGGCTCTGGGAAAACAGCCCTGAGTCTTTGTTTGCGCAAAATCAAACTTTAATCTGGAGCTTTTGATAGATGTAGCCTTTTATTTCAAATGTTTATGAAATACCCAACAACAGTCTTGTGTGGTCCTTTGTCTAATGAATCACGTACGCCTCCTGTAGCCATCAGATCACTGGCCAGCACAGTGTTCATCGGGTTGTGTGGTTTCTGAAAAGGCGAGCACATGGCGGGCTTGGGGCATAACAAGTGGGTTTCCCTCCGCTTCGGGACCATCACATCTGTGGACGTGGGTGCCATGGGAGGCTTCCAGTCCCAGCTCTCGGCTCCACAGGCCAGCTGTGTTGGTGCTGTCAGCCTCATCCTCCTCCGGTCCATCTCCTCTGGGCCACATGAGCTCCCACGGAGGGCTTCAGGAGGATTAGCACACCAGAGGAGGGGATGAAGGGTTCAGGAGCAAGTGTTCAGGGGTCAGCCCGGGGTTTTACATTTGATCTCCCCTCGAGTACAAATTAATGTGTTCTGATGTATTATTTTGATTGAACCGGCTTACGCTGATATGAGCCTCAGTTCTTCAACCTATCAAGTGTAATTTGTTCACACAAAGGCTCACAGTGGGGATTCTGTTTGTCTGAGGGGCACAACATCACCTGAATCTGGAGTTTTCCTGTCCAGTGCAACTGAAGAGAGAGCTTTAGGTTGTTTTGGTTTGGGTTGACGGATGGGGGTTTGGTTTGGTGATCAAAACCCGCACAATACATTGGTTTGCCTCTGGTTGGGTCTACGTTGGGTTACGTTGAAACGTAGTCAATTACTTAATACAAATGTATTGGACATTTTTCTAATTAGAATTGTAACATATTCGATAAAAAAAAGGACTCTAATCTGAATACTTTTGGATATCTGTTAAAACACTTACACTCAAACTTATACCTAAAAGAACTATAGACGTAGCCAAAATATAAATGCGAGCTCCACAAAATTCAAGAAATATAATTTTTCCCAAAAATAATGTAATGCAAATAAAATGTATTTTGTATATTAGAATGTACATGTTGTCGAAATATACTATCCCTACAAAAACTACGGGTATACGGTGTGTATTCTATAAGAATACCTTGACAATGTAACTCAAATCTAATTACACATGTTTTTAATGTAATCTGTGCTAATTATAGTTACTTTTTTATATATTTATGTAATCCAGGTTACATATAAGCAGTTATTACCCAACCATGGAATCAAGAGTTTGCCCATGCCTTTCCTAAATAAGGAAACTTGGGCAGTTGTGTGCACATTCAATCACAATTCTGTGTGGACAGATGGATTGTAATGCCACCCTAAGGGCACTGCCATAATTCCACAGGTGAAAAAACTTCAGTTGATTCTGCAAATAAAGAGGCCTCTTAAAGTTGCACACCTGCGTGGAGACTGCAGCATTTCATAGCTTAACCTGCATAGCCTGTGGTTATACTCCTATGAACCCAAACCCCAAGGCTAAATATCTCAGCACAAACTCATCTCAGGAAGATTTGATGCCAGGATCAGATGCTGATCAGACATGAGGGACGTTTAGACAAGAGAGTTTGCTTTTCCTGAGTCTGTGTTGCAACTGCATTGTGATAGCTTTATTGGATCTCTAAAGCCACGTCTACTGGTGTTCCTGTGTGCAAGAAAAAACTTGCACCGACAAAAAAGCTTCCCTTCTAAAGGAGGAAAGGAGATTTAGTTGTTACAGCCAAACCAGCCTTTCATGTCTATGCCACCATCTTGATAAACGTACATAAACAGTGCACACTGGACAAAGGACACAACAAGTGACATAGTATGTTGGTGCTCCATGACAACAGAGCTTCCCTTCACTGGATGGTGCTCTCAGATGCAGGGTCGGACAACAGACTTCCTCTCTACGTGTGCATCAGTTGTACGTGAGAGGGTAGATAAGGGACTGTTTATTTTAAAACATCCAACCACCCCCCTCCCCCTCCCAACCAATATGATTGCCACGATTGGTACATTTTGACTAGCAGTTTGGAAATTCCATGTTGTGTGCAAGGCCTCCTTTCATGTATTAGGGGCACAAACAATACAGTCTATATTTCTTACAATACAAGACCATTTTCAACAATGTATTTATAAATGAGAGATGTTGTGGATTTTTCACAGGTTTACATGTCATTAAAAAATTAGAGTTGTTAGGATAGAGATGACAACAATATGCTAGATGAGCTCCCCAACACTCCCTTGTGGACACACTACAGTAGCATTCAGTTTGATGGTTCTGAATGTTGGTCTGTCAGTCCATTGCTTTGATCCAGGCTGAAAACTGCTTAGATTCTCATCAAATGTGGCTATTCGTGGTGCTAATGGATGAACCCTAATGAGTTTGAATATCCTCTGACTTTCCTTTTGCACTAACATGAGTTAAACATTTGGGATTTTCTGTTTGTTATGTTACATATATGTTTTAGAATGGTTAATGTAGGCAACTTTGGAGAAACCAACAAGGGCAAGCTAGATTTAGTTATACCAAACTGAAAAAAATCCATCTCTCCCGAAACAATCCTTCAGTTCCTCACACAACTTTTCACAAAGAATGTCTTTGGGAAGCTCCACTGAGCCACATTTGTGCTACCCGAAATTTTCTGACCCAACTATTGTTGCACAATGAACATCTTTGACCAAAAGAAGAAATGTCAGTGCCCTTCAGTACATTCTTTGTGAGACTGTTGCTCAACTCTGTTGCCAATAACAAAGGGCCACCTTAAGGGTTGTAACAATAAACTGTTTAAGATGAATGCTCTATTCTGCTGTTTGGACAAAAACAGGGCAGAGACCAGAAAACCGCAAGAGGAGGTGATATTGTGTCATCATTTAAATCTGATTGAGAAACAGTCTTCATTTTATTAACAGATGTAGAATTCAGTTTAGTCCATACTCAGCAGAGGCTGCCGGGTAGCGTGGGTGTCCAGTTCTCTGCAGACACGGTCAGGGTACGATGTCCAAGTCATACACAGCTCAGACGTGCGTCTCCTATGAAAAGATATGGGCCATTTGAGACTCCCCATAATGAGTCTCTCTTATATGGACTTTGACACTTTTACATCTACACATGAAATGCAGCCTGTCCTAGGTGGTAAATGATGTCTTTCAGACTTGTTTCTAGTTATTTATGTTTTTCTCCATCTGAAGCCCAAACAGACACACATAAGTTATCTCAAACTGCTATAAAATACTTGAGGGTGAAGCAGGTGTAAATATATAAATATGATAAAAACTTCACATCACATTCACGCCAACAGTGCCCCTTGAAAAATCCTCTTGGGGTTACACAGGGAGGGGGGGCATTTTCCAAACAGCTCCCCCAGCTTGTCACACAAGACGCATAGACCATCTATTGCTTTAAATTCTCCATGAGAACTTGGCTGAATACATCACACTGCATTCATAGGTAAGGCAATGCTAAATCAGGTAATTTAGACTGATGTCTTTATGATTTGTAGGAGTATAGCATGGAAGCCACTGCCAGTCTCCCTCACTTGCTGGATAAACAGAAATGTGTTCAGCTCAAATAAAATTTGATGAGGAGATAATTTTGCGAGCCTGTAGTATAAAGGTCTCTCTCATATGCAGTATGAGGTGCTACACTCTGAGGGCAAATCAACCGAAAGTCTGGAGAGGTAGTTCAGCACACAGGGGACAAGATGATAGAGAGAGATATGGCTGATCCAGTCGACCAATAGGGAAAGGCCTACACTGGTCCACATACCGTCTGGCGTCTGCTATCAAAATATTATTATTATTATATTATTATTATAAACGAAAATGAGTAGTCGTGAATATTATGAACTGAAACTGAAATAAAAACAATATCCTTAGGAAAAACTTGACTAAAACATTCTTGCCTGGTTTAAGAATCAATACAAATAACATAAAAATGAATGTATTGTCATTTGAGTTTTAGTTTCTTAGTAACACTAAACACATACAATAAAAGAAGATTGCATACATTTCCGTGAACTCTTGAGACATTTAATTGACCTACAGGAAATTGTGCTATGTCACAATTGCTTCACAACTAATCCCTATTGTTTTTTACATGCAGTCCAGTAAAATGAAGAACTTGAATCAGATCAGATCTAACTAAGCTTTTCAGCTCAGGTCTAATGTTCAACAAATGGGGATGGAATGCAGGAGACAAGGTCTCTTCTGAGTGTGCCAGTCAAAACTTTCATACCCTGCTGAGGACACTATACGCTTCTCACAATGGGTCTGGTCTTTCTAAAGAAGCCACATTTTACGAGTGCTTTAAAATGAATTGCCCCGTGTATTATTTAATCAAATGTCAACATTGGATAAGTTAAGTAACCGTAAAGAAAATTCCAACAACATCAGACAGTTCATTCAACATTTTTTGGCATGAACAACTCTGAATCAAAGCGAAAACCCACAGAAACAAGCCTCTAATCTGGGATTTCATCAGGAGATAAATCCTGGAGCTGCTCCACTGACAATGAATTGGAAACTGACATGGTGGATTGTGCAGTCTGAGCTTTTGCTCTCCACTAGGTTTGACAGTATCTGTAGACACTACCAGTTATGAAAGAAAACATATCTGAAAAACCCTGTTAAACCCTGGGACCTGCCAACGGAAACTAGTTATTAGTCAGTGTCAAAAGCAGTGACGAGTTATATTTCTTGAATGCAGCTTTGACGATGGGTTTCGCTGGACATTTTTAATACATTTAGAACAACAACTGCTTTCTGTCTCAGGAACAATGACTTCCCATCAGACCTAGCTCAGATTTGAACCATGGGTGAGATGAAGTTGAAGTGTTTTAGATAAAAAATCACTTGGGGCATTAAAAATAAGTCTACGGTTTCAAAACACCTAAAACCATTGCAAGCCTTTCTTTTCAAAGGACATAGGAGTATACGCTGCAGATAAAGAACAGATGCATTTTACTGCCAGTAAAAGTCTCTTGGAAATAAAATGTAATTCCATAATATCCCTCAGATACTCAGGAGCACAGATCTAAGAGATCAACTTGTGAGTGCTCACATGTGAACATCTTTTTTTCCCAAAGTCAAGTCAAGACTGACAAGTCCCAAGTCAAGTCCCAAGTCAAGTCCCAAGTCCAGACTGTCCACTTCTAAGTCAAGAACCAAGTCCAGACTGTCCAATTCTAAGTCAAGAACCAAGTCATGTCCCAAGTCAAGTCCCATGTCCAGACTGTCCAATTCTAAGTCCAGAACAAGTCATGTCCCAAGTCAAGTCCCAAGTCAAGTCCCAAGTCAAGTCCCAAGTCCAGACTGTCCAATTCTAAGTAAAAAACCAAGTCAAGTCCCAAGTCCCAAGTCCCAAGTCAAGTCCCAAGTCAAGTCCCAAGTCAAGTCCCAAGTCCAGACTGTCCAATTCTAAGTCAAGAACCAAGTCCAGACTGTCCAATTCTAAGTCAAGAACCAAGTCATGTCCCAAGTCAAGTCCCATGTCCAGACTGTCCAATTCTAAGTCAAGAACCAAGTCCAGACTGTCCAATTCTAAGTCCAGAACAAGTCATGTCCCAAGTCAAGTCCCGAGTCAAGTCCCAAGTCAAGTCCCAAGTCCAGACTGTCCAATTCTAAGTCAAGAACCAAGTCCAGACTGTCCAATTCTAAGTCAAGAACCAAGTCAAGTCCCAAGTCAAGTCCCAAGTCCAGACTGTCCAATTCTAAGTCAAGAACCAAGTCCAGACTGTCCAATTCTAAGTCCAGAACAAGTCATGTCCCAAGTCAAGTCCCGAGTCAAGTCCCAAGTCAAGTCCCAAGTCCAGACTGTCCAATTCTAAGTCAAAAACCAAGTCAAGTCCCAAGTCCCAAGTCCCAAGTCCCAAGTCAAGTACCAAGTCAAGTCCCAATGAAGAGACATTCATTTATTTGTGTTCAATTTTTTTAATAGTTTTACATTTTTTGGCCTGGGATAAACTAATCAAGTATCTTCAAGTCGAGTATAAAGTCATCAAATGTGTGATTTAAGAGATTCAAGTCTGGATAAATGTGTTAGTACTGCAGTGTGGCATAGTGATAGAGGTGCTGTTGTCAGACACAAAAGGCCACTTTGAACTCTCTTTACTCCGTCTTTTGTTGATGACAGAATACCTGGACAAAGGAGTTTCAATCAGAGGACCTGCATGGGAATCCCCTGACACGCAGCAAGAGGAACACAGACATATGTAACAATAAACACCCCCTAACCCCCCTCGGAAATTGCGGAAAATCAACAAAACCCATAATGGGAATCCTGCTTCTTTTCAAGCAAGCATCGGAGTGTCTTCTGTATGATATCAGATGTAGCTCCTTTGAAGTTGTAAGCTCATAATACCTAAATGGGAAAAGGCTCGGGTTTTTTCCATGCATCACAGAGCTGACAACAGATTCACTCCCTGGCTCTTCCTCTCACACATACACACACAGTCCCACATATGACAACACCCCTTGTTTACCCTTCTGACTTCCATCCCATGCATCCTGTTTGTGGCAGCATCTTCTATTGTTCCCGTATGTGTGTACCTGAGCAGGTTCAAAACCTCTAGCACGCTCTTTCCATTGCTGCTGTTCAGAACAAGTAGAATTGAAGTGATCCGTGCCCGTTGCTTTTGTTTTGTTATCAACATTTGGCCGCTTTATCTTTCTTTAAGTGGGCGGAAAAAGAGGAGGGAAGATGGAAAGACTACTGATAAATGCAGAACACAAAGAAGAAGCCACACAAAGAGAAATATCCTGTGAGAGCAAGATGTGGAGTTAGCATGCAAGGTAAAAGAGTATATTTGGTTATTTTTAAAAAGCCTGGTTTGAGTGAAAAACCCACTCTTGCTTGCTCAATAGAGTACAGCTGATGTCACCCTGAAGGAAGTGCTTTGAAGGGGATGGGGGCAGAGGGACATCACAATGCAGCGTTGTATGCCAGCAGCATCACAAGGATATGACGCTATCCCTGTGAGGAGTGGGCTTCACAATGCACTATATATAATGTGAGCATCTTGATGTGGGGGGCCTACCATCAAAATGATGGGGATGTGCTTTTGCAATCAGGGATAGGTAAACAAGTGACTTAGCTCCATATCTCCGTAAAAAATCAGCAAATAGCACGATAAGCTGCAAAGTGAATGGATACAGCAGCTTCAGCTTGCACCCAATGTAATTAATTTTACATTTATATAAATTGTACAGCCTATCTACCAACAATATATCCAAATATTAAATGAATGTCACAAGATTGAAGTAGTGTGACACTGCCCTCTAGTGTCTAAGGTTAATAGTTTGAAATTAATTGTGTGTTATCTGTGAATAATGCGCCTTAATTAAATGTATACAGAATGCAAACCACACGTTTTTTAGCAGACAATTATATGATTTAGCTTTTATTTAGAATTCTTTAACAGCTTTATCTTTAAACAGCCATATGTGAGTGAGTGAGTGAGTGTGTGTGTGTGTGTGTGTGTGTGTGTGTGTGTGTGTGTGTGTGTGTGTGTGTGTGTGTGGTGTGTGTGTGTGTGTGTGTGTGTGTGTGTGTGTGTGTGTGTGTGTGTGTGTGTGTGTGTGTGTGTGTGTGTGTGTGTGTGTGTGTGTGTGTGTGTGTGTGTGTGTGTGTGTGTGTGTGTGTGTGTGTGTGTGTGTGTGTGTGTGTGTGTCAAAGAGACATACTCACACAGGTGTACACCCCTCCTGGCATTTTGGTATTTCCTTTGAACTCTGGCTTCAAGATAGCTGCAGATATCAGCATGAAATAATCTCCCCACCTGTGATGCAGTGCAAACAGCAGCAGTAGGTGAATAGTCTGCAGCCTACCTCATGTTGATTCTATGATGAGGGCTCAATCATTCCCATTTTCACTTGTTATCAGATTATTGACAACGAGAGCAAATGCTTCCTTGGTCGCATCTACTGTAGATGAATCACAGCTGAGGTGGAAAGTAAAAATAATGACTCATATTGTTGTGAGGAAGAGATTAAAAGAATGAACAAATGAGATCAGTGGCATGATTTTATGAGGCATATAGGGTCTAAATGGCTGAAATAGTCATATTGCAAAGTAGTTGCACCGATGTTACACTGATAACAATATTTAGACAAAGTAAATACATGAATGTTAACTTTAAAAAACATTTTAAGATACATCTGTTGATTCTTGACATTAAATACAGTTTGTAGGAGCTTTTAAACAAACCATGGTCGGTATCTTTTTATTTTGACACTTATAACCTTATAACTGACACTGAAGTTCATTTTTGCAGAAAAATCTTAAGTAATTTGCAATTGTACTGTCATACATTTCACTTTGTGGACTTGTTTCAGCCATTGAGTACAACAAAGTATGGAAAGTACTCAAGTAAATAATGTACTCAGGGACTGTACTTAAGAGCAATTTTGAGTAAATTATTTTCTTAAGTATTTCCATTCTCTGCAACCTTACACTTTAAAATAAGGATTAGGCAGATATTGTACTTTACTCCAGTATTCATTTTTTGATACTTACTGTGATGTCCACAGCCTCGCAGGGTAAAGCAATAACACTGCACCCTCACCTCCAACAGTGTTACCTCATTTAAGTTGCAGTCATCCACATCAACAATTAACACCTTTTGACCCTTTTGATTTAAATAGTAAACTGTTTATTTGCCTTACACCTGACATTATTTCATTTATTTGCAAATATTTTAGCACAGGTATGTGTTTGTATTCATAATGATGAGTTACCGTGGTCGGTAGGTTACTTCCTGCAGCAAAAGGCTTATTGGGGACAAATTGGGACAAACCATGTGCTTCATGTCAAAGGGGGGATTTGGGTGTCTGAGTCTTTTTGTATTTTCTTCATCTTAATTACCCTTTGTTTTGCTATTAGGTTTGGCCATGCCACTATATATGTTCAATTTTGTAATTTTGGCAGGTTGGTTTGTTCACTTAACACCTGTTTAGTTGCTGTCATATTTATTACAGTCATTTTCTGTTGACCACTTCATAGGCCTATATTGAAGACTTGTTTTTTCAATGTGTGGGTTAATAAAGAAAACTGTTTCTTCAAACAATTCCTCTGTCCTGTTGCCTTTCTGCTTGATCCCTGACACATTTTTTGCAGATTAAGAATAATAATTTTAAAAACATAGTCGGCAGATAATGATGATTTGTCATATTAGATCATATTGTATTGATCACAAAGGGTAAATTCACTGGACACTGACACTAAATGCGGATACCATTGACCTAATGTTCAGCGTCCAATCAGATCATTCAAACACATCTTTCAATGCTATGAGTGTCTTTATTGGTAGATCTTTCCTCATCTGGTCCATAACAATTATATATCGCTATAATTCTTAATATTTCTCTTACATAATCTTTGGCTATTTCAGCCAACAACATTCTATGAATATGGGGACATTATGTGTTACATTCAACCACTGAAATACGGTTCTGTTATCACATTTTAATAATTAAGAAACATTATTACGATGGCCCTGAAGTGCAAGACACCACAGCATTTCACAAAACGCAACAGCATTTCACAAAACACAACAGCATTTCACAAAACGCCGCAGCATTTCACAAAACACAACAGCATTTCACAAAACACAACAGCATTTCACAAAAGGCCGCAGCATTTCACAAAACACCACAGCATTTCAGAAAACTCCACAGCATTTCACAAAACACAACAGCATTTCACAAAACACAACAGCATTTCACAAAACTCAACAGCATTTCACAAAACTCAACAGCATTTCACAAAACGCCGCAGCATTTCACAAAACACAACAGCATTTCACAAAACACAACAGCATTTCACAAAAGGCCGCAGCATTTCACAAACACCACAGCATTTCAGAAAACTCCACAGCATTTCACAAAACTCAACAGCATTTCACAAAACGCCGCAGCATTTCACAAAACACCACAGCATTTCAGAAAACTCCACAGCATTTCACAAAACACAACAGCATTTCACAAAACACAACAGCATTTCACATTGGACGGAAAGGGTATTCCTTAGGGAGAACACTTCTTGTTTGTGATTGGACAGAGCCAGCCATAGAAGCACTGCTGTGATTGGTTGTTTTTGCTGCCAGTCAAGAAATGACGCTTCGTGATTGGCCCAACACATCAGCCGTTAGCTGTTAGCACACACTCAGAGCTCACAGCTCCTCATATCTGTTCAGAAACTGGACAAAAGTTCAACATATACAAAACACAGACTGTCTATATCATGGTGAATACAGTCGCTGCTTTATTTATGTCTGTATGACGTTGTTGTGAGTGTGGACGGAGCAGCTACAGGTTAGTTTAGCCTGATCGATCCGATTCCAATAGGATTTACATGGAGATACGGCCGGCCCGCCCCCTCTCCAGCGTCTTGTTTGAATGACAGGAGTAAACACAGAATTAATGCTTTATTAATTCATGGTTTTTAAGGGGCTTATCTCCATGTAAATACTATGGTAGACCACCCAATATTCGCATTGCTCTAATCGCTCGAGTTTCACCGCGGCTGTCAGCTGTGTTTGCTCCTGTCATTCAAACAAGAGGCGCGGAGAGGGGGCGGGGCGTATCTCCAAGTAAATCCTATGGGAGATACCAACTACAACAAAATGAACATATTTGACCGTGATTTAATTGTAATACACGTTTCAAATTGATGCCGAAGTAACTACATACTGATAACGGTTAGTAAAAACCATGAATTAACGCTTTGACAAGTCTGCAGATAAGACGGCAGGCGAAAAGCTTTTAAAATGCGTGTTTTCTGAATGGAATCGGATCCATCAGGCTAAACTAACCTGTAGCTGCTCCGTCCACTCTCACAACAATGTCATACAGACATAAATAAAGCAGTGACTGTATTCGCCATGACACAGACAGTCTGTGGTTTGTACATGTTTAACTTTTGTCCAGTTTCTGAACAGATATGAGGAGCTGTGAGCTCTGAGTGTGTGCTAACGGCTGATGTGTTGGGACATATTTCGCTGTCGGGTGTTGACCAATCACGTAGCGTCATTTCTTGACTGGCAGAAAAAACAACCAATCACAGCAGTGCTTCTCTGGCTGGCTCTGTCCAATCACAAACAAGAAGTGTTCTCCCTAAAGGAATACCCTTTCCGTCCAATGTGAAATGCTGTGGTGTTTTCTGAAATGCTGTTGTGTTTTGTGAAATGCTGTTGTGTTTGTGAAATGCTGTGGCGTTTTCTGAAATGCTGTGGTGTTTTCTGAAATGCTGCGGCGTTTTGTGAAATGCTGTAGTGTTTTGTGAAATGCTGTAGTGTTTTGTGAAATGCTGTAGTGTTTTGTGAAATGCTGTTGTGTTTTGTGAAATGCTGTGGTATTTTCTGAAATGCTGTAGTGTCTTGCACTTCAGGGCCACCGTACTTTATAAAGTAATTTTGTTTCTGTTTTTAGTGTCACTCAAATTCATTTCCCTACTCACTCTTTGTGTTGCTTTGCATTTAAATGTGACACCTCAGCAAAACCTTGAAGGTCCCATGTCATGCTTTTCCGGTTATTACCCGTCCCCTTGTGTGTTATGAAGGTTTTTATGTAAACGGTCTGCAAAGTCACAAACCCTGCGAGTAAAACTCTAACACAGAAAACACCTGTCTATGCTGCCCCAGAACGCCTCGTTGGAGATTTCTCTTTTTCTTCCTGGGTACAGTGACGTGCCCATACCCAAATGGACCCATTGGTCCAAATGGACCAATCCGCGGAGCCGTTACGTCCGCGGAGCCGTTACGTTAACGCACACACACACTCAATATTTTCTCAGCTGCAGCTCCGCCGATTTCTCCTGACCCCTAGTTTCCACCGGGTCCGTCTGCGGCGCGTTACGGGCGCGTTGCGGCTGCGCCGCGGCGTCCGCAAGAATCGCGGCCACTCTAGTCAATGGGTGCTATTCCACCAGACGTGCCGCGTTACGGCTCAGAAGCGTCCCAGAAGCGTCTCGCCACTGGGCTCCGCTCGAAATAGGATTGAAGTCTATTTTTCGACGCGACGCAGCCGTAAGGTAATGTCGGGCAGGAAGTGAAACGGTGACAGCATCCTATGAAGGGCCGTGTAGGCCAAAATTCAAACTCACCTCGCACACACACTACTGAAAACCTCTGGCCTTGCACACACACTACTGAAATACTCTCACATTCACTACTGAACACCTCACACACACACTACTGAAAACATCTGAGTTTGAATTTTGGCCTACACGGCCCCTCATCATAGCATCCGGCCCATCCCCCAAATAAACTAATTTGCAGACCCCCCTTCACATCACTATATCGTCTCCACAACGACATGCACAATGGACGACGAAGTTTTTATATTGGAAGTGGAAAAACACTTGATTGTATATGACACAACGCATCTTTTTTACAAGGACAACACCAGCGTTCTCCTTCAGTTTACAGACACTGTGTGTAAATTATATAGAATAATTATGATGATGAATGCATTTTTTTTACCACTAAAATACAGCAACCCATCTTTGATTCATGTTGTTTTTAACTGGACTATTACAATTATTATTAATTATGTCTGTAGTCTACAACACAACAAAATAGGAAATAACAACAATAAACACGATTTAAACAGACACAAAAATAAACCATTTAACTATGTAGCCTACTTATTTCTTGTAGAAGTACAAATGTCCAGGAAATATGCCCAAATCAACAAGAACTGCGAGCCGGCATGCACGACACTCCGCTTCCGTAATGCTTCTGAAACGCTCGTGAAACGCGTCCGGTAGGGTATGACGCCGGAGGAGGCCGGACCAAAACCGCGCCGCAGCCGTAACACGCCGCAGACGGACCCGGTGGAAGGGGTGAGGCGGCGGGACGCGGCGAGGCTGTGTGTCGGTGTGTGAGCACACACACAAACTCCCAGCCAGGCTGCGGTTGTGTGTGTGTGTTCGGGCTGGTTTCGGGCTGGGTTTTGCTGTGTCTCGCAGACGGCCACTGGGCTCAAGGGTGGGAGCTCCAACAAGCCGTTTAGGACAGAGAGTGAATACACATACTATACAGAGATGCTGTATGAGAAACCAATGTGATTTTGGAAAATTGCACAATATAAATCTATTTTTAGTATACCTCAACAATGGAATTATGATCAGTAGAATGTTGCAGGTCAACCAAATGTGGTATTCTTTACAACCACCAGGAGGCGTCATTCATCTATTACTCGTCTATACTGTCCCTAACATCTCTCTAATCTCTATTTCCAAGACAAAATAGATACAATTCTACTGAAACAGTTTGTTAAGGAGTAACCTTAAATGAAGGACTATGTTATGTTGACAAATACAAAAAGTGATTGATGTAGGCTACTTATTGGAAATGTGATTTAAAAGTTGAGTGTGTACAGAACTGGGATTATAGCCTCAAACTCAACCCTTGTACAAAACAATATGAATTTCTTGATGTTCAAGTAATTGAATTGTTTGTTTTTATGTGGCGAGTGTTTTTTTCATGATTATAAGAGGCCATGCTATATTATTGCCCTGGAATCTCCTATACTCAAAGTTGATCACATATCTCTGGGTAGCCTAGACTAATACTAGAATAACAAAAATAATGGTGTAAATAGCATAATAATATGCCCATCATGGCATGTGGTATTATGCAGATGAATTTAGTAGGCTACATGCCTGGGCAGCTTCAGTGAGGACTTGAATGGAGGAGATTAGTACCAGATGTTGGGTCTCAGCAGCCAGCCAATCAGGAGGAGGGCCGTTTGGTCTGTGGGAGGGGCTCCGGCTCTCTGAGCTCAACATTTATTCTAACAGGTAGTTTATAAACCAAACTCGTCAACAGCAGCAGCAGCAACACTAGCAAGACAGTGACTAACGAAGTCTGAGCGGAGGACGGTTTCTTTAACAGCATCTTATTTCTGGATATGCCCTGACGCCGCTCTTCAGCATGCTGAGCAGGAAGGGGTCTTGTGCGGGGATGATGAGCGCTGCAGCCGGGGTGGACCGCAGCAGGGTCGGGGAGAGGCTGCAGGCTGCTCTGGCCGGGCTGCAGGAGCTTCATCTGCTGAAGGACAGACAGAGCGACATGGTGAGCTGGGCTCTGAGGATGGACCGAGAGGAGCCGGTCACTGCTGCCCACACCGGCCCGGAGAGTCTCATGATGATGGGGGCCGAGGAACAGCGCCTGGAGGCAACCCTAACAACCCTGAAGCAACAGCTGGTAGGAAGCAATTTATAAAGCCATAAAACAAAATCATTAAAATGCCTCTCAAGAGATACTAATCTGCAGGCAGTTGGTTGGTGTCACCATAATTGTGCCTTTATTATACATTTTTAAAACGATTGCACACTTTTTTTAATTGTTAATTATCCTTGGAATAAAGTCGTCAGTCAGCTGATGCTCATGTGCATTCCGTCTTCAATTATTAGCAGTCACACTTTCATGATCTCAGCTGGGGGTAGGAAGTAAGATAGGTGTCATAAATCAAGGTTCACTGCAGGACCAAGAGGACTTTGAGTTGTGTATGTGCGCGCACACAGTGCATGTGCAGACTGCAGGGGGGCAAACCTCAATCATTAACCACTAATGCCAGGGAATCTAACAAAAAAAACCTGGTACGTTTTTTAAGGTGGTTAATTTGCTGTGAATGACAGTCAGTCATGAGAGGCCCCTGAGTGGCCCCTGAGTGTTTGAAACAACTGGCTGAGTTTTCCGTGACAAGCTTTTTCCATGAAGGCTGCTGTTATAACCACAGGAAGTGCAGGGATTAAGGTGCTCGGCTTGAATTTAAGTAAAACTGGGAATAATATACACTGTAAAGTATATGACAACATATGGTTTTGTTTTACATATGTGCAAAATGGTTCACACTCACATCACCCCATATTTAAGAAAACACCACCAGCTAGAAATAGCCTTAATGGCCCAAAAACACTTTCCAATAGCTTGTTTTTTGCCACAGTCTGAAGGAAGTCAACCAAACTAACTCTATTTTACAAGAGAATAAAAAATGGAGTAAATAGTGAATTTTGCAGGCAATGACCCCAAGCCCTTATTTTAAGAGCCACTGTAACAGTAAATGCCCAGCCCGAGCTGCAAAGCAAACAGTCCTTCATCCCAACCCCCAAGCTTTCCTCCTCTATTAGTTTACACAATGGCCAGGCCCTCGCTGTGGGGGAGAAATGAGTTACCCACCACTGCTTCTTCCATGCTCCCCCATGTCCTGCTGGGGTTAATCATCAGCCACAGCTGAGACTCCTTTGTTTTTCTGATAGCTGTACATTAGAGCATCTTTATCCGAACAACAGGCCCCTTCTTAATGTAATTATAGAGTTGCTAACGTGCATTTACTAGGAAGTTTCACTTGTTCAAAGAAATCCTGTGCAATCACCTGTATTTTTGTGCATGAGTAACTCTATTGCATAACCATAATCATTCGTGAACTCCCTTCCAAATCAAACCAGGCTTGCCGTTTGTTTCACGTTGTATCACACGCTTTTGGGAAGTTGGCTAAAATGTTGTGTGTTGTTTGTTTTACAGTCTCGTCTTCGGAAACAGGACGTAGGCCTTAAATCTCACTTGCAGCAGCTGGATCAACAGATCAGTGAGCTGAAGCTGGATGTGAACAAGGCTTCCACAGACCAGCTGGAGAGTGACAGCAGGCCAAGTTCAGGTGTGTAAGCAAACACTGGCACTAAAAGCCCTACGCTTGTTTACTTTATAGCGAGTCATAAAGCATCCACCCAAGATTCTATCACACGATGCTGAGAAAAATACTTTTTATATATACACATTTTACTAATAATACACATTTTTTTCCTGCTCTTTCTCCAGGTTTCTATGAGCTAAGCGATGGTGGCTCTTGCTCATTGTCCAACTCCTGCACCTCTGTGTACAGCGAGTGTCTGTCTTCCTCCCAGACGAGCCTTCTCCTCCTTCCCACAAGCCCTGCTAATTCCCACATCGGCCAACAGTTACAAGTAGACGTATGCCGGCGGCGTTCTGCTGATGAGAGCACTTCCCAGCCCAACCCTCCACGGGCCACCGGCCTTCATCTAGGCAGCAGCAGGATCAGAGCAAGCACCGAAAAGGCTCGCCCAAGGCCTGTGTCCACAGGTAACAAAACCTCTCAATCTCTCATGTAATAATGGGAATCACACTACTGTTGTTACTCAACATGCACATGTCATTTTTTAGGGTTGTGTCTAGCTGGTAGCCTGAGATGCGCAAACTCTTGTGAGACTTGTTGCCTTGTCCATTCAAGGTCAATTGCCCAACCGCTAGCATCTCGCAAGAGTTTCGTAAATTCCGGGTTACCATTTAGAAACAGACGCTTTTAAGGGATTTGAAAGGCTAATCACATTTTTGTGTTTGTGTTTATTAGGTGATCTCGATAGGATGATGGGCCAAGGACTGAGCCACTACCGACCTGTCGATGCAAAGAAACCCCCAATGTGCTCAAACCTAAAGACCTCCACAGTGGACTCCAAGTTCCACAGCAACCTGGTGTCCCGCAGTGGGACGGAAGTGTACCACTACCCCAGCCCCCTGCACGCTGTGGCTCTTCAGAGCCCGATCTTTTCCCAAGGGGGTGACCCAGCCACACCTAGACTTCTTGAGGGCCAAGCAAATGGTTCTGAAACCCTCCAGAGGACGCAAATGTTTTATGACACCAAAACCCTGGGTTACATTGACAAGCTCCTCCTGCGCAGCTCAAGCAAAATCCAAAGTGACTCAGAGACTCTGCAGAGACACAGTGACTATCACAGGAGGCCCACTGAGGTTTTAACTGCATTCCCTGAAGTGTCTCAGAAAGAGGTGCCTGTGGTGAAGCCTCCTCCAGCACAGACCACAAACATTACCCCACATGATAGCAACCAGAAGAGACACTGCATGACATTCCCTAGCCAAGAGCCAGCTGATAACACACACCACAATCAGTCAGCGAAAGCCCCTGAGCTTTCATACCGATACTCCTATCCTGTTGCCAGTAGGGAGTACAGCTCTGATGAGGTCACCACTTTATCTCTGAGGAAGAATGGTAAACCCAGAGGAGAATATGCTAGTGGAGCAAGAAGCAATTCAGAGAATAGATTTGGGGATCATCTAGGGTCAATGCCACAAGAGAGGAACGGCTATAGGCAAAGATCTACGATGGCCCACAGCTCGAGCATGGAGGAGAGTCAAACCTTTCAAGTTCACACTGCCCCCACAGCTTCCCCTGAGTTTGTCCACGCTGAATTTGTCCCTGCTGGGTCACAGAGGGTCAAGGTGAGACAGGCGGACCGTAAAATCAAAGCCCTGAAATTGAAAAGGAAAAACACAGAGAAGCCTCGAGCAATCAAGCAGCAACATGGCTGCTCCTCTGGTGAAAAGACCAGAGAGGGCAGCGGCGCAGCAAAGGGGGAACAGAGAAGATCAGGGAAAGGAAAAGTGACCCAGAAAACAAGCATTTCTTACACAGAGGAGCGCATACAGGGCTCAGGCTCTGACTCCAGCCACTGTAGTCCTGGACTCATGAACACCTACAAGGTCCATGCAAAGCCACATCCAATCCCTGCTGTCACAAAGTCCAGCAGAAGCCGCAAAATGCAGTGCCCAGAGTATGATCAGCCTGTGGAGCAGAGGAAGAGGAGGCAGGGGGCGGCCAAATGGCAGTCAGAAGTGGAAATGCTCCAGGCCTCGTATGTTCAGCGTCAGAGGTCCAAAGAGTCCCAGGTTCAGGCACATGGAAGCATGAAGATGGTCCGCAGTATGAGTGCCAGAACCGGCCAGTGGGTTGGACCTCCTCGCCCCTTCCAATCATCCATTTCCTCTAACTCTTTCCTCCAAAATCTCAATGCCAGATACCCTCCAGCAGCCTTTGTCATGTCCTGCCACTACCCACCCAGATGTGAGTCTGAGTACTCAGCCGAATGCGCCTCACTGTTTCACTCCACCATTGCAGAAAGCAGCGAGGGGGAGATGAGCGATAACACCACCAACCGCTTTGGTGATAGCGAGTCCAGCCAGAGCTCCCAGTCTTTCTCGGACTCTGACAGCAGCTTGTCCCTGGATGAGGAGGACCAGGTGGGAAGCCAGGAGGAAAAGGGCCTGGTGTGGGCTGAGGCTGCTCTGGGGCCCACCGCAGCTGGACAGCCCCTCCAGCAGCTCCCACGGCCCGAACCATCAGCCTGCCGCATCAAAGCTTCCCGAGCCCTGAAGAAGAAGATCCGTCGGTTCCAGCCGGCCTCCATGAAGGTCATGACCCTGGTGTAGAAGTGTTCCCCCTGGGCAGAGGGAGAACTGTTGGGAAAACAGAAATCAAGGAAAATGCTTTCAAAACTGTTTGCAGGTCTTAGGGCTCAGCATCTGTGCACTGATTGTTTTGTTAAAACTAAAAAGATAAGTTATGTTATGGTTGAAACTGAAACTGTACAAAATGGTAAATCGTGTAAAAGCATGTTTTAACAATTATTACTTAATTTGTAAATATTTATCTTGTAATTAAAGTTTCCCATAGCATGTGGCTGCATTTGACAATTCCATGGACATTTATGTCATATCATTGTATTTACCTGAAAAATAAAAATAATTTCTTTAAATATCTCAAATACGTGTTCATTTTCAGTTAATCTGTTAATTTTTCTTATTAACTATATTAAATGTATTTCATATATGCTGGGTTAGTTTGAGTTTGTATGTATTAGTTACTTTTCTTTAATATGTTACCAAATCCAAATCATATGCTTTTCTCATAGACTGTATATATATAAGTAGGTGAGTATATAGTGAGTAGGCAATGTCAAATGAAATCTCATAGTCCAACCCCTATTTTGTTGACTATTAGGCAGACATGTTAAAAACAATCTCCATTTAATCCTCAAACGTCCCACTGAGAGGGACCAATTTAGCACTGATAGTGCTAACGGCTCCTTATCTGGTTTCCTGCCCAGCTGTTGGTTTAATAAGTTGCGTCTTCAACACCAAACCCAGACAGTCTTGTTTAATTAGAGGGTGAAACTTATCAGCCTCAGTCATTTAAATGTAAGTAAACACTTACACCAAAGTACTAAAGCACACAGTCACACTCCTACAATTCACAGACATTAAGACGATGGCAGCAGAAGCTCAGGTTTCTGAGGAAAAACAGTTGGTGTGTATGTCAAGGGACACATGGGATTTAGAAGGAATGACAAATGATAAGAGACTTCTCATTTCTGAGCTGTCATGAAGAGATTAAAAAGCGGGCAGTTGCACAGAGTTGCCCAATAATCTCATTAAAAAAATCTGCCTTGGTATCTTTCCATTAAAATTCTTTCAAAGACGGGGTGAGCAAAAGGACACTCGTGAAGGTAAGCAGTCCCTGCCTGGCCTTCCACACATCAGCACGCTCTCCCCTGGTCAAACATAATAATGTTATCTCCCATCAGAAAGCTCTGACCTTAAAGTTCCCCAACTAAGAAGCTTATAGAGCTGACAAACATTTTCAGCATTTCACCAAATTCTTACTTTGAAGTTTTGTTCCTTGCAGATGTAATCACTTTTAAGTCTCTTGGATACTTCCTTTAATTTTCTCTCTTTTAACTAGACATGTTCAGTTAAAGAAAGGGCGTCATTCTTTGAATTCAATTTCTCACTAAAAAGGCATATGTTAATTCAGCAGCACTCTTTTCTATTCTCATCAAAACACGAGACAGGTCTCGAGGGCACACACATCAAAGATAGCATTTTGGGTTTAGAGAGTTACAATTGAATCAACCTATTAGGATTTGTACAACCAGCTGACCCCTGTCCTTTGAGAAAGAGTGGTCGGTGGGATTAGTGCTGCTGTTTTCGACCCGGCTCAGAGTGATCATGACAGGCACTGGACTTGTCTTTGATGTTGAATATAGCTGGACCATGTCGGCTTGACCTTGGGCGCTGGGTGACCTTTGCAGCTGTAGGGCTGGCTCATCTCTGAGGGCACCTCTCCCCACAATAGAGGGGTCAGGGGCCTTTTTGTACCCGCGCTGTCTCTGGTTTTGTCTTTTTTGTGTTCAACATTTCTGCTATTTGCTTCCCTTTGACTGGTTGTTTGAGCTTGTTGTAAGAAAGTGAGTCCACCTGTCCAGCAACACTTTCTGATACAGTTTATATCTTTCAAAATCAATACATTGATCCAGTATATTATAGGTAGAGGAAAGTCTTAATTGCTGCATATCTTGGCTCCTACCATTGCCACCCACCCTAGATCAAGGGCAGATGAGTTAATTAAAGATTAGATTAGATAAGATAAAGCCTTATTAACACCATGTAGGGAAATGTAGGTGTCATTGTAGCAACATCAGTGACAATGAAACAATTAAGAGAATAGGTAAGAGTACCAAACACACAATGACAATGAAACTATAACTGTAACACATGTTTTTTAACTGATAGGCTACTTTATTCATAATTTTAGATTGCCACTGTGATAAGTTGCTGTAATGATTTAGTAGGGAATTTGGCCAAGTCCTCTGCTCCTTTTAAAGGTATTATTATTATTAGACTCCTCTCTTTATGCAATACAAATGTTCTCACAATTGTTGCTGAACTCTGATATTTACATTTTCTTCTGACAAAGACTGCCATGTATAATTCCAATGTACATAATTATGAATACATATTGTATTTAAGAAAAATCAAATGCATTGTTCATTATATTTTTATTTTGCAGAATAAGGTCCCTAACACCTACATAAAGTAATTGGATGATGGATAAAGCTAATTCAGCTAGGGACTGGAACCTCTCGGGGGGCGAATTTGAAACAGCAGGTGAACAGGTGCACACCTGCGAAAAGCATTCGGTCATGATATTTTATAGGGTGTAAAATTGACTACAGTGTGGGGCGTTCATGAACATACTCCCTATGGATGTCTGTCAAGTCTTACTGGAGGACTACAGGTGTCGTGTGGGATCTGATTACACAGAAGTGCTCTGACTTTGGCATCAAATAAATGAGAACACATGGGCCAACGACTCGCATCTAATCAGGATCCCACAATTTCAGCTGACACCACAACCGCAGATAAAAGTAATTGAGGCGTTTTAACCTTAACAAAGACTGAGCCGTGATGACTTTTTGACAGAGATCCATGAAGAGAGTTGTATTTTTATTTATTACACAACAGTCTGGATACTGAAAGTGAAATGTAAACATAGGGTGTCTAAGCAGTCATGGTTCTGATAGTTCACACTCAGCTTTCCTCACACGCTACTTCTAAAACAGTCTGCAGAAGAAAACGCTCCAGTGAGATTTAAATAGGTGGAAGTGTCGTACCAAACTAATTTAAGTAGGCTACTTGGACAGGTAAACAGTGAGTTAATGCAGAGAACACATGCCTCTGAGCTGCTTTGGACATTGATATAATTAAGTTCACCTACTCTTTCTCTGCTAACACGCACCTTAATTGATTGATCAACATTTTATTCACATCTCTAAGGTAATTAAAAAAATATTAAATCCAGTAGTTGTCAGTAGATTTACCAATTTTGTGTAAATTCTACATCTACAATAAAGAAGAACATGTGAGAAAGTGAAAGCAGAGAAAGGAGTTCAAATAACAAAGGGTGTGCCGCAGACAGGTGTCGATTAAACTTTGACTTGGTTCACTTTAGGTCACAGTTGGGGGAGGGGTTCTCATTTTACGTGTGCATGAGGTAATCCCAAAACACACACATCCTTCCCAGTCTGCCTCCATGCGCAAAACACATAATACCATCAAGCTGTCTGTGTTTTCTCTTTTCCTCAGTCTATGTATTACTCAGTTTTTCTTATATTTACAATAAGAATAACATTGCTTGTCTTATAATTGCCTTCAGTTCATTGTCTGTGTATCTTCACCCTGTAGTCATAAATATTTTCGACATGACTTCTTGAAGCTGTGTTGCTTCCCTGATGCGAAAACTGGAGAGAGGGTGCTGCCCGGGCCTCATATATAAAATGAGGATATATTATGTTGACAAGTGGGAGCTCAGGAACTCATTACCACCCCGATGATAGGAGCTTTCCACTCCTACCCACAATGCACTGGAAACACAGAGGTGGCCGCTTCTCTCGGTTCCTGTGTTTGGCATGTTAAATATCCACATTTACTCAAAGAAACATATGAAGTTGTTCGTGACTTCAAACAGGGCTTAAAATGACATGCTATTTTTTTTAACTGCAAAATTACAAAGTGTATTACATTTACATTGCAATAAAGTAGTGATACAACTGAGATTCACCCAGCTCCTCTGCCTCCCTTTACACGGGGGATGGGCTCTATAGTGTGTGAGGTGGCTTTTGTCCCTTTGCTTACTGTACATATGAATGGGGTTGGACCGGAATGTCCAACCTCATGAATGTCAACTGTCTGCGTCCAGAGTTAAAGAGGCAGCTTCTCTGGTTGTGTCCAAGAGGACAGTGGAGATAGAGAGCGGGGAGAAGAGATAGAAAGCGAGGGAACTGAACAGGAAGAGATGAGCTAACTGAGGACAAGTGTGGAAGATCGAGAGCAATTGAGACAGAGCATGAAGATGAGAGAAATTGATAAATTAGGGAGATGCATGATGTCCCATCCCTGCAGAGGCTTAGCAGGCCCTTCCTCAACCACCACCTGCCCCTCTTTAAGCACATCCTGTCATTTAATACCTAATCCCTTCATTCACTCCAGTATGTTTACTAACCATTGTCTCAACTCTCTTCAAGCTGTGGTCAAGAGGTGGTTCAAGAGTTCGCAGTGTATGGGGAGCACGCACTCGCAGTAACAGAGGCCATTGTGGATTTATTCGCTCCTGCCAAGCAATTGTCTGAAACAGAGGGAAATCCCTGTGAAATCCCAAGGAGTCTCTGGGCCCTGGCTTTTGAGGCCAACATCAGAAACCTTCGTTGACAAGAACAAACCAATATTTAGGGACAGATCATTGAACCACAGTGCACTGACATGCCCTGTATTACCAGCGAGTTAAATTAAAATATACGTGTTTTATGTTTTTCTACGTATCTAGCCATCACCTTAATCATGATGTAATCATTTAATAAAGCCAGTATGCTTTCAACTGTAGTTCTTTGCTAGGGCATTTAACAAACAAGCTAGGGTTGAGTTGTTAAATGTTTTTGCTTTATTCATGATGACTTTAAAATGACAAGACTAATATATTTTTCCTTTGCATGGCTCTTCTCGTCTCAGTCTTTTTTGTCTTTCATGAGCAAAAGCTGCGGATAGAACATGGTCCTGTTTTCGTTACCATGTCTGTCTTGGTTTGAGGTGTGCTAAGCCGATACTAGGAGCCGCAGATAAAACCCTGCAGACCACTGATTGGTCAGAGAGAATCCTCACATTTACAACATGAATAATTGTTTGTACAAATTCAATATCAGTCAGTGGGAACTTCCACTGGTTGCAGAAATAAGTCGGATTCTATAGGAGTCAAAATTGAAAATGATCTGATTCATCTCCTGATTTATTACATCAGTGAACATTTTCCTTATGACTTTATTGTCTGAATCACTAGTGTTTAGTCTTCTCCTATGTGTGCATTTTTTCCATGGTGTGCATTTTTGTAAATTATGGTCCCATTTGTAGTAAAATAGGAATTTCTATTTAAAAAAAAAGTCATCCTAATCCGTCCAATGTTAAGATATTTCAAGACAAAGGAGACCAAGCATGCCACACACAGATGTGGCCACATTTAAGGCATTACTTACTCACTGGTGTGTGGTTAGTAGTGCCCAAAGGAAAAGAAAGTAGGGAGAGCAGAAAGCAGAAGGCAGTCATGCTCCCAAATAAACAAAACAAAAAATGGTTGGGCAACAACATTATACAAATGAATAGGATCTAAAAAGAAATAACAGACATCTTTCAAATATGTGAATGTACTGGTAATTGTCTGAAACATGTTGTTGCTACTTTGAACTCAAACTTTATTTTATTTTTTTAAATCAGTAAAGCTGTCTCTTATAACAAGCTTTCGTGCTTGGGTAGGCCAAAATAATCACTACACAGTCTCCCTGCAGATTACTGGAGTCTACACAAAGTGTGCAATTTTCAAAGGAAGACATGAGCTCCTGAAGGACAGTGGCAAGTGCATTTGTGATTGAGATGAATACAGTGTTTCCCCTTGTATCAGTCCCAGTGTCTCTGTGAGGATGTCCTGGCTGTTTTATGAGCAGGATGTCCTGTGTCAGCTCAGAGGAGTGCCTCTCTTTTGTCAAGCCTCTGGCTCTAAGCGGCTAAATTGAACTGCCCCTGCCCCACATATCCTCAGAAAGCTGTAACTATCTCGCTTTATCTTGATTTTTCTTTCTACTGCGGGGCTTGTCCACTGGCTCACCAACAAAGCCACCAAACCTCAGTATCAACAAAAACAAGCCTTGACTCTTCTGAAGTGGTGTGTGTGATCTCTGAAGTGGGACATCAAAAGAGTGGGGAGAGTGACAGCTGGTCCTCCTCTTGGTCGGGCCCCCTGATAAGATCAGAGCGACAGGAGAACATGGGACCCAACAGGTACCTCCCTCCCGCCACAGCACCCGCTTTGCTGCTCCCATATGGCCCCTAACAAGTCCCTCTTCAACAAACATGTCAATTCCCTCTTGACTCCTCAGCCTTTTTTATTGCTTCCTAAAATGTGAAGGTCAGATTCTTGAGCATTTATTTACATTGAAAACATGCCGGTGACAAATGTGTTGTGAAGTGAGAATTCTGTGTTTATACTATCAATATTATTACTTAATTATTTCATTTGTATTGTTATCTTGTTTTCTGTTTCATGTGTATTGTAATATTGAGTTTTTAGTGGGAACAATTCATTTATTTAAAAAAAATGAAAAAATATATCTCAAAAATACACACAACAACAATACACATGTATTTATTTTCTTATCACATATAGTTAAATGCTGATTTGTATCTTTTTGTTGGAGCTTTTCTACTTATCACTTCCACACTGTTTGTCTGCCCTTCGTGTTTGACTGCTCTGCTTCTCCCAGCAGCCATAAAGCCGTTGGGAGTGTGCTCACAATGACCACTTGAAAGCTGGGGCTTCCTCCAGCTCCCAGCCTAATGGACTCTAGCCTAACACCTATAAAAAATGTTTTAGCAAAGACTCCCACTCGTCTCTCTGTATTGCATGTGCTCCAGTTAAAAGACAGGCTCAGCTGGCATGTCTGAAAGGGTCAATATTCTATTAATTTTATGAGTACGACCCTGTTTGTTAAGCTCACAGTTTTATGGCACCTTCGTCCTCTTTTTTCACTTCCGTGGTTTTCCTTTTCAAACTGTGTTTTTAATTGCTTCTTTTGGGATGTAGGAGGGAGAAAAAAAAAGAATCATCATTTTTCCAAAGCATCGTAGGCCGTCCAATTAAATGTAGTCAGCTGGGGGAAATGGTTTGTTGTGGGGGAAACTGCAGCATTCCCTTGGGGTCAGTGGTTTGCTGTTTGGTTTGTTTGCCTTTGTCTCCCATGTATAGTTAGTGGTTAGCTTGTGCTCCCCCATGAGGGACAGGTCCCAGCTCACAGGTGTAGTGGAAATTATCCATAGAGAAACTGTGGAAGATAATAAGGCTCAGTACAACCTGAATTAGAATTGTGTCTCCTTTCTATCCTCTTGTATTGCATTTGGCTATATTTCATTTATGGTTTGATTTTTCGAGGCAATAAGCAAACAAACATGAAACTGCAAAAAAAAGCAAATGTAATTTCACTCCACCAGCACCCTGCAGGACACCCTGAGGTCCTATCTCACTGCAGGGGTCAGGGGTCATGTAGGGAACAGACTGATCCTCCGTGCAGTATTAAATCTGGTTATCTATCACAATAAAGAAAGACAGGTTCAAACAGCTGTCACCATCAGACTAACCAGAACCAGTTTAGCTCAACATAATTGGTATAAATACACGGGTTATAATATGCTTTTAAACTCGAACATGTATACTGATATGCATGACAACCGAGTCATTATTAGGGAGGGGAAGTTTACACCAAAATATTTTGACTTACCAGTCATGTGAAACTTGATAATCACAAGCTAAATGAGGGCAAAAGTTTGAGATGTTGCATGGTATTGTCAGTTGTGTATGTTATACTGATGAATGGGTCTTTGAAACATGACACAAAAGCAACTCATGGGGGATGGATGGCCTTAACCCTTTGTACTGTGGTATTAGGGAAAGTTGAAGGGGAAGGCTTACAGAGAAGAAATGGATCTTGTTGTGAGCAGGGGTAAGAGGTATTAAGACAAGATTTATCTGAGTGGTGGCTAGGTTCAACAATCAAAAATGTAATCAGAAAATCTTATTGTCTGTGTTTGGTTGATTTTGCAATACAAAATAAACTATTTTCCAGTGGAAGGCAATGGAAAATGTTATTTTCTTTATTCTTTGTGTTGATTTTGAAAGGGTAAACAGTGTTTTTTCACAGTGGTTCCTAAAGGCAACATATGGCAAGCCTTCCTTTATCTGCTCCCGACTGTTAGCACCACAGCTTCCTGGCATAAATATGTTAAAAGGGTGGCAAGTGAACTTCCCTTTATGGCTCTCAAGATAAACATTAACACCTGACAGTGAATGTCCCTCTAGATAAACCAAAGATTAGTTTGTTTGCCATGATAGCAAAGATGAAGGGGCTTCTCAATGGAGGTTGATGGCTATGATTCATCACATTAAAAGCAAAGAAGTGGATAAATCTCACAAATCTGGACCACAGCTCCGTGAGAGGTCCCCCCCAGAGGCCTGGACGATGACATGTGGATGATGTGTTTATATGGGGTGTGTACCGAGGCAGTAAATCACCACAGGCAGTGTGAGGAAGGATGACAGTATCCGGGGCCCCGTGTGTTTTTAGAGAGAAGGGGGATAGTTTGGGGGTATACCCTGTCACTTTGAGAGAGGTTGACCTGGCAGGTTTGACCCCGGCGCTCCTTTGAACAGGACAACCCAGGGTGTCACTCTTGGCCAGTTTGGTGGGAGATTTGCACATGAAGGGCAGAAGATCTCAGAGGAGGACTGCAACTGAGATCCCCCCATCTTTTTTGACATGCGTCTTACATTAAAATAGAAACAGATGAGGTTCACATAAATGAAAACACTTTTCCTTGGAAAAAATGATGTGTTAAGTGTGGTTTTACTCGTGCCTTGATGAGGTCAAGTTTTAACATCAAAGCATTGCTTAACCACTATCTAACTTCAGTTAACCATATGCTTAGTTGGCAGTGATAGGTTGTCTATACAGTTCACAGAAAAATTATAATTATTAGATTCAGGTTCATGACAGGTTCATGCATAGAACATATACATTATATGGGATCGATAAAAGGCTGTAAAATAGCCCTACAATCTTGTTAACACTTTGTTAGTTCAAAGTACTGTAAGTGATTCGTGGGTGTCAAAACATTTGATGAGATTTTTCTTTTTTGTTGCATTGGTTAATTTTGAGAGTTGGGCTTTGTGTTTTCTATTTGTCCTAAATTCGCCAAAATGTATCATTACATAATGCCTCATTGCATATTCAAACATAACATTTCAGAAAACGTGTAAATTGCCTGAATGTTAGAAATGTTAGAAACTAGGGAAGCGCCGTAGAGATATCTTTCAGTTTAATGTTGTCACCCTATTACCTGTTTGTTATCCCACTCAAACTGAGATCAAAAGCAGCTCTGTTTTTCCAAGTGCTAATTTCAAACAACATAGGTTTTATAGTTCAAACCAACAATTATAGTAGTTTCCGTGGGAACACTACACAATATGATCTCAGTTAGGATTATGTAGTCACGCTATATGGCGCCACATTAGAAATGCCATAACCATTAGATAATCAATAAATAAGACAAAGGATGACAGACAGGGTGACACAGGACTCAGAGGCTCCCGTCAGGCTGCTCTCCAGCACTCATTCAGTACAGTTTGACATCATCACGCTCATGGCTCCACAGCGGATCTATTCTATTGATCAGTGTGGGTGTGCTCTACTTGGATCAATGCCCATCCTCTTTGCAATCTCTGCCAAAAGTATATCCTCCCTAAATGAGATCGATGACAGCAAGACATCCTGCACAGGATGGGCATATGGAGGTGGATATCCTCCTCTCTGGTCCTTGAAGTTGTTAAAGCCAAAAGAGATTGGGATAAAAAGAAGGGGAAGGATGAGACAGTATGGGAGAGCTTTGATACTGGCTCTGCGTGTATCTGGCGTCCAGATGACCTGTGCTTGCAGAGCAGATTAGCTTTGACAGTTGTTTCTGGAGAGAGGACGGGGGTAGGCGGGGGGTAATCTAAAGCTGTCTGGAGATCCTCAGCCATGCAACATTAAGGCCAGAGCAGGTACGCATGTGTCAAAAACCCTCCGAGCCTTATCTCAAGAATCCAATGTAAAAGGCCATGGAGCAGATTAGAGTATTTACATTTAGTGGAGATTTTTATCCTGCACATTCCTTCAGAATTAGGCATGCTGCGAGCCAAGAGTGGATTCCTGTCTCACACAAATGTCCCTGCAGCGAGAGGCTTCTTATGTCAGCGGTGGGACAGACAGTGCATAAACTAAAACTCCACGACCTCACACCGAAGGGCACTGCTTGGGCATATCTCAATGTGAATCCACCTAACAAACACCCAGGCTCTCCAGGAGATCCACTGTGTGTTGTCATGGCAGTCCTCCAAACACAGTAGGGATGTATTTAGGGGGCTTTGTATTTCCTGTGTTTACCAAGCGTCTTGGGCAATCCTGCAGTGAGGCACAGGATGCTGGAGTCTTTGGATTCTCTGTTGGTGGAGCAGCACACACAGGCAGAGAAGGGAAGCTAATCTTAGATGACAATAGTGTGCAAGGACTGAGCTGTTGTGTCACTTCTACATCGTACTGGCTAGAATGCTAATGCCGCTCTTAGCCTTCCCTTCATCGCTTCTTACCTCTCACATCACATCCATAGGAAGGACTCAATTCGGGACATTCTTACGAGGGTTAGAACATCTTGGTGCCATAAGAAGATACCGGGCTGTATTTATAGCCGGATCTGCCAGAGGACAGTAATCTGACCTGTTTTAAACTCACATTAGCTAATAAAACCCAACTGCAATCTGGGCTGGAAGTGTAAAGGGGCTTTTTTCCAGGTGTTACATCAATTTCCCAAACATTGTTCCTTTTCACCAAGCAAGTATATGCACCAGTAATGGACTACTGTAAATCCTTAGTGTACCATTGGGCTGACTGGAGTGGCGGCAGGGGAATAATTGTCATCAATCACCCATATTGTTAACATCAGATCAATTAAGAAGGGATGCGTGCTGGTGTTTAACATAATGAAAGGACAAGCCCGCTGCCTTGTTGATGAAAAGATCTTTACTGGGAGGCTGTTTCTTAACACACACGTCCATATGGTGGCTTGAGCTCCCACTGGAGAAGAAATTCTTACCATGTTTGATTAAAACACCAATAAATGACCAATGGCAGATTAATCTGATACCATATCAGTAAAGAAAACCTCTTAGCTCAGGTCTGTTTAGCATCATATTATTGCAAAGTAGTTCTTATCTTATCTTGTAATTGTGAACATGATTTGCATTTTAAATCATGTCTCATCTGTTGGCTCTATTACTGTTAGATAGATTGCAACAGTGTTTGGTGTAGTTTTTTCCACAGTGAAACACAAACTTCCCTTATCCTTTGCAAATGTGCCACATTAAAAAAGACATGGGTGAGTCATTTCTAAATCTCTTGAGATCTCTGTATACCAGTCCTTTGCGAATAGGGCTTTAGTATTGATGGCATTTAAATCACAAATAAGTGAACATATATCAGTGGCGTTATTATGTCGTTGCACACAGAAACCTTAAAGCTGCATCAGATTGAATGAAAAGCACATGATGAAAATTAAGAATATTTTCCAACCCACAGAAATCAGGAACCTGAGAAACAGTGAGAGAAGTGTAGGAGTTCAACAAAGCACGACTTTTCCTAAGGGTGTATACGTCAAAACCAACATTAATAAGAGGGGTTGTAGAAAAGATAAGGCAGAGGAGGACAATAAAGAGTTGAAGTGAGGAAAAAGAAAATCAGATCAAAGAGTCAGCTGACTTTTACTTCACTACACATTCCTGGTGCTCTGCCATTTCCTCATAGCAAATCTGACATGGAGCCCCCTGCAGAGTCCCATCCTTCATCCCTGGATGAGTCTGCTGTCTAATGAGGGGCTTAGATTCAGAGCCATTACTTCACCACTGCCATTCCCATCACGCTGTTCAGCCGCTCTGCTTTTGCTTCTTTCTACTCTACTGTTCAAATTAGACTGACAAGCAAGCACTTAAATGCAGTTTTTTTTTTGTTCTCAGAAGTGCCTAGTCATTATAAATTGTACGAGTATTGTTGAGACTACATATAGCGTGACACAAGAGGGGTTTGAACTGTATCAGCCTCAGGCCACTGTATTATAATACAGAACTGGTTGCATTTTTGATTTAACACGATTTGCTGTCAGAATGAATATGCACAAATGGGAAGACCTTGTTTCGATGTATTATCCTCAAAATGAACTATGAAACTGATATTTCCAATCAGACTGTAGTGTAGATTTATCAGGAAATTAATATTAACAAGGATGCATTTAATCAGCCAATTTTGTTCTTCAAAATGATTTGATTTCACTCTATAATGGACATTATGCATTTCCACTGCTAAAGCTACCCGACCTGTACTTATCAATATTGCACAATTGCACCCATCTAGTTGTCCCACTAAAGTGATTACAGGGAAAGCAATGTGATAAGCCTGTGCTGTTCTAATGATAATACTAAGATAACAGGTTCCAAATGCAGGTTATCAGCATGTAATTACATACATACTGTCAAAGCAATGAAGAGAAAGCATATCGGCAAATGTATCCAATCTGTTTTCTTTTGTCTTTTTCTGAGTTGAATGGCTTTTTTCAGATTTTTCAAACATTTAACAAATTATAGCAAACAAAAAACCAAAGACAGCCCAATTCCTTATCGTTCCAACAATTAGCAATCAGGGGGCCCTATTATGCTTTTTGTTTTTTTTGTTTTTTTTGGGTTTTGTACCTCGTCCCGCGGGCCCACCACCTACGGGAAACAACGATGGGGTCGGGTGCGCTGCAAGAAGGGTGGCAGTGAAAGCGGAGGGTCTCGACGGACCAGACCCGGGCGACAGAAGCTGGCTTTGGGGACGTGGAACGTCACCTCTCTGGGGGGGAAGGAGCCGGAGCTTGTGCGGGAGGTGGAGCGTTACCAGTTGGATCTGGTTGGGCTCACCTCTACGCACAGCGTCGGCTCTGGAACCTTACTTCTTAGGGGTTGGACTCTATTCTTCTCTGGAGTTGCTCAAGGTGTGAGGCGCCGGGCGAGTGTGGGGATACTCACAAGTCCCCGGTTGGGTGCTTCATTGTTGGAGTTTACCCCAGTGAACGAGAGGGTCGCCTCCCTACGCCTGCGGGTTATGGGGGGGGAAATCTCTGACTGTTGTGTGTGCTTATGCACCCAACAGCAGTTCAGAGTATACAGCCTTCTTGGAGACCCTGGAAAGAGTCCTGTATGGGGCTCCTGAAGGGGACTCTTTAATCTTGCTGGGAGACTTCAACACACATGTGGGAAATGATGGAGACACTTGGAGGGGCATGATTGGGAGGAACAGCCCCCCTGATCTGAACCGGAGTGGTGGTTTGTTACTGGACTTCTGTGCTAGTCATGGATTGGCCATAACAAACACCATGTTCGAACATAAGGATGCTCATAAGTGTACGTGGTACCTGAGCACCCTAGGCAGAAGGTCCATGATCGATTTCGTTATCGTATCATCGGACCTGAGGCCGTATGTTTTGGACACTCGGGTAAAGAGAGGGGCGGAGTTGTCAACTGATCTGGTGGTGAGTTGGGTCGAGTGGCGGGGGAAGCCTCTGGATAGACCTGGTAAGCCCAAACGTATTGTTCGGGTGAACTGGGAACGTCTGGAGGAGGCCCAAGTTCAGGAGGCCTTCAACTCACACCTCCGGCGGAGCTTTTTGGGCATTCCTGTGGAGGTTGGGGACATTGAACCAGAGTGGTCGGTGTTCAAAGCCTCTATTGCCGAAGCCGCGGCGGGGATCTGTGGTCTCAAGGTCCTAGGTGCCTCAAGGGGCTGTAACCCTTGAACCTCCTGGTGGACACCGGTGGTCAGGGAAGCCGTCCGACTGAAGAAGGAGACCTTCAGGGATTTGTTATCCCGGGGGACTCCCGAGGCAGTTGCAAGGTACTGACAGGCCCGAAGGGCAGCAGCCTCATCCGTGGCCGAGGCAAAGCAGCGGGTGTGGGAGAAGTTCGGAGAAGACATGGAGAAGGACTTTCGGGCGGCACCAAAGTTGTTCTGGAAAACTGTCCGACACCTCAGGAGGGGGAAGCAGGGAACCATCCAAGCTGTGTACAGTAAGGATGGGACGTTGTTGACCTCAACTGATGGAGTGTTAGGGCGTTGGAAGGAACACTTTGAGGAACTTCTGAACCCGACAACTCCGCCCTCTATGTTAGAGGCAGAGCTGGAGTATGACGGGGGATCAACACCAATCTCCCGGGGGGAGGTCACTGAGGTCGTCAAACAACTCCACAGTGGCAAAGCCCCGGGGGTGGATGAGATCCGCCCAGAAATGCTGAAGGCTCTGGGTGTTGAGGGACTGTCATGGTTGACACGTCTCATCAACATTGCGTGGAAGTCGGAAACAGTACCGAAGGAGTGGCAGACCGGGGTGGTGGTTCCCCTTTTTAAAAAGGGGGATCAGAGGGTGTGTGCCAATTACAGAGGCATCACACTACTCAGCCTCCCCGGGAAAGTTTACTCTAAGGTACTCGAAAGGAGGGTCAGGCCGATTGTCGAACCTCAGATTGAGGAGGAACAATGCGGATTCCGTCCTGGTCGTGGAACAACGGATCAGCTTTTTACTCTCGCAAGGATCCTGGAGGGGGCCTGGGAGTACGCTTATCCGGTCTACATGTGTTTTGTAGACTTGGAGAAGGCGTATGACCGAGTTCCCAGGGAGTTACTGTGGGAGGTGCTGCGGGAGTATGGGGTGAGGGGGTCTCTACTCAGGGCCATCCAATCTCTGTACTCCCAAAGCAAGAGCTGTGTCCGGGTCCTCGGCAGTAAGTCGGACCCATTTCCGGTGAGGGTTGGCCTCCGCCAGGGCTGCGCTTTGTCACCAATCCTGTTTGTAATATACATGGATCGGATTTCGAGGCGTAGTCGTGGGGGAGGGGGTCTGCGGTTCGGTGGACTAAGGATTGCACCACTGCTTTTTGCAGATGATATGGTTCTAATGGCTTCATCGGTCTGCGACCTTCAGCACTCACTGGATCGGTTTGCAACCGAGTGTGAAGCGGCTGGGATGAGGATCAGCATCTCCAAATCTGAGGCCATGGTTCTCAGCAGGAAACCGATGGACTGTCCACTCCAAGTAGGGAATGAGTCCTTACCCCAAGTGAAGGAGTTCAAGTATCTCGGGGTCTTGTTCTCGAGTGAGGGAACAATGGAGCGTGAGATGGGCCGGAGAATCGGAGCAGCGGGAGCGGTACTGTAGTCGCTTTACCGCACCGTTGTGACGAAAAGGGAGCTGAGCCAGAAGGCAAAGCTCTCTGTCTACCGGGCCATTTTCGTTCCTACCCTCACCTATGGTCATGAAGGATGGGTCATGACCGAAAGAACGAGATCGCGGATACAAGCGGCCGAGATGGGTTTTCTCCGCAGGGTGGCTGGTGTCTCCCTTAGGGATAAGGTGAGAAGTTCGGTTATCCGGGAGGGACTCGGAGTTGAGCCGCTCCTCCTTCGCGTCGAAAGGAGCCAGTTGAGGTGGTTCGGGCACCTAGTTAGGATGCCACCTGGGCGCCTCCCTAGGGAGGTGTTCCAGGCACGTCCAGCTGGGAAGAGACCAAGGGGTAGACCTAGGACCAGGTGGAGGGATTATATCTCTTCGCTGGCCTGGGAGCGCCTTGGGATCCCCCAGTCAGAGCTGGTTGATGTCGCCAGGGAAAAGAAAGTTTGGGGCTCTCTGCTGGAACTGCTACCCCCGCGACCCGACCACGGATAAGCGGGAGAAGATGGATGGATGGATGGATGGGTTTTGTACCTTTCCTTTAATGTCCTATACAGGTTTGTTGTGCATTGAAATAGTCTACAAAGACTAAAATCCCATATTCCACTCCCCCCTGCCTGATGCTTGATAGGCTAAGGGGCAGGACATCTCTAAGTGCTTGACAAATCACATCAGAGCCTGCCAGCTGACCAATCAGAGCAGACTGGGCTCTGGTGTTAGACAGAGGGGGAAAAGAGGTGCTGCAGAAAATTCCTTTTTGAACATTAAAGCATGTAAACATGTCACAGTAGAGGCACAAAATACAATTATGAAACCTGAACATTAGTTTAATATTTCCTCTTTAAAGAAAAAAGTGTAAAAGACTGAAAAACAAAGAGAGACAGCACTAAAACTGTGTTTTATCCTTTAGCCTCCTAGATAAAGATCACATCCCTGTGGTGAGCAAACAGTATTAAACTCAACATTAATATATATAAGAACGAATAATATTTTTTGGAAAGTGAAGGTTATGGGCAACACACTTCACACAGCTCAGAGAAGAGTGTGTTGGGCTTTGAGTCCAGAGCAGTGAAACGAGTTCCTCTTTACACACAAACACAACTGTCTGCGATGAGTTTTGGCGTGAGGCTCCTACCTCATGGTGTGAGGTGCTTTTTTCCACTAACACCCTTTCACCAAATGTCAACTGGCAAATAAGCCCAGCACCCCCCCCCAAAAGAAGACCCTGATTAGGCTGACCCTTCTCTTTATATAGCACAGGAGGCAAGAAGATGCTAAATGAAGGTAAATAAAGAAGTAAAGACCTTTAAATGGTTGCAGCATTGAACAATACTCATCATTTGAAATCCTGCAAACACACAGATGCAAAGGAAGACACACACACGCGCTATCTGCATGACAGTTATCTTATTTATGGTTTGTTTTTAACACAAACACGCAGACTTTGAATGCTTGAAATTTTATCATCTAGCAATCACAATATGAATGGAGACAAGCAAGTAAAGGATATTTACGCAAACATATCATCTGCAGCACAAAAGATCCTCATCTCTGACAAGATAAACACACAATGTGACCAATGAGACTCTGGTAAGTGGACAGCATTCCTTCATTGGCTTTTGAACTTTCTCTGCTGCAGGCTGTTTCCGCTACTTCAAGACTACTATTGTTCCAGTGTGGTCATCAACAATGGCCTGGGTGTGTGTGTAGCTTGTCTGCAGCTCCACGCTCCTCTGATTCTTGTTTCGCCATCTGAACAGGCCTGAACGACACACCCCACGTCAGTATTGCTCTCCCACAAAGACCTGTGTGAGAGACCAAGACATCCACAACGCTCCACTGGCAAAGGACAATTCAATCCAAATAGAAGCTGTCATTTAAGTAATGCATGACCGCTAACCAACAAAATACAGTTTAATTTTGAGAGCTGAGGGAGAACAAAAACAGGTGGTTGTGTAATGCTTTTTTATATCTATATTTCTGCAATTAATTCACATTTTCACCACCTCACACTTTGCCGCTTTAATTCAGCTTCTTGGCAAGTAATGACCCAATTACCTCTACTCAACATGTTCACATAGGACAGCCAGTCACTGGGTTCAGCCCCACAGGTGTCCAGAGTACAAGCCTAGCAACATCAAAAGACATCTTTTATGATCTTTCTTATGGTCTACTAGATTTGCCTATTCTGTTTACCAGAGACGTCTTTCTCAATGCTAAACGAAGCATCTTCTAACAATGTACTGCAAGTCCAGCTGGCTAAAAAAACAACCTGCACAGGCCTTTGGTTTCACACAATAAGACATAGTTGTGTTGTTGTTGGTATTTCATAACTCTTTATGCTGTACTCTGCGTGACATATTGAGTCAGTTTAAGGACACTCAACTGAGTGCATTGCAAGAAAAAAAGGAAAGAAATGTGGTAAAGAGAGGGAGGTAAAAGTACAGGTTATGAGGCTAATTACATGTTTCAGGGACAGGCAAACATTTTCCCATGAAGAGCCATGAGAACTCATTTGTTGTAATATGGCCACTTTCAACAGATTGTTTGCAAAACTGCCTTCAACATGTTTACAGTATAAGTATGTGGTATTAAAGTGGCATACTCAAAACATATTGCAAGTATTGTATTAAATGTACATTACGCCGGGTCATTAGACAAAATACACAAACATTGTATATTAATGTAGTGCTTACTGTGGGTTTACTTTGTATTTGATAATATGTCGTTTTTTATTTGTGTGCTGGTGCATTCACAGTTTAGTTCCTCCTCACCCTGGCTGACATTATACTAATAGGTGTGCTAATGAATTTGGCTGGTAAGAAGACCTGCACACTTTAAGACTTCCTTGGCATATGGCTGCTCATCTTTGCTCCAGACAGTAATGAATAGCAGTTTAACACTCCAACTGCGCTACCCAGCAGAAAAACAATGCACATCCGATTGTTTACAGCATCTCATTTGTGTCCAAGGCCTAGGCCGTGCTGTTCATCCTGCATCTGCACCTCAGGCCTATCAGTCTGAGGGGACTACCCTCCCCCCTGCTGCGTCCACTCCTTGTCCAGTGTTCCTGGAAGACCGCAGAGGAGTAATCAATGAGTCATGTGTCCTGATTACAACCAACTCCCTATGGGGCATCTTCAAAGGGCTCCAGAGGAGAGGGAGTGAGGGAGCATTGCCCTCCATGGGGTAATTACAAGTTTGGGCTCCATAGTTTCTGCTCCTTTTTCTGTGGGGAGTCAGGCTTAAAGACAGACCAGTTAACAATTCAGCCAGTCCTGTTAGCGCAGTGGGAGGCGCTTTCAACCAAAGATCACCGACTGGTGGGGCATGCCATCCAAAATTATACAAATCCCCCCTTATGCTCACACAAAAACACATGCTGTAGCACACTGCTTAATATGAGATTAACAAATGAGGTGACCACTGAAAAAGACAAAACTAAGGGGAAATTACATCTTCAAGGTTGGTGCAGCTGAGTACATGCCTGCCTGCCTGTCCCAGGGAAACAAGCTGAGTGTTTATGAGTTAAAAGGGCCATAAAACTAGACAAACACAATTAAGCACTGTCTGTCTGGATGCCTCCTGTTTCTCTCCACTACTTCCACCTTTGGCTTGTCCAAAAATGCTCGCACATTTCTTTCCTCAATAAAGTCTTCATTTGCTTAGATTGGAATACCAAATCACGTGATTGTTTTGCTTGTTATTGTATATCATACTATCTCAGGACTGAATGAAGCAAGCAAAACCAGTTCTCCAAACAGCAGACGTCATCATGGTTTTAATGTTGATATAGTCAGTTTGTTTTTTCCAGTTTCGTAACTGTCAGCACTGCAACTGAAAAGGCAATAGAGTTGTAATTAATGTGATTACAGTTTGATCAACTGAATCCAGTGTAATGCATCTGTTGTCTATTTAGATGTGATCCCTTATTATCATTATGACTGTGAAATTAAGGTTAATTAGTGTTTAAAGTGATGACTACATGGAAAGTTCACCAAGAGGAGTGGTAGCATGGAGACAGTGTGGCTGCTGGTGTCTTTGGGTTAAGACTCCAGTAAACCCTGTCTGCACGGGAGCAGAGAGAGAGAGAGAGAGAGAGAGAGAGAGAGAGAGAGAGAGAGAGAGAGAGAGAGAGAGAGAGAGAGAGAGAGAGCAGATCAGAGACAAAACAGTCATTAGCTTCCTGTAATGATGGAGAATAATACAGCAAGTGTGTGTGCGTGTGTTGTGTGTGTGTGTGTGTGTGTGTGTGTGTGTGTGTGTGTGTGTGTGTGTGTGTGGTGTGTGTGTGTGTGTGTTGTGTGTGTGTGTGTGTGTGTGTGTGTGTGTGTGTGTGTGTGTGTGTGTGTGTGTGTGTGTGTGTGTGTGTGGTGTGTGTGTGTGTGTGTGTGTGTGTGTGTGTGTGTGTGTGTGTGTGTATTCGACTGAATAAAACCTGGGTTATGAGTGTCAATTGGGGGGGGGGATTCCCATGCAGACTCTTTAGGTTGTAGGTCTTCCAAATTAAAGTCCCCATTAAGAGACAAGGCACACAAAGCAGTTGTGCTGCTTGCATATTGTTGGCAATAAAATACGTTATTCTGCTGTTCTGCACTCATACACATTGGTGCATGTGTACAAATAAACACCAAGAAAGGTTCAGATTAATATGTTATCCTTTCAATATATACATCTATGAGTGTATTTTTTTTACTTTGTTTGAAAAACATTAAAATATGTATTTACATTTGTTATACTTCATCGGAATAAATAGTTGATTGATCTATTTGAAAACACATTCCAAGGTATCTGGTCATTGCAACGCAATCCTATATTTGAACATATCCATGTACATGTGGTGTAGGGCTGCATGCTTCACATTTAGTATAAAATGTAACACAACCAAGAAGAATCCATTATCAGCTACTGCCCTCTTGTGGACAAACCCTAAAAATACCACAGTCATTTTGCCCTCCCCTAGTGCTCTCTAGGGTTTGATTGATTGATTGAAAAGTTTATTAACAGCTTGTATATTGGGTACAGTACAGTACAGCTCAAAACATACAATTGTTAAGGGGATGCAGACCAGAGAAAGACTTTCGTCTTAGACTTGTTTACATCAGGGTCCCCCATTTCCAATTCATCATGTCCATTTCCAATTCATCATGAAGTATGGATATTTTATATTGGTATAGCAATATTTAATACTCAGACTTTGTATTTTATTACATGTGATACATTGTATATTAATAAGGGCTGTTTTGTGACCTGTAGTCAACTAACAAATCAAATGTGTAGCAGTTTGTAAATGCATTCATTCAAATGTATGCAATAATTATGTGAGCTCAATAGAAGCAGTACAAAAATATAGTTTATTTTTCATTATATGCTATCTACATATATATATTCTGAGATAAAATGTCAAGGTAAAGAATGTGTCTAATTTTAAATACAGTATTACATTAGGCTTTCTTAAAAGCACTTATTTTGAAAACAAACTGGTAAAAAAAAACACAATAAGGAAAGAACCTTAAAATATTGTGAACCCAATGTTCAGTCATTTATAGGCCTACTGGTGGTCTGCTACTCTGCTTATAATTGGTTCAATACAAAGGTTGCTAAATTCGCACATTTACTTGTTATGTTATTGAAGTTATTAGGGCTTAAAATAACCGACTCTATTTCTTTCTTCCATTAATTGTTTAAGCTTCTACTGAACTTCAACAGTTATACAGAAGCAATACATTGTGCTTTAAAGTACGTTTATTATATTATATTATAACGGTAGTACCAGAGGTTAATCTCATTGCTTGTCTAAACAATGTCCATCATGCGCGCCTCTAAATCCTTATACTGAGTCACTTAGCTGTTATACCTGACCACTCAATGGAAACCCACTCTCTCCCAGTAGGGTATGATATTTCGGTGTGTCTGACGGCCCGTGAATGCAGCATCACACCCTAATTTTTCCCAACATCCGGGACCTTTGAAGCCGCTAGTGTGTGTGTAAACTAGGTGAGGAGGGCAGTGGAGAGCGGTGGAAAGGCGGACTGATGACAGCTGTCAGTGTGGACAAAAACACTACTAATCTCTGACGAGAAGCCGAATGGCTCGCCCCTAAACCTCCAGGAGAAAAGGGACAACTCCTTGGCAGTATCGCGGGTTATTTAAAGGTGTCGCGAAGGTAACGTTATATTTTTGGGATAGGGAATAAGACGGGAGTATCAGTGCCAGTTTGCCCTGTCTGCCTCTCAGGAGAGTCGAGGTTAGCCCCACTGGCTATCCAAGCTAACTCCCAAGCTAAAGTGGTCAGCTAGCCTAGCCTTGACTCCCAGAGATTGTGTTCGGTGCTGGGGGTCATTGCTGTAGAAAGGACATGTGTGGATCCATGGTGTGGATATGTCTCGTTTTTGCTAAGCGCTAGCTTCAGCGGTAGCGGAGGAAGAACCTAGAAGGGTAGCGAACTTTTAAATGAGGGTTTTGTTAAGATGAAATGCTAGTTAGCACTCTTAGTTAGCTTACCATTGAACTGGCTAATTCTAGTCAACGTTAACGTCAGTATAATTAGCTATTGTTAGCTAAGGCTAACAGGGCATAAACCTTACTTTGGCGTAACTTTGCTAGCTAAGGTGAGTATATTACTATCCGTTTACCCTAATGGACATGGGACTGTACTGGAAGCTTTGGGAATGTTTGGAAAACCGACCGCGTAAGCGCCAATGACTCATAAAGTTAACCATAGCTGAAGTTGAATGATTAACGTTAACTAATAGTTACGCATCAACCTGTTTTGAATTGACAAAGGATTATCCGTATTCATTTGTTTGTTAGCCAGCGTTTCTGAAGGGGTCACACTGGTTATTTTGAGCTATGGATCCAAGGGTTTCAGATCATCAGACGTCTTCAAGGAGTGCTCATGCTTCGCTTGGGTCCTCTGACTCAGCTGGGTCTCAAACTAGGCGTTTTCCCCCTGTCTTTACCAGCCAGCCGCGGTGCTCTTTTGTCTGGGTGATCTGCAAACTTTGATATTTCCTGAACGTCTATCAAATACATACCATGTGGATGATGCAGAATACTATAATACCATCTAATGATAATCAGGTTTCAGATCAGTTAAAAATGTATAGCTTAATGTTCTTATACGATCCTTAGACCTCATTACCTGTTGTTTAACGTAATGCTATGTTTGCTATAAAGCTGCAGTTGTTCTGCATGCCATTTAAAGATTGGTTGATGTCAGCCATAACTGATCCAAAGCTATGTAAGAGCCATTCATAAGTGTGGTTGCTTGAATGGAAACAAGAGATGGGTAGTGTGTTGGTTGTTAGAGAGATCAGAGTGCATACAACCGTACACAATAAAATGTTGAAACTGGAGAATGGACCTGTGCTATTATGTTCGTTCACACATGGCTTTGTTTAAGTACCATTCATAAGTGTTCTTTGTGTTTCTTGTTTATCCTCGTAGGTGAAAACACACAGTTCTGTGTATCTTCTGGACTTACACGTCATCGCTGGAGCTATAGTTGCAGGCAACATGGGGACACAAGGCTCTGGTAGAAAGCGTGCTCCACTGAAAGACCGCTTCTCAGCAGAAGATGAAGCCTTGAGTAGCATAGCCCGGGAGGTAAGAACAAACTGCATCACATGTCTTTCCATTTTGGAGCAAAGTACACTGGATCTAGGCCATATTCTTCATCATTGTTCTATTCATGCATTGCTTAATCCATGCGAATATGATTTTCTAACTCATTGTCTTGATTATACTCATTTAGATAATGGTTTAGGCATATGTAGAGGAATGATTTGTCAGTCTCAGATGGCCTTCATTTGTTCAGCAGCATCATCATATTTTTAACAAAAGGGAACATGGCTACTAGATTATTGGAACCATTATGTGCACTCAGGGTTGGCTGACACTGCACTGTGGATGGAAGAGAAACCTTTTAAGATCAAATCTATGTGGAATGTATTTCCAAAGATAGATATGTATATGTAGGCTGTTTCCGGGTGCATCGATAGTCCATGTTGTGTCATTACCTTAACCAAAAGAGTGCTTTGGTGAGTGTTATACTATTTAATTGTGTCACGTTTTTCTTGAAATGTATGAAATTGTCATATTCGTAGATAGAGAAAACTATCCAAATAGATTTTGAGCATTTAACTTAGAATACTTTACAGTTTATTAGGATTTTTCTTTCAGACTTGTTGCTTTTGAGCACACATGGATTATTTCTTAAACAGGGAGCAGGTTAGGAATGACATACAAAGTATAACCTAGTAGATATGTCAACACCCATGTTAAGTGAGACAGAAACAGGTATTTATTACGCTATCAATTATGTTGATGTGTAACGTGGTCAAAGTTGGGTCAGTGGGCTTTGGAAAGCTGCTTAAATGTGGATATTCAGGTCCTGTTGGATCATTTGAGTTTCAGCCAAAGTGAGTAGAGACAGCTGGTTTGGACCAGAGAGAGACTGACTTAACTTGTAGTGTTTTGGTTTGGGGGGGAAAAACACTGGCAGAGCAGAGAAGCAACCTAGCCTGTAACGACATGCCCTGGGATTATTCCATTTAGTCAAACCGCAGGGCTGCCATTCCTTTGCCTTTCTTTCAGAGTGAGTTCACTAACATCATGAAATGGAAAGCTCAGTTTTCAGAGTGTAATGACCTTTATGCTAGTGAGGTGAAAAAGCCACCTTGTTTGAAAACTTTAGATTTTTCAAATAAAACACTGGTTAAAACTTGAAATGCATTCATATTTGCACTAAGAATGCTTGATCCATCCACTAAGCACAAGGCTCCATTTGCTCTCTTTATAGTCATGCAGGCCAATCATAGAAACATGAGTCATCTGACCCTCCCAGTCAGGTCCTAAATGTGAATCTCTTTGTGGAGCGAAGAAAGATTAGATCAACTGTTCAGGGAGTTCATTGGGTCAGTGTCTAACGTGTTGCCAATCAAAACACTCCAAAACAAACATTCAAATCACAGCAGCCTTGTGTTGTCCGTTGCTGTTTAAGAAACAAGGCTCAAGCCTGCCTGTGCTTGGCACGGATCACTGCTGAGAATGACTGTGAATTTGAGCCTGCACCGTCACCAGCCCTCTCAGTTCTGAGGCCTCTTACATTACTGGGAGTCAAACCCTTTGAATACCAGCAGCTTGCTAAGAAATATTACAGTGTTGAAACTAGATGAACATCTCATACCTGTCGCCCAACTGATTAGGATCTAAGGGAAGCGCCATCGGCAATCATTGAAGCAATCATTGACTCACTTCAGTATACAGAGGGTGTGTGTGGAAGCTATAGTTCATAGTTCATATTCTCCTATTTGTGATATCAACAGGTCATTATTGCAATGGAGAGTGAAACACTTTCATTTCCGTGTACGGTTAGGACACTGTTCAGACTTCAGAAAACAAAGCAGCTATGTAAGCTTCCTTCTGCAAATGATGGACAAGGACTATCACATTGTCCTGACTTCCTTCCTTGATAATGCAAGCTTTCTAACGGTATTTGGTTTTAGTTTTTTTTTATACATTTAAAGTGTATTTTTGTTGTTGTACTAAAAGCAAGCAATCGAGGACAGTCTAATGTCATTTTTATGTTGGACAAGGGACTCAAAGGTTAGTCAGTTACATATGTTGTTGGTCGAACGCACTTATTGTAAGTCGCTTTGGATAAAAGCGTCAGCTAAATGCAATGTAATGTAAAAAAAATGTAATAGTGTAGAGCAGGGGAGTGAACCTAGAGTGACTGCACTGGCCTTTATTTAAAGCTATCTATGTGTTTAAACAAATGTAATCAAATTATTAGGAGCCACTTTTACTAACTTTAATGCTGCGGTGCCTTTTTGGTGATCAGTATGTAGGGAAAGTTGAGTTGAATTGGCAATAAGCTGTGTCTAGTTATTGCTAGAGAGAATTCTGAGTTGATGTATTATTGAGGATCAAACACGTATCAAACACTTTCCACTGATATATCTATTGTAAGCTAGTTTCCTTTTTTCATTTGTAGAGCAATGAGCTCATACATACAGCAATAATGAAACTGATAATGCTTTTTCTTACTTACAATTTGTCCTTTTATTGGTTTGTAATGTTTGTTGAACACTGCACTTTTTGTTTCAGTTTTAAAATTGCAGTATACTGTTAAAATATTTGAATAGTTCCTTTTTCTGTTGATTACCTTTATCCTGAGGTCTTACTTTTTTAACCAACGTTCTTTTACTTACAGATATTAAACACCAAAATGGATGAATCCATACATGTCATTGGAGCTACCCTAACAAGGGTATAATTATGAATTGATCGTACTCTAAGTGCATACGCAATTCAGTGTTGGGAGGGTTCCAGGTGATCTCATGTTGGCTTTCTGGACTTTTATTGCTCAGAGTGCTGGAGGTGTGTGTGATGGTGAACTTCTGGTGCTCAGGTTACCCCTCCTAGCCCCATGATACGGCTGGGGGCCGGACGGTCCGGGCTATAGATAGGACGGAGACAGAGAGCTCAGCTGTGCTGCTGTGAGAGCGGGTCACACTGTCAGACAGCTCAACAGGTGCAGAGCACAGGGACAGCCGGCGCTCTTCCTCATGTGCTCCCTCTTCTTCAGACAGCTTTACTTCCCTTTTCACATTGTATAAAGTTTCATTGTATTTTTACATGCAGTTTGTTTTCTTATCTTATTCACACACAAAACGAATCACAATTATTTAATGATACAGTATTTCCTCTTTCATTCTTTCTCAGTGAAGAAAATGACATTTAAAATATGGGTTTTATTCTGTCATTTGAAAGTCATGGTTTCACATTTTTGGAAGGAAAGTTAAGTAAGATCAAAGTCTCATTCTAAAACAAGATGGATATTATAGATAACTAAAACTATATTCTGTCTTAGTGCATTCTGATCACTTCCTCCTCATGTTGATATCTTTCTAACTTAGCTTCAGTAACATGTTTGTCTGTTACTAAATAGTTTTTAACATTAACGAGGTTGAAAACTCCCTTTTACACAACACTAGGTGTTCAGGCAAAAAATAACATGAATTTGTGTGGTTGTTCCGCGTTATATAAAACAGTATTGCAGGCTAATATTGAAAGAGGAATAGTCTATAACCCACAGGCCTTCTATTCTGGCAGAGCAGAAATTGCTGGAATGCTGACAGTGTTTGTCTGCAGCGAGATACTGTACACACCACACGCTGTATTTATGGACTGTCTTTTAGTAAGCGATAAGGCTTCATGAGCAAGTGGGCCATTCTTTGTTGGTGGGATGTTCAGAATATGTAAGGAATGTAAATGGTAATACGGACGTAATGGAAGGTTTGTCTGCAGTCACCTGTGTGACTCCTCAGGGCTGTGTGGGAGCTCGCCTAAATTAGCCTTCTGTACTCTGTCAAATGAGCACTTGTTATATTCTGACTTGTCGCAGTCAAAAATATGTAGTCCCTATTGTCACAGGAGAGAGGATTGAGTTCACTTTGGCTTGTTTGTACTTCCTAATGTTAAGCTACTGTTGTTGCAAAATGGCCTCCATGTTTACCGACCCAGCATAACCACACTATTGTGACGCTTTGTTTTCTCTTGATCCTGTGCTTCTCTGTCAGTTTGTTTGTGCACTACTGGCATCTCCCCTGTGAGGCCTTTAAATCAGCCCTCCTGAAACTGATGGTTAGCACATGTTGTTGGTGATGAGGCATCCCAAGCATTCACTGTGGACAGGACTTACAGAGCCGTGGCTCACACACGAAACTGGTCTACAAGGGCACACAGTACAGAATGAACTCTGTTGTGCTGAGTAGAACATTTTACAGAGGAAAAATTCAACTTCTCAGGTGGACACAATATGTGGATGAGTCACTGTCGTTGAGTTACCTCAAATGTATCTTTGGTTTTCTTAACTGCAGTTCCGTGATGGACTAAATATATGGTGATACCGGTGATATATGTATATATATATTGGCCAACATTTTTGCTAGTTTTTCTCAAAAGAAACTATTTTCTATTACAGTAAATACATTTTGTATCAGTAGAACAGGTATTATAGACTTGAATCATTATACTGATGCTTCACATAACTGCCCTTTCAAGCAATATTTAATATCCAAGAAAACAAAGCAGTCAACAATAAATTATTCAAACAATAAACTGTACATCCGTACCATAGATGAGAGCAACCCATCCAGGTACTTTCCCTCTACGTTATACGCCGCTGCCCTTTTTGGGTGAAAATATCTCCTGTCCTTTAACTGGTGGTAAATACAAATTCTGAGGTCTTTACCAATCCCATAAAAAAATTATGAAAAGACTTCCATTTGATATCTACACGGAGCCCTGATGTAATAGTCCATCAGGCAAACAATTACACATGTCATTGTACATCGCTGATTGGCGTCTATATGCCAGAATTGAAAGCAATAGATTTTTTTTCAATCTAAGTGGCACACACTTAAACTGGGATTTGTCAGTTTATATTTTAATGCAGCTTCTACATTCATTACCTCGACTTTTCATATTTTACAGTTAACTTTGAGGATTGACCTCATTAGCATAATAATTTAGCTGTGATGAGGTGTTTCCCAGACATATGGTATCGACAGACCGATTCTTTGTTTTCACCGGAAAGTGGGCGGGGCCATCATTTTGCCGCTGTTCTTATCTATAAAGTCAATGTCCTCATGAAAAGGTTTGTTGATAAAGTACTTGTCCAGGAAGCTTGGCTCTTTTTAGGTCTAGACAACCACACTTAAGCACACAAGGAAATCAACGTCGGCCTTTTCCACGTTTTCTTACAGGAAACAAATGACTTGAGTACTTCAATGTGATCCTGTGAATTCTCCAGTTTTTTTAATGAAGCCCTTTGTGTTTATCCCTTGCGCTTGTTGGGGCGTGACTCAGGGAAAGGCTTGTTTATCATATTTCTCTCATGGCTAACAAGTGTGTTCATGTTTTGTTTCACAGGCGGAGGCGAGGCTTGCAGCCAAGCGGGCGGCTCGGGCCGAGGCCAGGGATATTCGAATGAGGGAACTTGAACGGCAGCAAAAAGAGGTATACAACACGAAGTGGACGTGATTCGCTGAGATGCACTGTCACCATTATTCAACTCATCGAGCCAGTTTGTGTAAAGCCCCACAACTGCTGCTGTTAGCTGCACATTCTACATGGAGATGGAACTTTATTTCTCCTATTTTTGTATTTGTTGAGCTGCTCTTCTGCCTTGATAGTCACCGGTGCAGAGAAGCTATTTGGCTTTATGCCTTGAGAAACACTTTTAGATATATCTGACTGTACACATACCCACAGTAAAAGTGCTGCATGTCCACAGATGAAACCAAACGCTCTATTCTTGAAGTGAATGTCACCCCGTTTTTTAACGTTTCAGCATTTCTTTAAGTGAAGTATGATGTTTTTCCTGGCACTTCCTCCCTCTGTCCAGCGTTCTTACCACACGTCATCCAGCAGTAGCAACAAAAAATGGGGTCAGATCCACCAGTGGATGGTAGGCGAGAGTATTGCACTAGCACAGCCTGTTGTGTGGGATTGAGTCCCAGTCAAGCCTGACCATAGAGCTACACTTGACTCACAGACAACACTGAACCTCACTGTGGAAATGTGCCGCAGCAGTGCGTTTGCTTCAGAGACGCTGTAGTGTGTGGCTGTGTGTGTATTTGTAGCGCCAGCATTGGCCTTCGACTTTCTTTAGGTTGGGTGAGTCTGCATGCAAGAAGGTGCTTTGTGTTACTCCTCTAACTCCAGGCTACTTAGAAAGGATGGATGCTTTTGAATGTTTATGAACAACCTTTGCATGGGATTTATCTTTATGCGTGTTGGTGTTTTTACAAGAAGCAGAGATTTTCATTTTGTGCCGTTATGTTGCCTTTTGGAAAAAAACAGATGAGACCAAAATGTGCAATATATAAGCTGTTGTTGTATATCATTAGTCTCGCTGCAGGATAACATTTCCAAATGTTTATAACAACCATTTGGTTATACACATGATGACCGAAGTAGTTTTGCATGGTTTGGGCTTTTGAATAGCAACTGCTGAGTTTTGCAGCGACCTTACTCACCCCTGAGCCTCTCTACTTTCTCTCTATAATCTTTTCAAACGTTTCCTTCCTCCCTCCAGGCTGACTCAGACAAAGCCAGAGGCTCTAGTAGTAGTATATCCAGCAGCAGCAGTCATCGCCGGGTCTGTATCTCCCCAACACACTTCCTCTTTGTCTGTATTTCCTGTCTTCTTTCCTCTTTAATTCTGCACTTAATAACTCATCACACATGTTCCTCTCTCTGTCTGCCTTTCTGCTGTGACTCCATGTTTCCACATGGGCAGGGGCTGGATGATGATGTCATGTCGGTCCGCAGCTACAGGGTGCGTAATGCATAATAAACCCCTGCCAGTTTTATTAAGACTGCTCTCTCATAGATGTGATGTGAGAAAGCCATTGTTCTTCTTAGGAATGCACTTATTAAAGTAAAGCATTTGGGTGAAATACTTGTATTGGTAGTGTTCATTTGCGTCAGTCTAAAATAGTTGGCCAAGTTAAGATTTCCCCTTACCTTTGCTTCTGTTTTTTTATTTAAAGTCAACCTCATCATCAGTACGGGACGTTGGGTCTAAGAGTCGATCCAGTTCCCTTAGAAGAGATCCGTTGGTGCGTTGTGTATGCATGTGTGTGAGATGATGTGTGGATTTTGGAAACTGAGTGAATACCTGGAGTCTCAGCATGTACTTCAGGTCTGGCTAACTTTGTGGTGCTAAGCAGAATTCACTTAGATGGATGACCTAGGATGTGCTTAGAAGCTAAAAAGATTTTTGATTTAATGTTTATTTCGTGTGTTTTTTTTATACGCAAGTTACCTTGGTCCCCTTTCATATCAGACATTCATTGATTAGAGTAGGGCTGCTCAATTAATCGTATTTTAATCGCGATTACCATTATGGCTTGCAACGATTACGAAAACAACGTAATCGAAATAAAACAATTATTTTTTTATTATTATTTTTTTTGGTTTTTCAGTTGAAATATACTTAAAGTTCAGGGTAATCAACTGTTCAAAACATACTGTTTCTCCAATAAATGGATGTTTTCAAAGTCAATGAATAATCGCATTTAATAATCGCAATTACAATTATTGACCCAAATAATCGAGATTATGATTTTTGCCATAATCTAGCAGCCCTAGATTAGAGATGAAGTTATATCTAAAAGGAGATGTAACATTAAGATTACTTTTTTTAGACAATCATCTGTTTTTCCACATTGAATCTCTCCTTATCTTTCTAAAGGGAAATGCAGTCTTTCTGTAGGACACTACATTTGATTTAGAATTGTAAGCATTTAAAGACCTGGAAATGTATGACAAGTCATTAGTGCATTTATCACCTATATGTTGTCAAAACATGCCAGAGCTGTTTTCAGCACTATTACTTAGGGAATGTCTACAATAGTTCATACAAAAATGTGATGTTGCATTCTGTAAGATCTTTATACAAACCTTATAATGGGCACAGTGCCTCTATCAAAAGCTTTTGTACCTTTTACTGTGGCCTTGGTAGGGTGTACAAAACAAATGGTTTGTTTGATCTGTAGATGTGTTGGAGGACTTGTTGCCTGTTGAACAACTAACCTATTGTTAGTGAGGAACACGTGTGTTGCCAGTGAACAGCTAACAGCAACCCAACAGCCTATCAGGTGTTTGATCTTCTGATTATAATTATTGTGACTCCTGTCCTCTCTTCAGTCTGATGCCCTCTCCACTAGCTCCGCCCTCAAGACTTCCCGCTCCACTGTATGTACCTGTGTGATCTGTTGATCACTGCTTATACGCTTCTTCAAGTCATTTTGTATACTTGTTTCTTTTCCTTTTTTTAATCATTTTTCTCTGGGCTGATTAGAGTTCTGTGTACAATGACCTGCAAGGCCATAAAAGGTCTTCATCCAGCTCCTCGAGGAAGGACCTCCTGGTCAGTTTACCCCCGTACTGTTTTCTGCTGCCTTAAGCATGGAGGCAGTGGAGACTAATAATAGTGGCTTGCGGTGGTGATTTACTGTTGATCGACTTTGCCCCTGATAAATATTGACTATTTGTTGTGAAGCAGATGTTGACCGATCCGTGTTGAAAGTGTCTGAATAATGTATTAGTCTGACACTTGAGGATAAATATGCCATTGTTTGGTTGAGGTCATATTATGTCACTACCCTTCTAGGCTGGACTTTACCACGATCAAAGGAACTACACCAGCCTCACGAAGACCAAACCAACGCCTCCGTCCTCCACCTCCACCTCCACTTCCACCTATACTCCTCGGGTCGGTCCCCTGAAAGTCCTGTCCAACATTTTTACACAAACAAGTTAATGTGGTTAAAGACACTCCGTGAAACCAGAGTCGGTTCAGGCAGTATATTCGTACCTGCATGGTCTAGTTTATTGGACAGTTATATGCGTTACAGCTTGTTATATAACTGCGATAAGAGATGTTGTTTGTGTTATAACATAATCAAATAAAAGAGGGTCATTGTTTGCAGCTAGTGTAGCTCTCTATGATAAAACAGTTCTTGTGATCATTTGACTTTATGTAAAGGACTTGCTTTAGGTGGTTATCCTCCATCTGTATTAAAACAGTCGATAGGGACATCGTCACATGACCTCACTTCTCAACACTTTCCACGGTAAATATAAAAGGGTCTGCAAACATTTATCCTGTTTCCACTTCCGCAGCTCTTTAGTCTCTCTCACTTCACATTCCCACTCCAGCTTTCCTCTGTCCTCTAATCTGACATTTCCCTGATCCCATCCTCCCTGACAGGCCACCACTTCCTCCTCCTCCTCCACCACTGGCACGGCGCTGCCTCGTAGCTACAGCATGGTCAGTTTCTCTCTGCACGCCTCTGGTTACCTTCAGCATTTCACATTCTTCCTCTCTTGTGGCCACATACATCTGATAGGATGCCCAGGTTGGCGGGGACTTTATATATTTAGCTCCTGGACACAGAACACTTGTTGGTGTCCAGACATGTGTGCTTCACTGAGATAAGGCAGAGGTTTGCATGAAGCCAGGGCTTTTGTTGTAGAGCACTGAAATAAATGGCCTACTTGAAGTTGGAAATACAGTGTTTCTGTTTATTGAATGGCCCAGATAAAAGTCAGTACACCAAATAAACTTAGCTACTACGTCAAAGACTCATGTGCCCTCTTGTGATCTGCTTCATTGTCTCCCACGTGTGTCCTCAGGCCTCTATTGGCGACGACGCCGGCCTTTACGGCTCGGGGCAAAGTTCAAGAGCCGTAAGTTGTTCTGGGTGTTTGTTAAACAGCGTTTTAGTCACCACCACTGCAGCTAAACTAGCGTGTTTTGCCTGTCCTCCTCCCACCACCACAGCCCTCTGAATTGAGCTGGTACTCCTCTGGAGCCGGCTCCACCCGCAGCAGCCCTGTGGTGAGCACCTAAAAACCACCGCCCTCCTGCATGGTTTCAACAAACACCACACGCTGGTGCCTTTCTATTAACACGCTTATCATACCCCCATGCCTCACTCCTGCTAGGGACATGTGTTGGTCAGCCATCCCGACCAACTTGCTTTAGGGATTAGCATTTTTAAATTGAAATAAAAGTGTGTGAATTGACGATTTTTTGTTTTTTGTAGCGAGGCAGATGTTGTCTTGTCTCCCTTAGTGCTGCTTTTGACATATGGTCCTAATTGCATGAATTGGCATTACTTTAAAGGGGCCCTATTATGCTAATTTTCAGGTTCATATCGTAATGTGTGTCTCTACTGGGACATGTCTCCATGCTTTAATGTTCCAAAAGCGCTTTATTTTTCTCATACTGCCTGTACTGCAGCACCTCTTTTCACCCTCTGTCTGAAACCAGAGTCTGCTCTGATTGGTCAGCTGGCCAGCTCTGTTGTGATTGATCAACCGCTTAGAGATGTCCTGCCCCTTAGCCTATCACTTACAATGTATTGGAGCGCTAGCAAATAGAGAAGAGACTATGTTCCGGAAGTAAACAAAGAAGTCCAACTAAGGTGTTTCAGGCGGGGGGGGGGGGGGGGTGGTGGTGGTGGTTGGAGAGAAACTCCTTCTGGCATGAACTGATGATTTTAGCCTAGAAGACCATTTCACAAAAACCTATATAACACATTACAGGAAAGGGAAAGCCCCAAAAAGCATAATGGGGCCCATTTAAGAGTGTTAGCGTCTCGGGAGCAATCCAATATTCAGTTTAGCACAGTGCTATCTATTTTCTATAGATTGCTGTTTGAACAAGAAATGTGTGTGGGTGTTTGAGAAAGCCTTTGGCATGCAGCCATCTTACATTACTTCAACTCCTCATCTTGTGTGTGTGTGTTTTTATATGTACGTGTGGGTGTTCCTCTCAGTCTTCTTCAGATGATGACACTGTCAGCAGCGTGTCCCAGGAGCGTGTCAACCGAGGCCGCAGGGACAGTGTGGTGAGCTGTAGGGACTGATGCTGTACTACTAGTTGATAATCTAATAATCAAACCTTTTTTATTTTATTAAAATAAGCTGCATAACAGCCTCAGATTAATACCTCATCATTTGTCACAACACAACCATGCGTTTTGAGTTCCCTTAATGCCTAATCTTTGTTTCCTCCTACGATTCTTCACCTTTGGCTCTCTGTTATTCTTTATTTCTGTGCCTCTATCCCTCTCTTCTTCATCCTGCGTGTGTTCCGAGCAGTCGTCTGACTTCTCCGACATTAGTGAGTCGGCTGCTGATTATTTCAGCCGCACCAACCGAAGAGGCAGTATTGTGTCTGACCTCGATGATCTGAGCATTCCAGATCTTGACAGTGTAAGTTTTACGACAGCGGTTTGGAGAGTGCAGTGTGCAACCCCAGAGATGCATGATTACAAATAACACTTGGTTTTCAAAACTCATACCACAGTGTGTTTTTATGGACTCTACATAAGTGGTGTAAGAGTACAGCTGATTTGGCTGCCGTGTTGCAGCAGCATGGATGTGGAAAATCTTCTTTAATGGAGTGTGAATCACTCAGTGTTACATTGCTCGTTTGGTTGTCAACTGTTTGTGGTCTGTGAACATGCAGCACTTATCCCAGCCGTGTATTAACTCTTGGACTAACTCCCTGATTTACAGACGAAGAAACGGCTCCAGGCATGACAACACAGGACGCGTGATCTCAAAATAATCTTTTATCTATGTTTGAATATTTCTTCTCTTTCTTTCAGCTGGATGAAAAATGTGACAAGCAGTATTCAGATTTTAGTCGGGTGAGTGCACCATCATTTATGCTTTTTACTTTTACTCAAACAGGCAATGAAGCGGTCAGTGGGTTTAATCTCATACTGAACTATAAATAGATTTTTGTAATGCCACATTAGGAAGCTACCAAGTAACCAATCAGGGATGCAAACTTGTCACCTTTCGGCGAAATTCGCCGTTTTGAATCCAAAATAGGTCGTTTGTGTGATTCATGTAGCTCTGCAATAAAAATATTGTTGGGGTATGGGGGGGTCTGGGACCCGGAGTAATCTGCGGCCGCGAGCTGTTATGTGCCATCATGACACGCATGGTGTTCTTTTTTTATATATTATAATGCAGCGCGAGCTGTGTGCTCGAGTCTTCCTGCCTGTCTGCTCTGCTCATGGATGTATTAAGGCTCTGCTGCTCCGCGATGATGGTCTAGCTTCAGCAGCCACATGAACTGTGCGGTCCGGAGTCACTGTGGTACAGACTGGACCGCTGGTGAACAGCTGTTAGAACGGGCCGTTCAGGTGTTCAGAGCAGAGCTCCCTGTCGGAGCTGCAGAGCGTGATGTAAACTGAAAAGTTTTTCTGTCGCAATATTATCGTTGAGCTAGCTAACTAGCATACATTGTCACTATCTGCTAACGTTAGCTTTAGCCTTCGTTTTCTAATAGTTTTTTTTTCATAGGCTATAAACGGAGGTGGTATAAGTACACAGATCTTGTACTTGAGTAAAAGTAGAAGCACTCAGATCTTGTACTTGATTAAAAGCAGAAGTACTCAGATCTTGTACTTGATTAAAAGCAGAAATACTCAGATCTTGTACTTGAGTAAAAGTAGAAGTACACAGATCTTGTACTTGAGTAAAAGTAGAAGCACTCAGATCTTGTACTTGAGTAAAAGTAGAAGCACTCAGATCTTGTACTTGATTAAAAGTAGAAGTACTCAGATCTTGTACTTGAGTAAAAGTAGAAGTACTCAGGTCTTGTACTTGAGTAAAAGTAGAAGTACCAGAGTGTAGGAATACTCTGTTAGTAAAAATACTGCATTCAAAATGTTCCTCAAGTAAAAGTAGAAAAGTATTCTCATCAAAATATAGTGAAAGTAGCGACAGTAAAAGTAGTCACTGTGCAGACTGGTCCATTTCAGAATACTATATATGATATGTTTTATAATGATTGATCATGAAAGTGTTCTCAAAGCTGGTAAAGGTGCAGCTAGTTTGAATGACTTTGTATTCTGCAGGGTAGCTTGTGGATTTACTCCAGGTGGAACTAAAGTCTGATTCAACACTTGATTATATTTCACATCATTCATCCACATCTGTAAAGTAACTAAAGGTATTAAATACATGTAGTGGAGGAAAAGTACACCATGTACCTCTGAACTGTAGAGGAGAAGAAGAACAAAGTAGCAAAACATTGAAATACTTAAATAAAATACAAGTATCTCAAAATTGTACCCAAGTATAGTACTTGAGTTTATGAACTTAGTTACTTTACACCAGATGCCATAAAGATAGAAAGACTAAGCCTTGCACAGAGGCATGAAAATACATTTTCAAAATGCTCAACAGTGCTGCCAAAATTATAAACTGACTGCTACACAATTAAAATAAATGCTTTTCTATATTTCTACTAGATGTGACTCTTTAGCGTTTCTGTTATTATTAACACTGCTGCTTTAGTTGTTCTGACTGCTAACATCCTGTTATTCCTCATTTTAAAGCCGATATTCCGTGGGGTCGGGGGCTCGGGTCCTTGTCACCTTTTCCATACCTGATGAGTTTGCATCCCTGCACAATACAAAAGTATTATCTGGGTTTTATACACAAAGTTTAGTAGCAAAACACTTGAACACGTGACAGGAGGATTTCAATTTGGGGGGGTCAATTAAAAGTAGGGTTTTTTTGGTACTTGGTCAGTGTACTACAGACGATGGCAGTCTTGGATATTAGTTTATTGTCTATGCTTGATTTAGCACATTCCCACCTCTTAAACCTGCTGTCAGAAAGCATTTTCAGAAGAATAACAGAAGCCTGTATCTCTGATATTAAAAGCACCAGAATCCTTTGACAACAAAATGTACTGCGCAGATCCCAGAGATGAAAAGGTTCTTCTTCTTGTCTATTAACAACTGGAAGAGCTTTTACATACTCAAGTCAGCATTCAAACACAGAGGCTTCCATAAAAGATGCATCATCAGGTTGCTGGTTAACCACCGCCTCGATCGGTTAGTTAGTTAGTTAGTTTAATTGTGTGACTTTGATTCATCTCAAACCAACCACGTAAAACACGAAAGTACCGCTTCAAGCGATCAGTGCGATCACTTTGAGAGCCCGGCGGCATCACATGATGTTGTGAATGTGTTGCATTGTGCAGCAGTTTGTATGTGTTTTTGTTCCTGACTAATGTTCTGTGGTTTTCTGTCTTCTCAGCCATCCTCCCGATGCGCCACCCCAGGCCTCTCAGTGGCCGCGTTGGCGTCGCTGGGCGGCTCGTCGTCACGGCGGGGCAGCACGGACACGGGGAGCATCTATGACGCCGACACCAGTCTGAGTGAACTTAGGGTAAGGTGTACAACACACACACTGTCACCCTTCTATTACTGCAGCTGAACAAACTGGAAAGAAAATAGCATGTGGATTCAATTTGACTTGCTGTAGTTGCCATAAATCACATGATCATCAAGCTAAGATGCTAATTCACATGTTCTGTATATATCTGTCCCTTCTTCATATGAAGCTCCCACAGCGTTTCTTCTGTTGTGTCCTCCCTGCTGTTTCTGCTTCTTTCCTTACGGATGTGACATGTTCCCTGAGGTGTTCCTTATTTCTGGGTGCGCTGGCCATGTGTCTGCCAGCTGGGTTGTTTTTGCAGCACGGGTGCTTTGTTATCTCTCCTTGATACCCCCCCCCCTGACTCTCTGATACCCCGGTTCACCCCAACCATTCCTCCCATCTGCTCTACAGGATATCTATGAACTTAAGGACCAGATTCAGGATGTAGAAGGGCGGTACATGCAAGGGCTTAAAGAGCTGAAGGTAGAGGGGCTTGAGCTCGCAGCATGCCTTCTCTTTTTCTCTGGGAGCAGTATGGCACCACTACCACCCCCCCCCCCCCCTCCTGTAGCTCCTAACACCACAGCCCTGTCTTTGCGTGCTCCCAGTCTGAATTACGTAATGATCCTTCTTTTTGCATGATCTTCCCTCCACTTCCTGTTTTGATCCAACTCACTGCTTGTGGCCTGACACGAAGACACTCCCACAATTCCACTGGGTTCAAAGTTGTCCGCAGAAGAGTTAAAATGCTCCACCTGCTGACAGATAACAGTCATGCACAGTGTTGGGTGGCCTTCTGGCTGTCCCTTTCACTTTCTCATGTGTCTTTATAGATACAAGTAGTTTACTAACCAATTAGTCCTTGTTGGCTTGTTCTTGGTAGAGTTTGACACAGCTAATGCACTTTTAGCTTTAGACTCTTTTAGATGTTATTGTCCACTTTTGGTTCTCTCTTTCAGATCCCTTTTTCACACCATCGCCTTGTTTCACTAAAGAAAGTGACTCGACGCATTCTTATAACTGCAGGATTAACTCGCACCACATTATTAGTCCTCCATTTAAAATAGAATAATACCACAAATGGGTTAGAATGATGCCTTAACCTATTCTTACATTGGGAAATACAAAAATACGTGTTTAGTGTGTGTTTTTCATGATTAAACCAGAAACCCCACCTGGTGCATGTTCTGTAGGTGAGCTGTGCTTTTACTGCTTATTAACATGCTCCAACCTTTATCAGGAGTCACTTGCAGAGGTGGAGGAGAAGTATAAGAAAGCCATGGTATCGAACGCACAGCTGGACAACGACAAAGGCAACTTCATCTACCAGGTGGACACACTAAAGGACGTCATCGAGGAGATGGAGGAACAAATGTCCGAGATGAAGAGGGAGCTGGAAGACAAGTCAAAGGTAATGCATCTTCAAAGAAAGCTTATTCTAAATCAATGTCATTAAGGTACATTTACAAATGATCATACGTCCGTGTTTCCAGGACCTAGAAAGACAAAAGCACACGTGTTCGGTCCTGCAGCATAAACAAGACGAGCTGAAAGAGGGAATCCGCCAGAGAGATGAGCTTATAGAGGTAAGACTGTTTCTGTGACCACATCACACTGCTCTCCCTCAGCACTGTGAAAGGTGTCGCTGCAGAGGAGCCTCTGTTCTGCAGGAACTTGATAAGGATTGATTGGCACCGGCCTGCCTCTGAGGGTCCTCCCTTTTCCCTTCTGACATTCAGCTCCGTTTCCTATCTGACTCTGAACACTATCATTCATTGCTTTCTCAGCATTTTCTCCTCAATGGAGTCTCTTCTTACCCGTTTCACCTGCTCCTATCTCTCATTTCTGTCTCTCACATCAGGGTTTCCGTTTCCAGGATAACCATCCGGCCCAATTGTCCTGGTTATCTGTGTTTTTGTAACTATTGCTGCCTCAGGTTGAGCCGTTGATCCATGTTTGGTCCTTACTGCAGCGGCCAAGGTTCAAATCTGACCTGGGCCCCTTTGCTGCACATCGCCCACTCGCTCTTTTCCATTTCTGTCTATCTGCACTTCAAATAGAATGAAAAGCCCCAAAAATGATCCTTAAAAAAGTGTAAACATTTGATCAGCCGGCTAAATAAAGAATGATATCACACGTTATGTGATATTTTTGTTGAAAAGCAGGTTGCTTTTGCTTATACATTCAATTCCAAATCGAGGCAGGCTCCATGGAGGAGGTGGACCCTTTGCAGAGCAGACGTTAATATTTGCCAGTCTCTCTCTCTCTCTCTTATTTACATTTTTCACACGAGGGTCCTTTAAACAGAAGTTGCCAATACGGAACTCTAACAGACTTCATGGCAATGAGAATACTGACAGTTTGGTTTCTTTCTCTACATGGATTTGGTATGTTGCTGAGCTTACGTGACTCAATCCCAAGCATACTCAGTTTCCAGTTGTTAACTAACCCACATTACCAAACCAAGTAAATAAAGCACATTTTACAGAACTCGGTCCAAAAACAGCCAGTTAAAACATTCTGCTAAAGACCCTCTTTGTTACGTCTTTAATAACTGAGGGGAGATTTTCCCGGTTAAGAAAAGCAGTAATCACAGCAGGACAACGGAGACCCTGATGTGTCTGTGTTTATGTACATATTCCCTTGTTTTGTCTTTGTTCCATCCAATATTTCCTATTCTCTTCTTATCCTGTATTGTGCCGCCTCTCCACGCCGCTGCAGGAGAGCCAGCGAATGCAGACTAAGTTAGACGCCCTCACCAGAGAGGTGTTTGACCTGCAGGAAACCATAAACTGGAAGGACAAAAAGATCGGGGTAGGAGGTCCCCTCGGGTGCTCTGACAGAGCATGGGGGGCAAAAGAGGGCTGGGCCTTTCCCGACCTTTAGACACGGTGTACCCCCCTCTTTTGCCTCTCATGCTGTCTCTGCATGATGGAGACCCTTTAGGCTTTACCTGGACATGTTTACTCTCACAGTTTGGAAGTGTGCATGTCCAAATAACAGCTTTTGGTTTGGATCCTGTGACCCCGGCTAACAATGCAAGCGCACCAGCACCACGTTGAAGCTTACTGTGACATAGTACACATAAATACTACATAAATGTAGGATAATCAAGTGAATTACAATTGTAAAGAAGTAGTATCCACATATTCAGGCATGATATGCATGGTACACGTGTGGATCTGTTAATTTGTTAGGTAATAGAGGTCCAAGTAAATAAAGCATAATGATTATATTGTTAATTTTAGAAAGTCAAACCGATCTACCTCCCAACATCTTCCTTCCCTTTCCTCCTCCACACCTTTGAACGTTGTCATCTGTGTGTTTGTTTCTACATCCTCGATGTGCATGTGTGTGCACGGTGATGTCCTCCTGTAGCACGTGGTGTCGCATGTCTGTCCTCCAGAGTCCTTCCAACTTCTCCTCTGCCTCTTTCTCCTCTTCCTCTCCGTGTGTGTGGCCAGGCCCTAGAGAGGCAGAAAGAGTACTTTGATTGCGTTAGGAGTGAGAGAGACGAGCTCAGAGGTGAGCTTTCTGACATCAAGGGGAAGGCCAAAGCAGGAGAGGTACGTCTTCCTTAAGGGAAACAACATGCTGGCCAAAATCAACTTTTTATGTATTCTTCTGTTGGAACTAAACAAGTTATGCACTTCTGCTTCTTTGTTTTCATTTCATTTTATTTTGTAATACTTGCTGGTTTTCCCGAAGCCATGTTGCTCACCTGACCCTGCCTGCAGTGCACTATGGGACATTAAGGCTGCATTTGTTATTTATTGAGTGTATTGTCAATTCAAATGGTGTCGTCTTGCATATGACTGCACAACAGATATAGAATGCTTTTCTAAAAACTGAGACTCGACATAAAGTGAAAGTATTCTGACAAATGTATTGATTAGGAAAATCCTGACACATGCTGCTTTCAAATAATACAAAGTGTTTTTATTTTGGGCCTTTAGGGTTTGGTTAATGCACCTCCAGGAGGGTACATTTAAAAAAATGTTGTTGACATTTCAATATACTACAATATACTATATAGCAGCAACCGATAATTAACTGGCATATGTTGTAGCAGATACAATAACCACTGCTACTTTTATAAGTGTGTGTATGCTACAAAAATCATGAGAATTACGTCTTATTACTAATTAAATATGATCTGTGTCATCACAGATAGCTCCTGTGGCATCATGCTGCTGGTGGAGATGAAAGGCTGCTTGATTTCTGCCTCAAAGTCCACAAAAGTTCAGCTAATTTTAAGATGCATAGCTAATTGAGCAAAGCCGTCACCTGCAAAAACAAAGTACTCTTTAACCCACTCATAATAATATTTCTTTAGCATAACTAACGGCATATAGCTGTACAGAGCAGACTGTGTGAGTTAGGATAGGGCAGGGAGTTGGCTGGGAGCAGCGCGGTCGAAGAAGTCACATCTCAGTGAGATCATGTTCTCTGTTTTACAGGACTCTAGTCAAATATACCCTCACTCCTCTGTGGCCTCTCTGATCCAAAGTCCCTGTGTGTGTATGGAGCTCATCCTCATATAAACGGTGACCTAGAGAGCAGGGAAATCACAACTCAGCCATGCTCCACATTATTATTATTAGACGTCGATAATATGCTGAGATTAAATAATTACATAATAATGATCAGCCAGTCATATATTGTGCATCTATATATTGTGCATCCTTACATTTGACCAAACATAGAGCAATGACTTTTCAGTACTTTGTGCAGACCCTTGTTATTTATTTTAGGCTGTACTTTTGCAAGGGTTTACCTAATCAAATCACATTAATATTCCAAAAAGATTGCACATAAAATTAAATGAATAAAAATAAGGCATTCAATTAAAGGAAAAACATATTCATTGAAAATGTTCGTATACATTTTAAAAAGGATATTCCGGTGTGCAACCATCTTACTACTAGGTAAAGGCTTTACAAAAACTCAAATTAAACAAAAAATAAGAAATGTAAATGTCTTAAGTGAACTACAAATACCCTTTTAACAGAATAACATATATTACTCATGTTGGGTACCTTTAACATACCTATTAACAGATTTTCACATGGACACTCTTCAACCTCTGACACACAGATGACTCTATGCTTATATTATCTTTGCAGTTTAACAATACTTATAGGACAACATTACAAAGCATGTAAGGTAACAAATAGGTTGTTTCTTTTGGATTTTCTCCACAAAGTAGGCTATGTTTGGTGGGGGGGGTTTGCGTTATAGAAGAAGTGAGCCGGTCCTCAGTAAGGTGTGTTCTCTCGCCACAGAAACACGGGCTGGTCATCATCCCCGACGGAACACCCAATGGAGATGTGAACCACGAGCCTCTGTCCTCGGGGATCACGGTGGTCTCCCAGGAGGCCGCGCAGGTGCTGGAGTCTGCCGGGGAGGGTCCTTTGGGTGAGTCACGGAAAGCATTCTGTTTACACACGTTCCTAAATCTAAGAGGTGTGTAAAGCAAGACCGAGTCCTTAAACCTGGGAAATGCTAGCAAGTGGCTAACTGAGACTTTTAAACACATTAGCCACCTTTAGCTTGGCGGTGGTGATGTGAAGTCATATGACCGTGATGTAGTTAGTTTGTAGCCTAATGGGAGCCTTTTTCTCTCAGCTGTTGCATTTACACTTTAACATTTGAGTGTGTGTTAAAATCTTAATGTGTGGAGATTACACGATAAGTCAAACAAGTCATACAAATGTGTTTGCCACTAATCTTATCTTCTGATATACACAAATACAATCTTTGTTAGCCCTTGCGAGCTAACTTCCAGGTTGGCCGAATATATAGTCATCCCTGCACCACTTCATTTAGATGTAAGACATTTATAAACAAGTGACTGTTTTAGCACGCTGGACACACTCCAGTTCACTCGGCTTGACTTCTTAAATTGCCTGAGCTTAATGTGTTTTCCATCTTGTCCGTAGATGTCAGACTACGTAAGTTGGCGGAGGAGAAAGATGAACTGTTGGCTCAGATCAGGAAGCTGAAGAACCAGCTGGAGGAGGAGAGGCAGAAGCACTCAAAGATGGACAGCGCATACACAGACGGAGAGAGGATGGAGAACGGTACAGACCTGCACATCATCGAGATGCAGAGTAAGTAGGTCCAGCACAACAACACATTTGAACACTTATTTTTGTATTTTTTAAACTCACCGGTTGGTGTTTCTGTCTGCAGGAGATTCCAACAGACAGATGAGTGAATACAAATTCAAGCTTTCTAAAGCAGAACAGGAATTAGGAACAATGGAACAAAATGTAAGTGAAAAGAAAAGCTCTTTTCAAACCGATTTCTAAAAGTAGTACATTTCAGGGCTCTAATTCATCAAGTCTTTCTTTTATGTGTCCGTTTTCCAGATCAACAGACTTGAAGGGCAAGTGTCCAGATACAAGGCATCAGCTGATAGTTCAGAGAAAGTAGAAGACGAACTCAAAACAGAAAAACGGCGACTTCAACGAGAGGTAAAGACTTTGTCAAATGAAACGGTAAAAGAAGAAGTTTAGAGTGTAACACCCCCCCCCCCCTCTGTTCCCCCGCAGCTGCGCATGGCTCTGGATAAGAACGAGGAGATGGAGATGACCAACAACCACCTAGTGAAGCGCCTGGAGAAGATGAAGGCCAACAGGAACGCCCTCCTGTCGCAGCAGTGAGGCAGCGTCACCACAGAAGCCCTTAAACTCGCACCTCAGACCTCTGACTGCCATATTGTGTCTGGAGCACATTTCCATTTTTAGCCGTAACACTTTTGAGATTTGTAGCTAACCAAAAACACTTTAAAAACGAAAAACAAGGTGTAGCACAGGCGACAAACGGAACTGTGTCTTCTCTTTTTTTGTTTAAAACGGAAGCGTTGGTTTTGCCTGGCAAGCCGCCGCTGCTTTGGGAGGAATGACTCGGAAACAAACTAATACAACTATTAAGTTGCTGGGAGATACATCTGAGGAAATCTCTAATCACTACTTAATCTTCAGAGCTTTGTACTGCGTCTTGTTATCCACAGATCTCCTCTCTGGCTGGGTGCTTGGCTGTACTCTTTGGTTTTTTTGATAAGTTGCATGAATGAATATTATGATGCTTTTTAAACTTTTCAACTGTCACGGCTGCTCCGCCCCGCCGCACCTTCCCGGCTTCCCCTCACAGTGAAGTGCCTTTTCACACTCGGAGATCGGGGGTCCGCACGGCTCCACGGAAAAAACAATAATCGTTTTAACAGGTACAGAATGATGTATTTAAAAAAGGTGCAGTCATTATTTGCAATGTATGTAGAACCAACTGTGTCTGCTGCGGTTTCATTGAACATGTTCAAATATTTAAAAGATTTCTTGAGAATAAATGTAATTTACAGAACTGTGTATACAATCTGAATCTTTATTTTGTTCAGTGTGCAGTTTGGCTTTTTACCGTTGTAGTATCATTATACTCTGTATTGTTCATTTTGCATTGGTTTCCGGAAGATGAACCCTCAGTTGCTATTTCATAAGACAGGAAAATACTTTTGCAGGTTCTTCATTTAAAGCAGGCATATTATGCTGTAGCTAGCTCCACCCGCAGCAGCCCTAAAGGTGAGCACCTACAAACCACCGCCCTCCTGCATGGTTTCAACCAACACCACACGCTGGTGCCTTTCTGTTAACACGCTTATCATACCCCCATGCCTCACTCCTGCTCGGGTCATGTGTTGGTCAGCCATCCCGAAGTGACTACCTCTTGCTTTAGGGAACAGCATTGTTCAGTTGACATTTAAAAGGGGTGAAATTAGGTATTTCTTTTGCAATTCTGCAAGTTGTTGTTGTAGCAAGGCTGAGGTTGTCTTGTTTCACTTAGCGCTGTTTTTGACTTATGGTCCTGATTGCATTACTTTAAAGGGGCCCTATCATGCTCATTTTCAGGTTCATATTTGTATTGTGTGTCTCGACTGTGACATGTCTCCATGCTTTAATGTTCAAAAAGCTCTTTATTTTTCTCACACTGCCTGTGCTGCAGCACCTCTTTTCACCCTCTGTCTGAAACCAGAGCCCAGTCTGCTCTGATTGGTTAGCTGGCTGGCTCTGTTGTGATTGGTCAACCCCTTTAGAGATGTCCCGCACCTTTACATAGTGATGTCACTAAGTTACAGAAGTAAACAAAGGAGTCCAATGGAGGCGTTTCAGGCACTGGGAGTGTGTGGGAGAGAAACTCCCTCTGGAGGGAACTTTGGGATTTTAGTCTTTGCAGAACATTTAAATGCACAATAACCTATAACACACTACAGGAAATGGAAAACCCCCAAAAGCCTAATACAGGTTCCTTCAATTTTCCAGGCTTAAATGTGTTACAACTTATGATTACGTTAAAGTCCATAAAGTGGAACAATTAGCTGCGGTGTTTATTTCCTCCACACTTCCTCTGTGTCTTAGACTGAAATGTAGCTGCAGTAAAAGCCCAGCTAATGTGCTGGCACTGTGTCGGTAACCTTATGGGATGTGTGACCCTGATTCACTTTTTCCTGGCTGCCTGTCCCAGGTCTTACTTTTAGAAAACCATGTGTAGCCTTGGCACATTTGAATGGGCTTTTTAGGATTAACTATGACATCATGGAATATGGTGTCTCTGCAAAGACACATCTGGAGCCTTGTTTTACACAAAGTATTTATTTACAGCACAAATGTTACATAAAGGAGCAGCATGTTTGGTTGGACTGAGTATCCGTTAACACCTCTCAAACACTTTATAGAGGTCGGGTAAGTTGGCGATCTGCAGCACAGTGCCGTCCTCGCTGAAGTTCTTCGGAGGACTGAAGAGGGTTCGGAAATATTTGAATATGACGTGCTCGACTTTCCATCGCCATGAGTTCACCTCAGCCTCCTGAAAAAACATCACGTCAGTTCTTTAGCATTCATATTATATTGAATCAAAGGAAGTGAACAGGACGGTTGGGAGTATGAGGTAGTTATCAATAGAGAAGCAGGCAGGAGTATGGGTACAGGCAAAGCCTACTGCTGTGGAGGGGCAGGGGAAAAATGTATGTTTAAGTGTACGCTACATTTAGAATACTCACAGCACTCTACTTGGCGTTAGACAGCCTTTACTGATAAGATAACTTAGGCAGTTGCATTGCTCTCTTCAAAGCCACCAGACTCCATTGACAAAAACAGTCATTTTATCCTGCAGAACACAGACGCTGCTGGTCTGCCGACACCTTGTTTGGTAAGTGCATTTGTGTTATCAAGCTATAACATAAACAAAATAAGTGATGGAAGAAGCAGTACACCAAAAACTCCTGTCTTCTGCGACGTTAAGTCTGTTAATGGGGATTTAAAGAACGAAGCTTTCGTTTGTAAGTTGCTTGAGTTGTCCCATTGAAAAGAGAAGCCGTCTAGGGACAAGGCATACTTTTCTAAATGAAGACACACTAAGCTAATACTGAATGTTTTTTTAAAAGGTGGCTATATCACACTATGTTGCTGGCACAGTCAATAGAAGAACATTTCTTAGCACTCCCAGTATTCCTGTCTGTTTCTCCAAATATGAGGCGTGCAAGCCACCATCCATTGTGGGGAAAGCACTGACTAGGAATAAGTACCTCATACAACCCTACTTCAAACTATTCCTCAAAAATGCGGAGTCCCCACCTGCTCCTCTCCGGGCTCGGCCTCCAGGATGTAGCGCTTCCTGATGGAGTAGAACGTGCTGCACTCCTTACCAAAGTCTCTGAAGCACTCTCTCTCATTGTCCCAGTTCACCTGCACAACACCACCAAGCACAAACCTTCAGATACAGTTCATCTCCAGAATCTCACCATAACGGCACAGAGAGATACTCACCTCAGTGGCCAGGCGCAGGATGAACATGGGGAGACCCTCCATCACCGGGGTGTACTTGTCGAGCAGTAACGGCAGCCCAGTCAGATTCCCTTCCTAAAATGTACAAAGATCAGATTTAAAGCATGTGTAAAAGTAGATTGATAATGTCATGTTTTGCTGACAAAGAATCAATTCTTATCTAAGAAATGCTCTATAGTTCATTAAGCACCTTTTACTTTTTCTCATGTAGGAAACGGGTGGAAAAGTTGTTGTCAGGATCATTTTCATCAGTAATTCTTATTCTAGTCACAAAAGGCTGAAATGCAACTACTGCATGTTTTAAAAACAGGACAAATCTTTTTAATGTTATGTTACATTCTAATAACTAAATGTGTACGTTGTGTTCAGACAGGGTATATGCAGGAATCCTGAAGTCAAATGTAATACCTTTTTTAAAGACCCTTTCCATACATTTTAAGACCTCATCGCCACTTCGAGTTCTAACCGGTTACACACTTTACTATATACAGTATGGATTGTAAGATAGCACAACTAAACAGCTTGTGATAGAACAAAGCACAAGAGAATAAATTGTGTGACTAACCCAATGCAAGGTTTATTAGAAAAATAAACCATTAGAAAGTATTTGATTTAGGCATTGTTCCCAAGAGATAAAAAAACGATATATATGTTAACACTTTTCTCGTTCTTAATATAGACTATATTTAGGATCGATATGTACTTTACTTTAAAATAGCAGGTCACTGTGACCGGATATAGTTCGGCTTAGTGAACGTGTGTCTCTTCCTTGGAGGAGCGGCATCGGCCAGACTCCGCTGCTCCTCCGTGTGTCAGCGACTTGCAGTCAGGGGAGGCACGGATTGGCTATCGGGAGAGTCGGGACTTAAACGCTGCGGCTTTCTGGCTATTACTTAGCCTGTGGGACCGGACAGCTTTGATCCCCATCGACAGTGGCGATTCTAGAGTCGGTGGGCCCCTCGAACCAGCTTTCATCACCATCAGTGGCGCCCCAAAACACTCTTTTCTCCCCCCCCCCCCCCCCCAGGCGGAGCAAGGCAACGAAACTTAAAATAAGAAGCAGAATTTTACGGCGCGCTATGCATGGGGCCACCTTGAGAGGGTTTCCCGACATGTGGTTGCAGTAAATTAAAGGGTGTTTCTTGTGGACCTTCTTAATACCTTGGAAAATGCCGTTTAATAGCCTTAATTTTCGCTAAATTGATTTATCAACTTTTAATACTTTTTAAGACCCCGCGGACACCCTGTTAGAGGACATTGAGAATGGTTAAACTCACTTCACCAACCAAAAACATATTTTTTCAGAAATTAACTCAAAAAATAAAGTATCATACTTAGAAACGTCCCTCCGGTATTCCAATCCATAGAAAGACATTTGCAGGGAAAATGTATTTGGAGACTTTGTGTGTTTTTAGAGAATTATCTTCCTGACAGACAATCACTGTCCTAATACCACAGACCTGGTCTATCTCCACAGAGAAGTAGTCCCCCAGCATCTCAGTTTTCTTCTTCAGGAAGTCCACTATGTACCGAGCCAGGCCTTCTTTAGGGCCGTCGTCTTCTGTCCAGCCGCTCTCCTCAGAGTCCAGAGCCAGCATGGCCAGGTCGTAGAGTGGAGCTGGGGTCTGAGTGCACATTATCAGGCATATCGATCAGAAACTGCACAGTACATACTAATGATTCTCAAAAAACAGTAATACTTACTGATAGTCTTAATACACCAAAGTTCCCGAAGTCGTAGATGAGTATTTGGTAGAAAAGCTCCTGGCTGCAGCAGAATAACAAATGAATCATATGGGAAATAAAGTAGCCGACTGAAACATGTTTTTTTTAACGGGGTTGCATGCTGTACTTCCGAGTCTAGATCAAAATAATCAATATCAGTTTAAGTGTGCGCTATAGTTAGAATATTTCCCCCGCTTTACCTTGCCATCAGACAGCCCTTTCAGACAGAACTGAAGCTGTTATGCTTCAAAGACGCCAGACACCATTAACAAAAATGCTAATATTACCTTGTAGAATACTGGAGTTGCTGGTCTAATGCTGCCTCGATCAGTAAGTTAGTCTGTGTTTTTGTGTGATGTGGTAAATCCGGTTTGGTAAAACACACAAAAACAAAGTGATCAAGGCAGCGATACACCAGCAACTCCCGTAGTCTACAGTGTTAATATTACAGTTTTTGTAGATGGAGTCTGGTGGCTGCGAAACATACAGGATGTAGTTTCCCAGACTGTCTGAAGGAGGGGAAATATCCCAAACTGACTTTCTTTAGGGGGATAAAATAAATTGTTCTGCTGCCCCCATCAACCGTTTACAGCAGTGGTTCCCAACCTTTTTTGCATCATGTACCCCTTGAGCTGGTCTCCATTCTATAAGTACCCCCTCACTCATGATTCGCCTACATGTTTTCTTGTGTTAAACCCTTTGTAATCATATTCAACCAAACTCACTTTTAGCCGTTTCAACTGCTTATATTAAGAGCTTTTAATGAGACACTTGTGCAGGACACCAGGCTTATGCAAATTCATTTTCAAATGTTTTGTGTGTGGAAATATATTGCAATCCCTAATCTTTCTACATACCCCCTTACAATCCCCTCAAGTACCCCCGGTTGGGAACCACTGGTTTACAGTACAGTATACAGTGATTAACAGTTTTAAACTATTCCAACTACTAACAGAACAGTGAGCTGCTGTGGCTCTGACCTGAGTTTGGTGGTGTTCAGCAGGTACAGTTTGGTGTGATGTTGGATCAGAGTCCACTGAGGGTTGACGCAGCCCACAAACGAGTGGTTCTGCAACATTTCTTGAAGGCCTGGAGGAACAAAAAAGTGCATACTGAAAAGAGGGAAAATGTGTTGATGGGTGAATGAGCAGAAAGTTAAATCACTGAGATTTGGAGATGGGAGTGAGCTAGACAGCAAGGAGTCACTCCTAAAATGCTACAGTTTATCGGTAACAGATGTTTTGTTTACCTTTGTGTGCATTCTCAGTGATCTCAGTTCTGAGCTCTTTGATGCTGGACAGTTTAATGGCTCGTCTCTTGGGTGTCGCTGCAACCGTCAGGTCCTCCACTTCCTCCACCTCCTGCTGCTGCTCTTTCCTGGGTCGCTTCCTGGCCACACACACACACACACACACACACACACACACACACACACACACACACACACACACACACACACACACACACACACACACACACACACACACACACAGCTGTTAAACCTCCAGAACACACTCTGCACCCTTGTACTCTCCACACTCCCATGGGTTTGCAGTGGACACACTATAAGACTTCACAGGCTGTGAAATTGTTTAATGGGCGTCACATATTTGTATTGTCCTGCCACAATAAAAGTACAAGTTAAGTCTGCATCAATTCCTTTTTCAGCCACATGGGGGCAGGGGATATCCACAATTTGATGACTTTAAACTTGCCATATGATCATTTGATACAGTTTTAGGGACTACAGTAAGTTAACAAAGAGTTGCAACATCAAACAGGGAGCAACATTAGCATTCAGTCGTGTTTTCTAGCCATCTGATGACTGGACCTCCATTGACCACTCTTTAACTAGTTTGTTTGTGTTTACCAACTACTGAGAGAAACATCTTAGTCTTTAGCTGCTCAATGACTGTCTTTGTTCACCAGCTAGTTTACACTGCATTTATCAAAACCATTTCGCAGGAAACTGGTTTAATTACATTAGTGAGACTTATAAATGAAATGTGTTTGTCTAAACTGAAACAAGAAGCTAAAAGACGCAATGAACCCGTGTGGTTTCACAAACTCCTTTTTGTATAACTTGATTTTTAGTTTGACCTTTGAACAGAGTCTGCCAGGTCTCCTCCTCCTCCTGGCTCCTCTGCTTCCTGCCGAGTCAGGGCCTGCAGCATGTCTGCATCGTCCGTCTCCTCCATCTCTGTCCTGTCATGCTGGGCACTTCTGCTCGCAGCCTCCCTGCTGCTGGGTCCGGCTGATCCAGGGTCAGGGGCCGGCTTCTCTTTGGGCTGCAGGAAGGCGTCCAGCTTCTGAGCGCGGCAGTCGGTCCTCACCATCTGATGTGCGTAGACTCGATCGCTGGACTCTGCCGCGCCGCTGGAGGACTTCCCCTCGCTGCCGCCTGCGGCTGAGAGACCCGGCAGCAACGTCTGCACAAACAGAGATATGTCAGAGTGTATCCTCACCACAGCTCAACACTAACTTTCAAAGCCAAACAAGACCAGGCATGAGGTTTTGGTTGCGGAAACTGAAAATATGGTTGCCATTTTTCACCTTTTATTCTGGGTGATTAAGATACTATGTTTTTATAGGTTGGCTTATTGATAATAATCAGCGTTAAAACAATGGAAGCTTAAAACTGCAACAAACTATATTCTTGGTAGTCTGTGTTTTATATGATAATTTACAGAATTCGATTTTTTTGTGAAGTTTGCGATTTTAGCCTTTGCAAACCATTTACATGCACTTAAACCTTTATAACACACTACAGGAAAGGGACAACCCGAAAAAGCATAACAGGGCCGCTTTAAAAGTCAGTCAGAGTGATGGCAACTTAAGAACATGAGTTTGTTGGCAATTATTCAAAATGGTTGCCAATGGCATCCTGTTAACCGAGCTCAGGCTTCTTATTTCTTGCACCTCCAAGATCAAATGGCAACATATAAAGTGACAGATGATCTCTGGGTGGAGTTATAAAAAGGTTAAGGTAATAAAAGCAGGTCAGATCTGTCACTGTGTTGACAGAGAGTCATTATCATACCTGAGTGAAATATGTGCGAGAGGAGTTGGAGCCAAGGAGTTTGCTCTCGATGTGCTTCTGGACGCTCTCTATGATGCTGTCTTCGTGCAGGAAGTGCACCTCGTGTTTTGTGGGATGGACATTCACGTCTACGTTGTGCGGAGCGATCTCCAAGCTGCAGGGATCAGAACGCACTATTGAATGTCAATTTCATTCACCCACGATAAAAAGCCTTGCAGAAAACAAACACATTAGGTCACCTGAGGTAAAGAAAGGGGTGTGTGTTCTTGGGAAGGTAAGCAGCATAAACTGTCTCGATGGCCTTCTTCAAAGCAGCGGACTCCACCAGGCGATCTGTTACGTCACAGATCACAATCTCCATTCAACACATTCTTAATAAGTTTAAATCATCTTTGCAGGCGAGACACTTTTCCAGGGATACGTACGGTTGATGAACAGGACCAGGATGCATTTTTTCATGGAGTAATTTGCGTTAGAGATGTGTCCTTTCATCTTATAGGCGAGCTTCTGATCCTCACAGCCGACTTCGATCAGCTCCCTGGGAACATGCCACACAGCCGCTCATGCAGTCAGCGTTAAGGCGAATAAGAAGTCATGTAACTACAGAGAGCATCTAAGCATTTTAAAATAAATACCTGCTGACTGCATTGCCAAAAACTCCTCGAATATTATCCACTACAGAGGCGTTGGGTAGGGTCCTCACATCCGCCACCGTCTCTCCTTGCTGGAAAAACATAACATAACAATTATTGTACTAACAAAGAATATGTATTTGTTGTCAGTGCAGCATCCATACTAATACAGAATTTATTTTGAGTTTTTTGCTCAGGAATTGTTACAAAAAGAAATAAATCTCACCTTTTTGACGGAGAAACTCTTCCCTGAATTGTGTATGGCATACCTATACAAAGGATTTGATATGAGAATGATCAAAACACAACGAAAAACATAAAAACAGCATGAATCACAAGAAAGTAAGAGTAAGATGGCAGACCTGCTGACCACTTCCACAATCCGTGAGTACTCATCTCCGGGGCTTTTTAAAGCTTTCCTCCGGGTGGACACGTTATAGAAGAGGTCCTCCAACTGCAGGCAGGGGGGGGCACATTATTGAAGGTCACGAAACATCCACGTACTACATTCTGTTAGTTTAAGAGCTCCATGGACTCACAAGAATCTGTGTGCCCTGGTTTCCAGCACATGGTTTGGGAGGGCCTTTCAGTTTGCCATCGCTGTAGTTGGCTCTGCAAAGAAATCCATACATCAAGAGAGGTCTGAAATCCTTTATGTCCAGTGGTGTAGTGGTCATTGGACGCGGGGGATCGCCGTTCCCCCACTTATTTGGAGCCCCCGCTTTTTTGAAGCATGATTTTTTTGGAATATTCTAATAAATATAAAATCATTGCCAGTGTTATCAGTTGCAATAATGACGAAAACATAATACATTTCACAGTAATTATAATAAAAAATAAAAACGATGTATATGTCGTAGCCGCTACATTGTACTGCCATGTGGTTAATGCTTGTATATGCTGCTCATGCTCTTTCTGCACATCATGTATTTATTTTTGCTATGTATATAAATGTCATGTTCTTAAATGTTGTATGTGAGGGGCTACGGATGGAAATGAGCTCAAAGCTAAAATCCGGCATTGTTTACGTTTTAAAGCATTATTTGTTTTAAATGTTCATCAATTGTCCCTCTTCAAATAAACGATTAAATTAAATGAACATTTCCTTAAAAAATTATGATTCGTCATCACGCTCGTGACCCCAGGGTGACACCACCAGCTCGCCGCCCGCCGATTTTGCAGCAGCTCTTTCCCTCAAGAACGCAAACGAAACAGCTCTATAATGGCAGGCAAAAAAACGTTACTTGACTTATTTTCTAAAAAGAATATCATTGTTTGTAGCCTTTATTTAACCAGGTGAAAGCCCCTCTTTTTCAAGGCTGACCTGCAGAGAAGAAAGAGGCTAGCAGCACCGAAGCTACAAGTGAAGCTGCTACTAGTACTACATCATCAGAAGGGCCGCCTACTGCAACTTAGGCCTATAAATTGTTTATGTAACTTATGTGCCAGTGTGTCCATGGTTTTCAGTCTGTGTGTGTGTTGAGCGCAGCGCCGTCTGCTTTTTGCAGTACAGTAACTAAAGTAGGACTAAGCATACCGGTAATTTCTGTAGAACTGTCCCGTTTTGTGAGTGCACTGCGCGCGTGCACACTTGTGGCATTGTTTGGGATGACCTCATTAAAATAGCGTCCACCCAGTAAAAAAATCCCCACTACACCACTGTTTATGTCTGTTATGAACCATTTAAAATAAGCATACCTGTAGGCACACTTGGCATCAGCTGTCTTCGTTGTTATGGTCACATGGGCAACATGGCTCACACTAGCAAGGGCCTGCAAAACAAAACAGACAACAACACATTGATACATACTGAATTTATAAATATCTTACAGCCTTAAGGGGGGTTCTGCTGCAGATTTACCTCTCCTCTGAATCCATAGGTGGTTATAGCTGATAGGTCCTCAAATGTCTGCAGCTTGCTGGTGGTAAACCTCTCACAAACTATTTCCATATCTTCTCTCTGCATCGGAAATAAAAAAAACAGCTCGGTAAGAGGAAACTACAGGATAAAAAGTCAGGGACACAGTTTTACAGAACTCACACAGTGGGCGAGGGAAAACAAGACACTGAATCCAAATCCAAACTGACAGGGGTCATTCAACACTGACTCACCGAGACCTCACAGGTCATGTGCATGCCCGGCGCCGTGGGAGGGCCAGGCCCTCCCATTTGACATTCCTGCCCTCCCCCAATAAACACGATTTTATTATTTATAAAAATTAAAAAAATATTTTTATTTTTATTTTTTTAATTATAAATAAACTGTGAACTTTTATGCTACGATGTATGTGATGTCAGATAGTAGGCTACTAAAACAAAAAAATCGCAGGCTACGTCAAATAAAGGCATGTGTCTGTTGTGATTTGTGATTTGTCCACATGTAGACCAATCACAGCGTCACACTCTGCCGCCTATTCTGGATTTGTTTATTGTGCATTCTGTAGACTCCCATTTCTGTTTGAATTACAAAATGGACATCAGAAATTGGCTCAAAAGGTCTAAAGATTTATTAAAACGAAATAGCGATGAAAGAACTGCAGCCGATGGACCATCGGCTGCAGTTCTTTCATCGCTATTTGCTATTTGCTGCTGCAACGGCAGGTGCAGGGTCGCCAGCAGCACCATCGCCGATGGTGCTGCTGGCGACCCTGCACCTGCCGATGCAGCAGCACGCTTGACCTCGGCAAACCCCGGGGCTGAGTTAGCGAGCCCAAGCCTTGACTCATCAAGGCGGCCGCCACCAACGCTGTCCTCTGAGGCACAGCTCCTTGTTGCCCCTACCGTCACCACCTGCGTTGCCACACCCTGCACCACACCCGCCAGCATCCTCCTCCTCAGTGCCGGTGCCTCCACTACAGACGCTACCTTGCAGCACATCAACAGGTACTATTGGGCCAGCAACCGCTCAAAGACCAACAGCCCCAGATGATCTTGGGGTTAATAAACCCAACCAGGTGAAACTGGATCGTTATCCAGGGAGATTGTTTTCAGGAAAGAAGCGCACTTTTGCCGCTGCATGGTACAACAACAGACCATGGCTTGAATATTCGTTAAGCAGACGCAGCCTTTTGTTTCCCCTGTAGACAGTTTAAAGTGAATACGTCTTCATCTGATGCGGCTTTTACTGTCAAATGTTTTTGCGACTGGAAACACGCATTACAGACTGATAAAGGACTGCTAAGGCATGCCGCATCAAAAGAACACATTTCATGTGAGAGTTTGTGGAGAGAGAGACAGATACGCAAGGAAACAAATAAGGAAATAAGTACTTTGGTTCAGATCAGCTGGCACGGAGCTGTTATTACGTGTCAGCTGTTGTTGATATTATAGCTTTTTTAGCTGTCAACCAACTCCCTCTCAGAGGTGACTCGATTCACTCCACAGCATGTCCGAGTGCAGTGCATAGGAGAATAAACCATGCCCAAGGCGGGCTAAACAGCTCATCGTCTCCGTCTCTATTTCTCTCCGAGTGCAGCGATGAGGAAGCTGCCATCCTTAACCAGTGTGCCTTGCTCGTGATTTACCAGTGTTTGTGCTGCCACGCACACAATGTTTCAAAGTGGTTTCTATGTTGCCCTTTATTTGTGTATGTATTTACGATAAGTGTGCGTCTTTACACGATGCTGTTGGCCTTGCTGTTTGATATATATTGTGCCGCAGGCCCGCAGCACGTGACTCTTTTGTGTGCCCTCCCATGAAAATCATATGCCCTCCCTTTAGATTTGTTCTGGCGCCGGGTCTGGTCATGTGGTGGATTTTCTCAAAAATAATGTATGTGAAATATTTATATTAAATTCATGGGACCTTGTAAAATCATAAAGCTGCACTCCATTCACTTTTTAGTTGTGAAGTTTTGGAGGTTTTTGTATTCCAAGCCTCACCAATTTCTTATTTTTCACACGATTTGCTTACGAGCTGTATGGAACATCCATGAAACCCTAGGGATAATCTGAAACAGGTGTTCATGTCAATATTTGTTGCTGAGTATTGACAGTACTTCAATTAATAAAACATATTTTCTTTATATGAAAAAATAATTTTTCAATTAAAACATTATTTACACTAGTTTCTTTTTTTACAACTACATTTATAATATGTGGCATAATAAAGTAAAGCTATCACATCTAAACAAAAAATCGGAAATGCATTAATAATCGAGTGCCACAGACATTGCTAAATAATCTTCCGAAGTTACAAGACTTAAAGATATTTAAGGTGTGTGTGAAACAAATTTGGGTAATTCTTTGAAACGAGGAAGTGCTATTATTCTTTACATTTTCAAAAAAAAGAAATGTTAAATAGGGCTAGCATATTTCATACTATTCACTGCCTTTGATATAACTAAGTAAGAGGATCCTTTTTTTAAGTGGTTTTATTTCATAGGTTGATATTTGCGCAGTGCTAACTTCATGGTTTTCCATCTCTGTTTAATACTGAGCCAGTTGTCTGCTCTCATCTTAAAAGATCACACTTTTCATAAAAATCTACCACTTGTACATTCAATTTGCAAACCATTTTTTGCCACCACCCAAGCAGAGGTGTTTCTTCTTCACCCACCCTGATGCCAGTTCCGTTGTCCTGAATCTGAAGGAGCTTCAGGCCGCCGTCTTTCACTGTCACCTGAATGTTGGTGGACTTGGCATCCAAACTTGCAACATGCAAAATAAAAGAGTGTTATTAAATAAACAGATATCTAACATGTTCAGTGGAATTATCTAGTCAGCAGGTTCACGTGGCTGTCGCTATGTTACTGGTGTGTTGATAAGCAGATTTGCTGAAAACGTGATGTAAACAATGGTGGCTTCTGCCATATTTTGTCCCTTTCTTTTCCCCACAAGTCAAAAGGCTAACATTAGGCACTTTATCAAAAATAACTGGATAGTTTAGGTTAACTGTTAGACAGTCAGTTACCAGTTCTCAATCAGTTCTTTGACGGCGTTGGCAGGACGCTGGATAACTTCTCCGGCTGCTATCCGGTTGACAACAGCCTCGTCGAGCCTCCGGATAACACCTGCCATGTTCACAGTGCTGCCGACTAACTTCAGGGTGAGTTAAACAGCAGGTAAACGCTGGGAATAACTTTACATGTGCATACAAATGTATATATTTAGGCTTACATTTAGAATTTCATCTCTGTAAGAAAAATAGCATGCATGGGACCAGAGAGGCGAAAATAGGAAGAGGTCTTACTCTGCTCCAAATATCAGTGAAACAGTGAAAGTCATCATGTAAACGCTTAACTTTCTGAATTATAACACAAATTGTAGAGTTATGGAAAAGGTTAAATTGAGTAATTTACCCTTAAAAAAAGGTGAAATAAAACTAAGTGTATTCATTTATGTAATGTAATGTTGATTAACAAAGATGTTTCAGCTACCACTCTTTGGTGTTCAAGTGAGTTATCTTCTTAATTATATATGATCTTTGATGATTCTGCGCGGGGAGGCAGCATGTGGGCGGGGCCGGTTAAAAGTCTTCTTCTCTGGTAGATATTTTTGGAACTTCTAAGCTTTGACATTTTCACAGCGCCAGATGATGGTTAATAACAATAATGTGTTTTGTCTTCTTAGACACATCTAAAGTAAGTCGTTTGCCTACAGAAAAAAAGATTACATTTTCCTCAATATAGTCTCTTTAAAAATATTTCTGTGTACACAATTTAATATACATTACATTTTAAGCATAAGCTTGCCATTTCTGCTGTAGTATCACAAATTACGTTTTTTTGTTTTGTTTCTGGTTTGTTTACCACGTCGTTTTATTTTCTTATTGATCTCTTTAAACTGATAAAACACTGATCACACAGATACGTGTTTGTGTCTCTGGCATGTCCAACTCTGGAATGAAGTGGCTACTATTAATACATCTATATGCAGATTAGGGCTGCACGGTATTGAAAAAAACTGACATCGCGGTTTTTTCCCCCCCTGCGGTATATATTGCGGTTTTTTTAACCTGTTAAACCCCAAAGTCCCGGCGGGTACTTTTTTTTTCACGACAGTGTCTCAGGGGATCGTAATATTTAAGAATCTATTAATGTGTTATACCAGATTAACGGAAATAATCTCAGCTAATTGACGATACAAACCATTTTATACCAAAACAAAACACAAGTCTCATAAGAAGCATCTAAATGACCCCTGAGCGAAAAATGCTAACGCACTTTGGCACAGAACTCAAGATAAAAGTACCCTTATTATTACTTATCGTAGCTGCACTCAGGGCCGTATCCACCATTGAGGTCACCGAGGTCCGGACCTCGGTAATTATTTCCGAGCTGCGTATACAAAAACGTGTGAAATAACGGCACTAAACGGGGTTCTTTGTAGTACTTCCATTTACTGACAATGTGGGCGCTGCATAAGTACGTAGCCTCGATTAAAGCAAACAGAAGAAGACGACATGTATCGTATCAACAAACTACCGCAGCCCGGACTTGTATCGTAGCAGCGGAGGAGTGATGTGGTATCTAGAGATCTGAGTCCAGCGGGCTACTTGTGTTACCTGTTCATCAGGACATCATATGACCAGCAGATCCTGTGTGAACGCTCTACGTTAGTCAGTGGACGTCCGACAACATGCACACTAACTTATGTTGCAGCTATAGGCTATACTTTGGTTTAAATTGCGTGCATAAACTAGTTAGAGAGCTAAAGTTAATTACATTCATCCAATGTCAGAAGGATTACCTTTTAACAAACATTGTAATGCTTTTATTTCATTTCAATTTGATTAAAACATTGAAGATATAACATTGTATTGTTTTCTTTTTACACTGACTCAGATATAATGAAAAGACTACGTCAGTCGAAGCTCAGCTTTGATAAGGAAGAGACAGGACAGGCAGAGAGAAAGAGAGAGAGAGAGAAAGTGATGGAAGTCAGGGAGGAACTGCAGGTACAGTCACACACAACAATGTAGGCTTAATAACCCCATCTATTTATCTATCTATCTTCATTTACAATATAGACAATAGGCATACTTTTAACAACATACATCTATTGCAGTTATGATGTCATAATAACATACAATTGTATAAAACACATTTTGCTTACATCTTTGTTCTCTTTTGTGAATCAAACAAAACATATTTTTATTTAAAAAATAATGCAAACAAGTGAAATGAACTAAATTGCTGAATTGCTTTTAATTCACTGGCAGGAGCGACAAGTGAGGAGGAGCAAAAAGTGAACAACGAGGGAGAGATTGAACAAAGAGAAAGAGTAGGACAGAGAGAGTAATGAACAGGAAGAAGACAGAGAGACTCAAGAAGATGGAAGAGAGGCTGCAGGTTATGGAAAGGAGAGAGACATGGGAAATGAATGTTGACAATGTTTTGTGATCATTTTAGCCTCTTCTGCATGTCCAGATCATTAATAGTAACAATCAACTGATTGTTGTGCATTACACTGTTACGTCCCCACTAAGGTCTAGGGGACCTGGAGACAATAACATACAACCAATAATTAATGAGGGAGTCAGCGTAACAGTTTACAAAAGGTTTATTTTCTTAACCCAGAACCGAACAGACATGTAACTGAAACCTTAGTTGGTGAGGAGGAGGAGGAGTCAAAGGATTGCGCCAAACAAAAGAAACAAGCATAACAAAACCAGGCCTATCTCTACATCTATCCTTTGAAACCAAAACTCAAACAAAAACCCTCACTAACTAAACTACAAAGACTTTGACAAAACAATATACAGGGGTGGCAACAATCCGCTAACCTAGTGTGTCTAAACATTAGTTAGCTACGTGGCGAGAAATGTACAGGGTACCCCAGACTTACCTAACTCCTCCACCTCTCAACACACTTTCAATAAGGTCAGACAATACAAAGAAATTTAGTGGCTAAATACTGCAGGCTCCTTCATCAGCAACAGGCCCAGAGTGAGAGCGAGAAGACTTCCTGGGTGCCTCCTTTATGGTCGGCCCTGGCTGCTGATAGACCAGCTGAGGGTGAGAGGATCCAATCAGCCATCAGACTCAGGTGCACAGGCAGATACCGATCAGCTGCTGATTAGCTGTGCAGAAGACAGGGAGAAGAGAGAAACACAGGAGGGAAGGAAAACCACACCAGTACAGCCTGCCTGGCACGTAACATACACTTTCAAAAATAATTGATGCTGCAGCCCACTGACATGGTTTGAAATCAATATATTATCCAATTTGTGACCCCCCCCCCCCGGAACTTAAAAAGCACCTAACTAGATCATGAAAATCCCAAAAATCACGGGGGAGCAGTGTTCGAATTACCCATTTGCTTTCGGGGGAGCCCTATTTTTCAGTGCACATCCTGCTACTAAATATATCACACGCACACTCTGTTGACTAGCGCAGCAGCGCGGATTCGATCAATTGTTATAAAATCACTCTGCTACTACAGACGGTGTCACTACGCCGGCAGCTGTGGCCGTTGTTGAAGCCTCTTCAGGCTCCGCATCGGCAGGCCTCTCCCTCGGTGTGGAGCTATCAAACTCGACCCTAACGCCGCTGACAGCCGGCCAACTAAAAGTTGTTCCGTTCACGTTGTCATTTTTAGACTCCTTCGCTTCTTTGCTTGTGAATCCAAAAGCTGCGACGCTTGGCTGTTTTCGTTTTGCCATATTTTTTATTACAAAGCCAGAGTTAAAAAAATATCAACATGAACATTTCAAATACTGCGCCGGCATTGCTACCGTAACCATAGCAACATAAGTAGCGTAAAGAATGCAGCGCCACCGCGTACAGATGGCAACACCCAGAAATATTCACAAATATAAAACAAATCAGAAACTGTAATGAACAATGACTATTATTTATTACAAGAACTGTTATTTACAGAAACTCAACATTTCTAATCTGTGTGAAACAAATATGCACGATTATTTTGGGCTCCCCCTATTTATCTCAAAGTCGGCCTTCAGGGGAGCTCCCTCCCTCTTCGGGGGAGCCAAGCTCCCCCTGGCTCCCCCCCATTTCGAACAGTGCGGGGGAGGATACCCCCGAACCCCCCTAGCATGTTTGGACCTCGGTATTTAGCAAATCCTGGATACGGCCCTGGCTGTACTTACAAGATATCCAATTAAAACTGAGGTTCCACAGATTATTTAGGTATATAGTATCATCACTGAGTGATCTGAACTCGGACAGGGGAAGCAAACACAGACATCACAACACGTACCTTTACGTAGCTTCGAGGGGAGATGTCTCACCGTAGCTGTCAATCTGAGCAAAAGACGTGTTCAATGGCATTAAAACGAGAAAGAAAAAACGCGGCTGAATCGGTTAATCCATAGGTTTTTAACGTCTCTGTATAAAAAAAATGATTTAATTTATAATCCATAATTCCATTTTTATGTAAATATCGCAGAGCAAAAGTTAGCTGCTAATGGTAGCCACCATAGTGGCTGCTGCTTCCGGTCTTGGCGATGCGGAAGTCTCTCACACACACATTACCAAATAAGGACTGTGTGATTTCCCCTCGATTCCATTGGCTCTGACGGTCAGAAAGAGATGTCACATGTCAAAATCCAGCAAGGTGGGCCAGAGATATGGAAAATCCACCCAAATGGCCCCAAAAGAGGTTTTTTTGTGTGCTAAATCTGTCTAAAAAGGTCAAATATCAGGGGAAGTTCTACACACACCAACACATGAACAAATAAGGAGTGAGAGTGACGACGCGTAACCAAAACCGGAAGCTGCATACCACCAGGGTGGATACCATTAGCAGCTACCTTTTGTGATCCGATTTTTACATAAAAATTGAATTATGGATTATAAACAATTGCTTCAAAGCCACAGATACATTATCAACCTATGGATCAACCGATTCAGCCGCGTTTTTTCTTTCTCGTTTTAATGCCATTGAACACGTCTTTTGATCAGATTGACAGCTACGGTGAGACGATCTCCCGTAAAAGCTCCGTAAAAGGTACGTGTTGTGATGTCTGTGTTTGCTTCCCCTGTTGCGAGATCGGATCGCTTAGATACTATACTTAAATAATCTGTGGAGTCTCAGCTTTAATCGGATATATTGTATGTGCAGTTTCGATAAGTAATAAGGGTATCTTTATTTTTGAATTCTGTGCTAAAGTGCGTCAGCATTTTTTTTTTTTTAAATGAATAAAACCGCACGTCCCTGAGGTGTGAATACCGCGCATGCGCATACCGCGGTTATCGCCATGACACGGTATATCGTTCAGCCCTAATGCAGATGATACTATTCTCTTTCATAACACTCCGTTCGATGTCTCACTATGGGATGCGCCTCATCGCGGAGCAAACAGAAGCATCAATCTCATTACGCCAATCCTGATTGGCTGGTGATCTTGACGTCAGCATCAGGGAATTCACCCACTATAAGTAGCTTGCGCCACGACGCATGCGTCATTCAAACACCTCTTCTCGCTTCAGAGCACATCTATATAGTAGCCGGACAAGCTTAACGGTCCACAGACTGAACCCAAATATAACAATTTCGGTCGACGGGCGCTCGCCGGCTACTCCTTCTGCTTCGCAAGAAGACGGTAATACTAACGCCAGTTAGTATTAAAATCGACCTCGCCGTTTCTTTCCCCGGAAAGTAAGGTAAGGTTTTGATTTTTCTCAAGCTAGCTACGCACCTGTTGCTAGCTAGCTTCCCCTTACTACCGACACCACGGTAGCGAGGACGCTTTTATTTTTCTCTCTCACGGAGAAGAAAAGGATTAGAAGTATATTGACACACCAGTCAATATTCTTTGAGAACAAAGGACCCACACCGTCCCTTTTTCTCCGGATTAAGGACGGGTTGGTAAACTTTTTCTCTCAACGACGTACCTGTTACGAGCGGGTCCTCTCCACGCCACGAGGCGAACAAGATGGACGCCTCTCCCCCTCACACCAGAGGAGTCAGGGACTCGGAGGCTCGGTCATGCGGCTGCGGGTTGAAGATAGCAGGCACAGACTCACACCAGGTCTGCTCGTCCTGCCTCGGGCTGGAACACGCCCAGGAGGCTATCGACAACCCCGGCTCGTGCGGGCATTGTGCCCGTTTCACCCGAAAGAGCCTCCACCGACGGCTAGCACACCAAGCTAGCTTGTTGGAACAGGACTCCCTCATGTCCACTGATTTGCCGTTTGGCAATCAAGACACGGGGGCGTCCACCGCAGAGACTGAGCTCCTCACTGTGTCGGTCTGGGGCTCACTAACAGCGGCAGCTGCGGAACCGGGATCCCACGCCGTGTCAGGCCGGGACCCGGTGGCGGCAAGAGACGCGGGAACGGAGCCCGACGCCTCACCAGGCGGGAGCTCACCATGGTCTCGCCCGCGGAGGATGTCCTGGAATTAGACTACATGGAGGACGAAGAGGACACCTCTGAGTTCCTCCTGTCTGATTCGGATGAGCAAGAAGAAGATATCTTCATGTCATCGGCTCAAACGGCAAAGCCGGGACCGATGGCTGCTCTCCCGGGCGATGGCACACCAGTTTCGCCCTGTCTGAGCATGGACCTGCAGGCCGCGTATCAGCGCGCTGCGTCCAGGCTAGACATCCCGTGGCCCGAAATGGCCAAGGAGACCGCCAGGTCCCGTTACGAGGGGAAACATTCTCCCCAAGCAACGAGGACAAGGAGGCAACTCCTCCCGGTCTTCCCGGAGATGTTGGATGAGGTGTCGGTCTCGTGGAGGGACCGACCCTTTAGCAACAAGGCCCCAATCCAGGGTGCCTCCTCCCTAGACTGCGACGGTATGAAGAGGCTCGGCCTGCTCCGCATACCGCCGATGGAACTGCTGGTCACCAAGCAGGAACCCCACGCTGCCAGCGAAGGTGGACCGTTTCCAGTCGACCATGACTGAACGGTCCTACAGAGCCGCAGCGTTGTCCGCCAGGGCTCTGAACGTTTCCTCACTGCTAACCGCATACCAAGCGGAGCTCTGTGAGGATATGTCGAGTAATCCTGGACCGGCCGTTCTGGACGAGTTGGCCGCGGTCACAGACATTTGTCTCCGTGTCCAACGCTGCGCCGTCCAGGCCACGGGCAAAACAATGGGGATCATGGTGGTGCAGGAAAGAGCTAGATGGCTCAACCTCACCAACCTCCCAGACCGGGAAAAGGAGGATGTGCTTGACATGCCCATCGTTCCCGAGGGGATTTTCGGCTCCGTTCTTGCCTCCATGCAGAGGAGATGCGAGTCGAAAAAGAAGGAGGACGAGGCCCTCCACCTCTGCCTCCCTCGAAGGGCCCAGCCGCTGCTTTCGCAGCCCTTCGTCCAAGCTGCCCCGAACCCTGCTCGGTTAAAAAAAACGAAAACGCAGAGGTCGCAGTCCGCCCCGAGTCCCCAGCCCAGGCAGGGGACGAGGGCGAGCTGGCCTAGAAAATCTCTGGTTCCGGCTGCAGCCCAGGCGCAGCCAACCCAGAAATTCGGCCAGCAGTCGAGGAAGAAGCGAGCGGCGTGACAGACCCTCCTTCTCCCCTCTGTGACAGAGCTGGAAGTCTACGGTTCCCCAGCTCTAAATGTGTTCCCGCCGCCTCGAGAGATTTCTCAACACCATCCTCAAGTCCGCATAAACACATGTCACACACTTATTGATTTTTCTGTCATAATTTTTTTTCCGCTGACGCATCCAGGCTTCAAGCCAAGGGCGCAGCTCGAAAAAATGAAAAGAAAAACAATAAAAACAATAAACAGTCCGTCAACTGTTCCCCTTCTGAGAGCAGCTACGGCCTCTCTCAAAGGGCGGACAATTGAGGGGTCTGTGAAGGCACCACCGTCACGCGCATGCGCAGTGCCGGCTGGGGCTGTAAAGGCACCACCGTCACGCGCATGCGCAGTGCCGGCTGGGGCTGTAAAGGCACCACCGTCACGCGCATGCGCAGTGCCGGCTGGGGCTGTAAAGGCACCACCGTCACGCGCATGCGCAGTGCCGGCTGGGGTCGTGAAGGCACCACCGTCACGCACATGCGCAGTGCCGGCTGGAGCTGTAAAGGCACCACCGTCATGCGCATGCGCAGTGCCGGCTGGGGTCGTGAAGGCACCACCGTCACGCGCATGCGCAGTGCCGGCTGGAGCTGTAAAGGCACCACCGTCACGCGCATGTGCAGTGCCGGCTGGGGTTGTGAAGGCACCACCGTCACGCGCATGCGCAGTGCGGGCTGGAGCCGTAAGGGCACCACCGCCACACGCATGCGTTGTGTCGGTGGGGATTGTCGAAATGGGGCACCACAGTGCTCAGACACTGGAGGGCCCCATAACACAACAAATAGAGACTCAGAGGGGAAGAGACGTGACATCTCAGCTGGCTCTAAGGAGCATACAGCGGGAGATGCTCACGACATCTGCTTGGGTTTCTCAAGACAGTTACACGGAGCTACAGACTCCAAGTCACCGTCACCCCCCCTCGCTTCTCGGGCATTCTGCATTCGCAGGCCTGAGGAGAGTCAGCCCATATTCTGGAGAGAGAGATTCTCTCACTCCTAGAAAAAAGGGCTATATCTATTGTACCAGCCGAGCAGAGTCAGGGCGGCTTCTATTCCAAGTACTTCCTCGTTCCCAAACGGGGAGGGAACGGAATTCGGCCAATACTTGATTTGAGGCCTCTGAACAAATATCTAAAAAGATATAAGTTCAGAATGCTCACTCACACATATCTGCTGCGGCTCGTGCGACAAGACGACTGGTTTACATCAGTCGACCTGAAAGATGCATATTTTCACATCCCAGTATATTACCCACACAGGAAATATCTGAGATTCGCATTTCAGGGGATCTGTTAGGAATACAGAGTACTCCCCTTCGGTCTGTCTCTCAGTCCAAGGGTGTTTGTACGATGTACGGAAGCCGCGATAGCCCCGTTAAGACAACAGGGTATTCGCCTGGCGACCTACCTGGACGACTGGCTGCTTCTCGCACAGTCGGAGCAGGAGGCTGTTACGCAGACAAATGTCCTCGTAAAGCACCTGCTCAACCTGGGTTTCATAATAAACACAGAGAAGAGCATGTTGTGCCCCGCGCAGACTATACTCTTCCTGGGTTTACGCCTGAACTCGGTGCCCTTTTCAGCTCGCTTGTCAGCGGAAAGAGTGAAAGCTTTCAGAGCTTGTCTCGCTCTTTTCCAGCTGCGCAAACCTGTTCTCTTCAGATCATGCCTGCGATTGCTGGGGCTCATGGCGTCAGCCATCCTGGTCGTACGACTGGGACGCTTACACATGAGGGAGTTTCAGCGCTGGGTGGCCGCCCTAAAACTAAAGTGATGGTTACTGTGAAATGCGTAATGGCACTGCGCCACTGGCTGCACCCGACTTTTCTAGTACGAGGTGTGCCTATGGGTGCTGTCCTTTCACGGAAAGTGGTCACCACGGACGCATGTCTGACAGGTTGGGGAGGTATTTATGAAGGTCGCCCGGTGAGGGGTCTCGAACAGAGACCTCCAGCGGGCGCACATACATTACCTGGAGCTTTTAGCGGTGTTTCTCACCCTAAAACGCTTTCTGCCTTTCCTCAGGGGACATCACGTCCTCGTGAGGTCAGACAATACGACCACAATATCGTATATTAACCGCCAAGGGGGTTTGCGTTCTCTCCAGTTACACACACTGGCGCGCAAACTGATCCTATGGAGCGGTAGACGTCTCCTCTCTCTGAGAGCGACGCACGTACCGGGAGTGATGAACCTCGGGGCAGATCTACTGTCCAGAGGTATATCACTTTATGCAGACTGGACTCTACATCCAAGGATTGTGAGCCAGCTGTGGGTGCTTTACGGCAGAGCCGCGGTGGATCTGTTCGCATCGAAAGACAACGCTCAGTGTCAGCTGTTCTTTTCGATGCGCGATCTAAATGCACCGTTAGGCGTGGATGCACTCGCGCACGATTGGCCCCCGGGCCTTCTGTACGCGTTCCCACCCCTGGCTCTGATACCCCCAACTCTGGCCAGAGTGAGAGAGCAACGCCACACACTTATCCTGATAGCTCCGCACTGGCCAGCTATGTACTGGCTAGCGGAGATATATCAGCTGCTGTGCGGGCAGCCATGGCAGCTCCCACTACGCAGGGACATACTGTCCCAAGCGGGGGGGGGCGATCTTTCACCCACACCCAGAGCGCTTGGCTCTATGGGCCTGGCCCGTGAGTGGTACAATCTGAATACAGTGTGACATGAAGCTGACCCTGGCAGCTGCCAAGTGAGCCAGTGGCACTCATGCGCTATCTGTACAGTCTTCATGCACTCAGTTCGCCCCAGGGCAAACAGAGTGTGGTTGAAGCCCAACCCTGCCTTTATCTTAAGGCGGTTGGTTCAAGTACCACATTTGACATTGAGGCATCCTCCCCGCCACTGTATTCCTCCGGGGAACAGCGGCCGGATTTGCCGTGTCCAGCCCGTGCTTTACGCACGTACAGGGACAGATCAAGGGTGCTTCGTCATAATGACCAACCCCTTGTGTCCTGGGCTAACCCTTATAAGGGCAAGCCTGTTACTAAGCAACGGCTCTCCCACTGGTTTGTGGAAGCAATTGCTTTGGGGCCCATACGAGTCAGAGTTCGCAGGCACCCTCGGGTCCGCGAGCTCTTTCGACTCAGGGTCTGGCTGCATCCTGGGCTCTGTCCAGGATGTCTCCCATCCAAGACATTGGTGCAGCGGCGAGCTGGTCCTCGCCGCTCACTTTTGTACGCCTCTTAACAGGCTGGACGTTCTGCTCCCAGTGTGACTCAAGCAGTGCTGGGCACCTGGTTGAGTCAGAGCTCTACCTGTTAAGTTCTGGTTGGTTTGGTGATTTTCGAGATAAGCTCGTCTGACAATACGGGAGCTACAATTTCCCATAGTGAGACATCGAACGGAGTGTTATGAATGAGAACTATAGGTTACTTACGTAACCCCAGTTCTCAGAGTAACATGAAGTGAGATGTCTCACCAGACGGCCCTCCTTGCTATGGTGAAGCGAGAAGAGGTGCTTATTTTGAATGACGCATGCGTCGTGGCGCAAGCTACTTATAGGGGGTGAATTCCCTGACGCTGACGTCAAGATCACCAGCCAATCAGGATTGGCATAATGAGATTGATGCTTCTGTTTGCTCCGCGATGAGGCGCATCCCATAGTGAGACATCTCACTTCATGTTACTCTGAGAACTGGGGTTACGTAAGTAACCTATAGTTGTGCACTGTTGCCCTTGCATTTGAACGTCTGCGGTCTGCTTTTGACACTTTTCAGTCACACCTGTTCCACCTCAGGTTGATGTTAAATTCAGACAAGACAAAAGTCATGTTGTTTTCCAATAAGAAAAAGTTACCAACTGTTCTTCCCTGCATCATGTCTGCACAGCATAACCCAATTGAAGCTGTTAACACACCTACATATACTTAGCAGGGGCGCTGGAAGCAGGGGGGCCAAGGGGCCACTAGACATCACTATAGATGAAAACCTCTGCTTTAAACCTCATATTGACAATCTTTTAAGGAAACTGAAATTAAAACTGGGATTCTTTTTTAGAAACAATGCCTGCTTCTCCACCAGTGCTAGGAAACGGCTTGTAGCTGCCACATTTTTGCCGGTCTTGGACTACGGGGATGTTGTGTACATGAACGCCTCAGCTCACTCCCTTCATCTGCTGGACGCCGTTTACCATGGGCCTCTGAGGTTCATAACCAACTGTAAACCCCTCACACACCATTGGACGCTGTACTCTTTAGTTAACTGGACATCATTATCAATGTGCAGATCTCTGCACTGGTACAAATTAATATATACCTCTATGCTTGGACTGCTGCCCCTCTACATATTCACTTACATACCACACAAGTACAGTACAGACTACGATCTCAAAATGACATCATCCGTCCCCTCAGTACGCACAGAGCTTGGGGAAAAAGCCATATCATACTCTGCCCCCTCGACCTGGAACACACTTCAGCAGGAACTTAAGCTGACCAGTTTGATACCCATCAGAGATTTTAAACTCATTTTAAAAAAGCTGGAGAAATCATCTGTGGATGTTTGCACCTGCAATATCTGACTATATGAATTTTCAATGACTACGTTTTACGATATTTTATTTTATTGTTGCCTCTGTGTTTAGTGTCCTGTCTGTCTGTAACTTTGTGTGGTAGTGTTACCACTGAACAGGTCTCTTGAGAATGAGACCCTGTGTTTCAATGAGATGTTCACCTGTATAAATAAAGGCTAAATTAAAAAAATTATAATAATAATACACTTTATTGATATAGCACCTTTCATGCAAGATGCAGCCCAAAGTGCTTTACAGAGTAAGACAAGATAGCGTATAAAGAGTAAGGAACATCATTTAAAAAAAAGTTATAAACAAACAGAAAGAGTTATATCACAGAACCATAAAACAATAAAACATCAACAGTGATACCACTATAATTACCCCAAAATCTAAAGCCAAAGGGATAGGTCCCTAATTTACTGTTCAAAATTCCAATAGAGTTTGCTGTTTTAAGATCCAATGGGAGGCAGTTCCACAGTTTGGGGCCATAAAAACAGAAAGCAGCCTCCCCAGAGTAAAATACTCTAGGTACCTCTAACAGAAAGACATTGGATGATCTGAATGCTTGTAAGTTTGTAAAATTAAACACAGTCACTGGTATATCTAAGGTCACGTAAAGCCTTGTAAATTATTAAAAGCACTTTCAAGTCAATAATTGTCATGTCTAGGAAACTAATAGTGAAAGTGTATTCTTTATGTTAGTTTTGTCATGTCCCTTTGCCCTGTGCTTTATGTTTATTCCCTTAATTAATCATCCCTCTCATTTCAGGCCTCCAAGCTCCCCGCCCCCTTCTGTCTCCTGCGTCCTTGATTGTTTTCCCCGCCCTGATTGTTTCCACCTGTGTCCCCTTTACCTGTGTATATATTGTGGTAGCTTCCTCCTGTTCGTTGTCAGTTCGTTGTCTTACTATGACCCACGTTCCTGATGACCTCACGGACTTCCCACGGATCTACCTCATTGATCACTTGCTAGTTTTCCTCGAAAGAGTATATTTGTTTTGATTACTGTGCTCAATTCCAGTAAAGTCTTTATTTTTTGAGAACACTATCTGTGTCGTGCAATTGAGTTCATGCCTCAGAGTCTCTCCTTGACAATAATAAGATCAAGTCAATTGTCCCTGGGAAGATATCTTTAGCTTGTCACAATAAAGGTCTGAGTTTGGAATCAATCAAAGATCAATACCTGTCATAACAAGTATGCCTGCCAAATGTAGTGAGCAGTTCATCACAAAATGGATATTTGTCCACTTATCACCAATGTCTGACTTTATCTTTCAATTGTTAACTACTGAAGATGTTGGTGTATAGCAATAACAAAATGAAAAGTTCAAATTCCATGTCGGTAAATCTGTATGTAAAACTCTTCTTCCAAATCCCTTGGTTTCCATCCCACCAGATACTAAAACCTGTTTAGGCAAAGCCATTTGTATTTATTATCTTAAGTATGTGCAAGAAAAAAAGATCAAAAGCGAAAAATGGTTTACACTTTACTGCATTGCACATATACTTCAAAGGGATTCACTGTAATCTTCCACTGTACACGTAGTTGGCCTGACCAAGTATTTCTGCATTCCTCACAGAGCCAAATGTCTTTTTGATCTGCAGATCAGCAGAACGGTGGTCCAAAATCCACAAAAATACAAGTGGTCTCAGAAGTATCTTTCTGAGAATGTTTCTTAAAATGAACACTAATCTATGCTCCACTTAGTCTCTGTGATTGTTACAGAAGCTTTTGAAATTATGTTGCTAGGCTGCAGAACTTCGGCCTCAGGCAGGATGACCTCAGCAGGATAACATTCTGCGGGTAGGCTGTCCGGGGTGTGGCGCTGTTTAGATGTCATGACTGGCGAGAGCGTCTCAATGCAGTCCAACCTGAACGCACTATCCTCAAATACCTGCATGCAGAACATATAAAATGAGGAAGGAAGTGAGTAACACATCTGAGTTAAGTTTCTACCAGTCTAACTGAATCTTAAAATAAATGTAATGTATGTGTTGGATTAAAAAATGACACTATATGAAAAAACATGGAGATTTTGTTTAAGTCGATTTTACAACCCTTTTTTAAGATGTGAAGGGACAGAGATTGTTAGGGGTGCTGTGATAATACTCTCCAACCCGACAGCCCCTTAGAAATAATTATTTAAGACTCCATGTCCATAGTAAGAACCATTTCAATTTAAAGTTAGGAAAGCTTATTTAGTTTTGTGAAACTCAAGGTGAGAAACAGACTAACCTTACCATCTCATACAGTAACATCATACTTCTGACCTGTTATTATTTTGGATTTTGCTAATCCTACGGTGTCCCAGGAGAGCATCTGAACAAAGGAAACTCAGCTATAAATCTGGGTGTTTCTGTGTAACCTATTCCACATTTTGTATAAAAGCATAGGCTTGTAGCAACCAGCCTTGAGAGCTAATTTGGCACAGTTAAGTAGCTCAGCTGCTTGTTATGCTGCTCCTTGGGCCTTTGCCAACATGAATTCCGACAGATGAGACGCGATAACAGCAAAGAACGCAGCCTGAAATGTTACTCGAGTATGTAAGAAAAAAATTACTTTGGAACTGGTACACAATGACAGAAATGGGACTCTGATCAATCCATGTCCTACTTTGTTGCATCAGATGATCTGCTCATTCTGCTCTGTGCAGCCTCTTCATGTAACGGAGGTGCACCCACAGAGATACGAGTGACATCACTATGATGTCACTCGTATTTCAGTTCATGGACTTTAATTCAATCCAGATGTGCGCATCGACGCTGTTCTGGTTTAAATTCCTCCACCTCTCATCTAGGCCGAGGGAAATTATCGGCCATTGTGTTTTCTTTGCTTACATATTGCAGGGATATGATTTCATCCTGAGACGTGTCCCTGACTCTATGTGGGACATTCCAGTTTGTGCTGGAGCTGCAGGATGTGACACAGGATACATTACAATAGAACTGGAAGCAAACAAAGTATTGGAAGGAAGGAGACACTGTAAATGTAAAGCAGTTGCTGTTCCAGGTTCTTCATTTACTGTGTTGTCAGGCAGCAATTATGACGTCAAGTTATAGGCAGCTATTCTCTTGTGTAAATGCAGGGCCGCCCCTGGCCAACTTGTGGCCCCACGCAAAGTTATATGATGAGGCCCTCTGTGTCGCGAGTGTCGACGGGGTGGGGGGCGGGGGGGGTGCTAGTGGAGCCGCATAAGCGCGAGATGAGGCCCCCTCCGCGAGGTGAGGCCCCACGCAGTCTGCGTGATCTGCCTGTATGGAGGGGCGGCCCTGTCTAAATGTACTCTTTGATAGGATGAAACTGTAAACAATGTCTTCAACAGAGTGCCTGGGTGGGGTCAAAACTGATTGTGTATCTCATAGGTCAGTAAAGGCCTCCTTTTTGGCTCCTGTACTCTACTCTTAGCCTTTTTGTGTCGCCTTCCACTGAAACTCAAATGGCAACTAAAGCAGCCATTCCTGTATCGACCTGCCACACGCAATGACACACACACACACACACACACCAAACACACTAATGTGATTACACTCAAACGTGCAGGTGCGCACAAGCATGCACAGGTACATGCATGCACAATAAGCAGAAAAGAAAATCCTTAATGTGACTGAAGAGGATTCTTTGAAATGAGAGTATAAATCTTTCAGCACACCCTTTTATAACCCACAGACGCACAGAGGAGAATGCACTCCATAATACACCAACACTGCCAACATGCAGAATGACATGCAAATCAGATACAAATGCAAACATGCTGCTCAGTACTACGTCCATTGTGGGGTAGTGTTTGAAATGAACAAATGGTGTTACTGACTGAAATCACAAATCCTCATCAATACTTGCATGAATGTAATACAACAGTTGTGTATGTGCGCTTGTGTGTGTGTGTGTGTGTGTGTGTATGGTGTATGTGTATGTCGGTACCTGGACAATGTAAGCCTTAAAAGTATTAACCCAATGATACCTTACATTGTAATCATTAGGCGCATTCACACTGCGGTACTTTTCCCACAAAGGTTCATGTGAACTTAGTTCATGTGAACTCTTTTATCGCGTTCATACCAAAAAGAGCCGGTACTAAAATTAGTTAATGTGAACCTTTTTACCCCCTCGAAAGTCCCTGGAGAGCAGGGACAGGCGGCTCTCTTGTGAGAAAAGAGCTATATTTCTGATTGGCTGGGCGGATTGCAAACCACGCCCCGTAAAACTCCCAAAAAGTTTTGTGAAGCCGCCATTTTATTATCCTCGCATTCTTTCACACACAGTGACGTCACGAGCTACCCACAATGCAACACGCGCCATATAAATATATATAAATGCGCCATTTTCCTGGAGGTGCTAATATCCTGGAGGTGCAAATATAAACAGCTAGCTAACTAGCCAAGCAGAGCGCAGTAGGTTTTTTTTCTGAATTAACGACCGAAGAAATCGCTGCATGTCTTTGGATTACATCTCTGGACTTGAGGGGTATGCTTTAGGTCGTTACCAGCGTAAACTAGAGCTGTGTGGGTTGTTACAGACTGCCTGCAGATGTATGGAAAAACGACAGTGGCCTTCGTCGATTTTGGCTGCATCTACGTCTAATTTCTGGAAACACCAGGTGAATACCCCACTTGTCACAATAATATTATCATGCCATTGCATATATGTGGTATTTTAGAGTTGACTAGATATTGATTAAGGCAATAGACTATGATATTCAGTACAGGAAGCTTAGCAACACCTAGACGGTGTACGGCTGCATGCACCTCGCGTAAAACGGCGCAGACCGGAAGTACGGTGTCGCGCTCGGCCCAATACCCGTATGTGTGTGTGAAAGAATTAGCATTATTAGCATTAGCCCAGCGCAGAAACGCAGAGAGACTAACTTATGGCAACACAAAATAAAACATGGGAGCGGTGGAGATGAGGAGGTGTCGGCGTTCTGGCGATTTACTCGGAAGGCTTCAGTAGAAGCTGCTGGGAGTCCCAGCAGCTTCTACTGAAGCCAGTCCCCAACTCCGGGGACTTCCGGCCGGGGACTTTGGGCGGCAGTATACGCCGTGAAGTGGTTTGCGGCCTGCCAGTAAACCCAAAGCAGAAGAAGAACAAGTGACGTCAGCGGCTTCATTTGCCTAATCCACCCCCAGGGACTTTTTCCAGTGTGAACGCGAACAGCAGTTCATGCGAACTAAAGAGTTCACATTAACTAAGTTCACATGAACCTTTGTGGGAAAAGTACCGCAGTGTGAATGCGCCTATTGGGTTAATAATTTTAATTTTAAATCATCAAAAAACATATTATATTTTTGTAATAAATTAATTGAAATAAATTAAATTAAAATGGTATAGTAGACATAATTATAATAACTCAAAATGAATAACAGTAAAGAATATAATTGAATCATTATATTATTTGAAAATAGAAATAATGTTTTTTGGTCCAATTTTTATAAACAGATACATATAAAAAGCTACTGGATTTGTTTCAAAATGCAGTAGCTTGTGCAAACTGTCGATAAAGGCAATACCACGTGTCACTCACACTATTGTGCAACTCTTTTATAAACAATATGTGTGGAAATGGATCATGTTAATAACTCAGCTTTGGTTGACTGACTTTGTGAGTTTGTATAAGTCACTCACATAAGGGAGTTGTTTAAGTGACTCGAGTAAAGTGCATTTGGGTGAGTGACTCTGACTCTGTACTAACCCAAATGCATCTTAAGGCCCTGACACACCAGGCCGATTTCGGCTGTTTTCGTAAGTCGGGAGACGAAGCGTGTCCTGTCGCCCAAACTCAATTTGGTGTGTCCCGCACCGTCGACCGTGACACGCCTTATTTGGACTGCCTGTCCCGATCAAGCCCCCAGGAAGTGCGCCGGACTCAGATGAAAATATTCGTGCTGGCCAAACGGCGGTACTACACTTCCGTTTGGTTGCCAGGCCCGGAAACACTTTTTCCCATTGACTTACATGGGGAAAGAGTGGTCTGTAACTCGTTGGATAATTTTTTTTAAACTAAATAAACTACCCAGTATGAACACTTGTATAGCCCTTATTAAAAACATTCGTTCCTCAAGTTGTAATAATGTGCTAATAACGTTATTCTGAGAGTTATTTCCCTCTGCATTATGAACGCGCATCTAGCCCACGGGACCGCGCCGCCCGGCACGTTCATGTTACGTGTCCCGACCAATCAGAGCACACTGTGCTCACAGGGAGGGTGGGGGCTGAAGCTATTGGAGCTACAACGAGCCGTTAAAGGCAGAGAGTGAAATTCAGTGAATACACGTAGTTTACAGAGATGCTGTATGAGAAACCAATGTGAGTTGCGTTTATCTTTACCCATGGATGCACAATAAGAACGGATCCATATCGTCTTACTGCCATCCCACGGAGCTGTAATAATGGATATATTGCACATGTTTGCTGTAATTCATTATCATACTACATGGGCTGTATGATTAAATCTTGTACCGTAAATGTTGTATTAAATAAAGTTAATATTACCGACATTATTAACGTCCCTGTAGCTTCGTATTGCACTAAGAAGCTTATTGCACTGTAGGCCTATATAAATATACAGTGCAATAATTATTTCATGCTAAATGAAGCTCTGTTGGATATCACTAGATCCTGTTACAGCGTAATATAAGTACATAACGATTGATGTTTACATTAGCATCATTACTAGCTAGCCGCTAGCTGCTAACTGCCGCCTCGTTCATATCAAATCCATGATAACAACAATCCATTACCATGCTGTCATGAACGCGCGGTGCTGTTACGTGTACGCAAATTGACGTGCTTGATGTGAACGAGCATTTTGGTTAAAGTTGCGCATGCTCTATGAGCGCACATACGGGTACTTCTCAGGCATGCTGGGTAATCTGTGACGTTTCACTCTCTCAAAAGGTGGGCCATTTTATCATCATGCGCTAATAGCAGCTCTCATAGGAATGAATGAGGCCCCGCCTCCCACGCTGTATCCAGTTCTTATTATACATCCATGGTCCCGATGCATGGCCGATTCAACATGTTGAATCGGCCATGCATCGGGTCTGGCAGTCAGACCAAACAATCACTCTGATTGGCTGTTCAGCTAGCGAATCAGTGCATGAGAAGCGAAACGGAAGTGAGGGACGTAAACAAACGATTTAAGAAGGCACACACAGACTGATATTCATTTTCATCTCATCATGGCGATCTTGAATGACGCAAACGAAGACCTGCTCATCACATTGATCCAGGAGAGGCCAGCTCTGTACGACATCACAGAGAAAAGGTACTCGAACCGAGTAGTGAAAACCGGACTCTGACGAGAGATTGAAACGCAACTTGGTTTCTCGGGTAAGATTATCTTTTTCATCAATTGAGCTCTTTAGCAGATATTGTTGGCTTTTTATTGTTTGCCAGCGTACAGTGACGTTAACGTGAAATGTAATTTGTTATTTCAACCTTGTGTTTTGTTGTTATCTTGTTGCTAGCTGTGCAGTTTGGCACTGCATATAGATATTAATTGGACATGCTAACTAGCCACAATGGTTACATCGTTTATTTGTGTGCTTCAGAGAAAGAGCTGAGGAAGAAGTGGGATTCTCTGCGAACCCAGTACACCCGGTACAGGAGACTTGCCCCTTCGGGTAGTTGTGGAGCACCAAAGACGGGCAGACAGCAGTGGATCATAACCAGGCTGCAGTTTGTACACGCTATTTGTTGTTGTTTATATCACGCAGTCTGTTCTTCTTCTCTGTCTTCCGGTTGTTGCCTATTTTTAATGACGAATACACACTACCGCCGCCTGCTGGTAAGGAGAGTTATTGCCACTCACGCACTGAAGTCTTTGCGGTGTGTTCCCGTGCGACACATGGCCAAGACGCAGGAGAACACCGCGACGCAACAGCCGACGTCGGCGTCGGCGAGTCCTCTGGTGACTGCTTGGTGTGTCAGGGCCTTTAGCTTAAACACAACCAGGCAGGAACCATTCCACACCTCCATGCTGATGTGTGTCTATACATACCACACTGACAAGAGCCTGTTGTTTCCACTGCTTTGGTTTTGTATCACATGTGTGTTTATGTCTAGTCGAACACCCCCACTCTCCTCTGTCAAAGCTGTAGAAAAATCACTGCCAGTGGACTCAATGACAGAGGAACTGAAGGGTGTACAATATCTCTTAGCGACACAAGGTGTGGAAACATCTTTGGAATTTGTCATGGCCTCTCTAAGGTACAAATATAGAGCCTGTCTTTCCTCTACTGATAAGGGTGGATCCTCACACATTGACTAATCTCAAACCAAATTCTCCTTTGGCCTCTTTTTAAATCACGTAAAATAATATTGTGATCTCAGCTGAATCACTGTAAAACAGGTTTGGTAGGTGTATTTATGGACTTTGTATCATGGCCAGTCGTCCCCACACTACAAGTAATAGTCTCTAGTCCATGTGTTTCCACTTGTGCTTATTGATAAGTGTGTTAATTCATCATCCTCTCGGTTTGGACTTCCTCATCTCTATGAGGGCCATCTAAGTATTATCTCACCTCTTTGCAAACTTCCAAGACTTCCTGTTTGCTCCATAGAATGATGCATCGACAAAAGCCATTCTGCAGCTGCTGCTCTTCCTTTTTCCTTTGCTTTCTCATCCTCTTCCTTCTCCCATGACAATCTTCCTCCTCCTGCTCTCCTAATCATTAGAGTCTTAAGACATTATAAAAGATTAGCACACAGTTTCCCAGTTGAAAAAATAAGTGGTGGTTAGCCACCAAAGTAAAAGTACTTGAATGGTGGATCACATCACTCCTGTTCTGAAGTCTTTACACTGGCTTCCTGTGTGTCAAAGAATATATTTCAAAAATACTGCTGCTGGTTTATAAAGCACTGAATGGTTTAGGCCCAAAATACATTTCTGACCTCCTGCTAAATGATGAACCATCCAGATCTCTCAGGTCTTCAGGGACTGGTCAGCTTTCTGTCCCCAGAGTCAGAACTAAACATGGTAAAGCAGCGTTCAGTTATTATGCTCCAAATATCTGGAACAAACTCCCAGAAACCTGCAGGTCCGCTGCAACTCTGACTACTTCTAAATCCAGGCTGAAGACTTTTCTTTTTGTCGCTGCTTTTAATTGAACTATTCATATCTTAGACTGCACTGTAACTTTTATCCATGTATTTTTTCTTTTAATGTTTATTTTATTAGCTTTTCTTTTTAATGACTGATTTTAAATGCCATTTTCTTAATGTCTTTCATTTTTTGTAAAGCACTTTGAATTGCCTTGTGTTGGAAAGTGCTATATAAATAAACTTGCCTTGCCTTGCCTTGAATATAGATAGATAGATCTTTAATTTGTCATTGTACAGGTACAACGAAATTACAATAAACTCAAGGTGCCAACACGCAACAACAAGACAATATAAAAACAACAAGACAATATAAAAACAACAAGACACTATAAAAACAATAAATGGGACTTAAAATAGACATGATAGGGAATATGTACATAAATAAATAATAAATTAAATTGCATGATTCCCCTCGTATTGCACGGAAGGCTTATATAATTTAAATATTAGCAGCGTTTAGTGCACATATGGCCCTGGGAAAAAAACTGAACTTGAGTCTGTTTGTCCGGGAAGACATGGTACGGAAGCGCCTGCCTGAGCGCAGCCGTACGAAGTGCTCGTTACCCGGGTGGTGTGGATCCTTGAGGATTTTGACTGCCTTCTTAAGGCAACGAGAGCTGTACAGTACCTCCAGGGAGGGGAGGGGGCAACCGATGATCTTCTGGGCCGAGTTGATGACCCTTTGGAGCGCACCCCTCTCTGCGGCTGTGCAGCTGATGCACGCAGATACAGTAGGTGAGGATGCTTTCCACGGCGCAGCGGTAGAAGGACACAAGCAGATCCTGTCTGAGGTGGTAATTCCTGAGTATTATCAGGAAGTAGAGTCTCTGCTGTGCCTTCTTGACGGTTGCCGTGGTGTTGGTCCTCCAGGACAGGTCCTCCGCCAGGTGAACACCCAGGAATGTGATCACTGATACTCTCTCCACACAGCCTCCATCAATGTACAGGGGCTGCATGACGGTCTTCTTCCTCCTAAAGTCAATGATAATTTCCTGGGTTTTCAGCTTGTTCAGCTGCAGGTTGTTTACTTTACACAACGCTAGCAGTTGCTCCACCTCTTCCATGTACGCGGTCTCGTCACCCCCTGAGATGCAGCCCACCACGGTGGTATCATCAGCGAACTTTATGATGGAGTTGCTGGTGTGGGCGGGGACGAGATCATAGGTGTAGAGGGCATATAGTAAGGGGCTCAGCACGCAGCCCTGTGGTGATCCGGTGCTGAGACTGAGGGACGTGGAGGTGTGGGTGCCAATCCTCACTCTCTGGGCGGCGATCAGACAGGAAGTCCTTAATCCATAGACACAAGGAATGGGATACTCCCAGGACTGATAGCTTGGTCACCAGTCTGTCAGGGAGGATGGTATTAAATGCAGAGCTGAAGTCCACGAAGAGCATCCGTGCGTAGCTCCCCCTACTCTCCAGGTGAGACAGGGTAGAGTGGAGAGCTGTGGCGATGGCGTCCTCCGTGGACCTGTTGGCCCTGTAGGCGAACTGGTGGGGGTCCAGACCGGGAAGGAGGGATGAGACGATGTGGGGACGGACCACCTTCTCAAAAACTTTAGCAGGGGTGGAGGTGAGTGCCACTGCACGGTAGTCATTTAGGCAGCCGATGTTGTTCTTTTTCGGCACCGGGATGATTGTGGATGTTTTCAGGCAGGATGGGACGATGGCCTGGGACAGGGACTGGTTGAAGATCTTGGTGAAGATCCCCGCCAGCTGGTCAGCGCAGTCTCTCAGCACCCTTCCAAGACAGCTGTTAAAATAATTCTACTGACCAAAGATACAATTTATCAAAACTTTCTCATTAATAATTTGTAGAGGGAGTCAGCTCTATGGTAGAGGCTGTCCTAAATGCTAACATCAATATGTTAATATGTTCACAAAGGCAGTGCTTATGTAGATAGCAGTTATAACATACCATCTTAGTTTAGCCTGTTAGCATGCTAACTCTAACTGAGGTTGATGGGGAAATGATCAGCTTGGCATGTATTTAGTCATCATCCAAAGTTTTGGACAACCTGATGATGGCCCAGGGTGAAAAGTCAGGGGATCAACCCTATAATACATTAGGGAGACATGAATATGTGAACCAAATTTATTTGCAATCCATCCAGTTGTTGTTGAGACATTACATTTGAAATCCCAAATGTTAGGTAATTGGATCCCCAAAGTTGCTTAAATTTTTTTATTCTGGAAGTGTTCTGTGCAAAATGTAATCGAATTCTATCCAATAAAGTTGAGATATTTTTCAGCATCAAAAACCTGTTGATTGATATTTTCACCCCTTGCGGCTCCCATGGCTAAAAACTATACCTTTTGACACCTGTGCAGACATGCGGGTGCCCACATTAAAAGGCAACCTGCCGACACGTGTCAAACCTCACCCTTTTAATGAGGCTTTTAATTTTCCAAATACAAAACAGTGTGGTAAGTTTTTGCTTTGATGCAGTTATCCTTATTTCTTCTCCTGCTATGAGTTTAATATTCCATTAGCATTAGTTCCCCTGAACCAAAAGTCTAAAGATTAAATTAACCTACAATGAAGCACAGTTTTATTGTTTTACTAAAAGTGGGTTTTCTAATGTCCTCTTTAGCATTAATACATGCGAGTTTCATATATACCTCCACCCATTATGATAAGGTTAGTTTTTCAGAGTAGCATGGGCCAAAAAATAACACATTTTGGAGTGGATGGCAGATGGCCAAATAATTTTTACTTTTGTTAACATTGCGAGAAAAGGCATTTCCTTGGGAAGGGGAGAGGTAATCAAGTGTCGTTTTGCTTTGAGTTTATACAGTGGATGGTCATAGAAGCCCAAACCTCTCAGGTTGGCTTCTGTCACATCTGCATGTGAAAGATGTCAACAGTTTCTCCTTTTTTTCACATTACATGTAAAAGCACAGCCCTCAGTTTGATGAGATAGATGTGAAAATGGAGGATTTGAATAAAATCCTCTTTTAATTGTCACATCAACCACACAGTGCCCAGGAGGTGAACTGGTGATAAACTGGCGAACAATCTGTTGACCTTAGAGAGTGTCCGACACAGTAGAAATGTTATATATTAATCCTTTGAATAAACTAGACCTAATCCACAAGGCCTCAATGTGTACACAGTTATAATACAGTATAATCTACTATTTATTCCAATACTGCATCTTTGTTCACCTTCAACAATAACAGTTCATTTCGATGGAGATTATGTTATCACACAAATCTATCAGTTACCCTTTATGCGTTTGATTGATACATTCCTGGAGATGTTTTTTGAACGGGAACTTGGAAGGGATCCAGCTATGATCATGTTTCATAATCAAACCTGTCAGTCAAAAACTAGAAGGAAGGGCACTAATGCTAATACATTTTATTGTTTGCCATTTTTCAGAGCCACATAGTTAAAAGACTAAAGACATAAATGATTTGTAATTGCTGCACTCAGTATGTAGTTTAGCAAATATCTGTGAACTCAGTTACACTTTATTGTCATGTTTATATTCTTACTGCTCCTATGTGTGCCTTGGGTGGTGCCTGAAGGCAACAATGAGGAATTGTCTTCAAGTCTTCACTCGAGCAGCAACATTGCATCACTTCCTTTTCTTTAGTCATCAGATTGTATCCTGCCGAGGCTATTTGAAGTCTTAGTGTGGTGCAACAAGTTAAGGAAAATTACTTTATTTGGTCATTCATTTTCTCTCTCCTTTCAGGTTTTAACTAAATGTGTGGCTCAAGCTCCGATCTTGGATATACTGACGGCCTTCCTCCAACTTCAAGGCTAGGCATACATGGCAGAAGATTGTTTTCCTGCAGAAAGGGGTGTGAGTTGATCACATTCGAGGTTAACATTGTTGCCACACAAAATGCCTAACTTCACTCTTTACTTGAGAGATTGGTTGTTTGATTTACAACTTTAAATGTGGTTCTGTTCCCTTGCCACTTCTGGGCATCTGATAAGGTTTTGCTTTTGAAAGGTCTGATCATTTTTGGCTAGCCATGCCTGAGTGCAATTATATATATATCCTTGTTTAGGTAAATTGGGCAGGGTCCCTGGGCTCTTTGGTGTCATGAATCATTGGATGAGAAATAAATAAGCAAAAAATCATAATTTTTCAATAAGTGATCAATATGTTGGTTGAGTAAGGTTTAGTAGGTATATTTAGTAAGGAGCAATGTAATAAGCGGGTTATGTACTGCAAGCTGCTCTTTTTTACAAAATGTATTAAAACAGAAACAACAGAAACTGAACAGGCAGATTCGAAGGATTTATTTATTTGGAAATGTTATTTTAAATACAATTAAATCAAGTTATTTTGGTAAAACTAATGAAAAATGTAACAACAAAAAAATATTTAAACTTTTTTTTTTTTTTTTATGTTTTCAAATATTATTTTTTAGAATATTTGAGGCCCTCACAGAGGGCCTAGAGGGCCCTGACGGCTCGCCACTGGGTTTTACACATTAATGAATATGAGCAGGTATATTAGGCCTCATATCACCTTAATGATCCACTTAGCAGTATCGCAGATGTAGCAACAGCCAGCTGGAGATCCAGTGGACAGATTACACATGAGCAGATTTCAGCCTGCTCAGCTGCCTGAGACAGGCATGAACACAGAGCTGTGAAGAGCAGAAGTCAACTGTCTGTGTGGAGCTAACGTCGAGGCGGGGCGACATTTATCGACGGCAAGTCTTTCTCACTCTGTTTGCTGTCTCCAACATTCTCGCCAACATGCATCAAGCATGACAATAAACTGGTTTAGCTGGGTGACGGGGGAAAAGTAATGTAACAGAAAACTTTCGACGAGTCCCACCTGGATCAGAAGCACGGCGCAGCGGCAGAGAAAAACATGGGGAAGAAGGCAAGATGACGGACTTAACGTTTAACCAAGGAGAAGCGTAAAGAGCCAATAACAGTGTGGTAAGTTCACAAAATAACTACCATATTATTTACGTGGTTTAGGATAGAAAGTTGTACATCTGTTACGTTTATTTGAATTCCGATATGTCATCTTGCTCAGTGGAAAATTCGTTTGTCGATACAACATTGGACTTTCAAACCTTCCGTTGGCTAACCACTTTATGTGTCAGTGTGTCGCCTCATTAATTTTGTTCTATTTTAAAGTTATGTCATTCGTGTTTGTTTGGGTTTTTTTGTTCGGGTTGTTACGTTTCCACTTGGCACTTCGTATATTAGTGGCTTTACAATATAAACTTGCAAATGGAGACTTGTGCTTTTGGCCAGAGGGAGGAGCCACACCCAAAACCCATCTGTCCTGTGGTTAGATTCCTTCTCCACTCATTCATTGTGCTGAAACTACTTTAGTTATTTTATACTGATAGGAATCCTCTAGGCTGCATCTATTGTATGGAAGATACAGACCTGAAAAATAATGAGCATTATTTAGCTATAGGTCTGTGTCGTATGGTAGCAATGCATGTCATAATATTAATACGATCAATGTCTGTTCTTAATATCACAATATGGCAAATTAATGCAAAAATAACATGATGCTTAATCAAATAAAAACACTACATTTTACACAAGTTAACACAAAAACTAGAGTTTCCAGTTTTATGGACAACAGAATTATGTAAAATGATAGGATGTGATCATGTCATAACTTGATTCCTAGAAAATACACGAGTAAAAGGAATTGATGGGGTGCAGCTGATCATTCTTTCTTGATCCAATAAGTTGGTCAATGTTCCCTTGAGATGTCAATGTTATGATTTATGTGTTTCCTATAGAGATTTTTCCCTTGTATATGATAAGATAAGAAGTACTTTATTGATTCCAATTTGGGAAATGTTTGTGTTGCAGCAGCATAAAAAGACAAGGCATTGTGCATTAGAGAAATTAAAAGACTAGAAATGAACAATCCAAAATGTAAACATCTCAAATAAAAATAAAATAGCATTAAAAAGTAGAATATATATTGCAACATGTGTATATATATATATATATATATATATATAGTGTGTGTGTATGGAATATTAAATATTACATGTAATATAAATGTACAGTGTGATTTTAAGTCCAGTTATTAAGAGAAGCTATGGATCAGAGAGTTCTCTGCCAGCCAGAGGTGATTTGTTGTACAGTTATTGCAGTGGGTAGGAATGTTTTCCTGTATCGGTCCTTGTGACAGCGGAGCTGCAGCAGTCTGTTGGAGAAGGAGCTCCGCTGTCTGTCCAGCTGCAGGTGGAGAGGGTGGGTGGGGTATTATGTTATACCTGTTCTTCTGAGACACAGGAACCAGAGACATTTGGCCATTTTTGTTTAAAAAGTGTTTTTTAACAGTAAAATTGTTTTAGATCTAGTTAAGGTATAATTCAGAACTATATTGCTGGTGTTCTTGTTGAGATATCTAGAGAAACTGAAACATATTTGTGGTTTTAAAATGATTAATACAATGAATGTATCACATGACTCTTTTTGCTCTAACCTTCTCTTTAGACTTCAGTATGGCACATCGTTCTCAGTGTTCCTCTGCCGGGGATAACCCCCTGGACCCCAACTACCTCCCCCCTCACTATCGGGAAGAGTATCGCTTGGCTATTGACGCTCTCATTGAGGAAGAATTGGAGGGATACTACCAGTTTCTCCAAAAAGCAGATGTGGTGGACTTCTTGGCCTCATCTGAGATTGAGTATATCTCGAGCTCTGTTCAGGTGCCTCAGCAGAGCAACAACCCTGAACAATATTATCAAGAGGATGAAGGAGATGGCTCCTCAGACACTTACTGGCCGATTCACTCTGACCTGGACGTCCCAGGCTTGGACCTCGGCTGGCCTCAGATGCACCACTTCATCGGGCCCACAGAGGTCACCACTCTGGTCAACCCCCCCGAGCCTGACATGCCGAGTATCAAGGAGCAGGCCCGGCGACTTATCAAGAATGCTCGGCAGGTAGATCTTTCACTTTCTATGAGACTTCCTGCTTAAGTTGTCAGTACAGTGTCATTCTCCTGACAGTGTGTTTTACAATGTGTTTGTTTGCTTCTATCTCCTCAGGTGATTGCCATAGTGATGGACATGTTTACTGATGTTGACATACTTGCGGATATTCTCAATGCTGCTATGAGAAATGTTGCTGTCTACGTCCTTTTAGACGAGCAGAACGCACATCACTTCGTCAACATGGTTTCTAACTGTAGAGTTGATCTACAAAGCATTCAAGTGAGCACATTTTCCTTCAAAAAATCTGTTAAAATAACAAACAGAAAAGGCTGATTACACATTTAAATTCTATTAATGTTTCCCTTTTCTTCAAATGTGCGAACCTGGAAAGTAGAAGTAAATAACTAATTTAACTGAAACTAACTCACTAACTAACTTACTGACTGCATTGGGCAACAATAATGTGTTTTTCAAAACTGAATTAGTTTAGACTGACTAACAAACTAATTATGAAAACACATTATTGTTGCACAATGCTGCACTGGCCTTTGTCCGATGATCTGTAGTTTACTTTGAGTCACTGTGTTGCTGCAGTTACTAACCCACTTGAGCACCAAACAGAGCTGAAATAAAGTCCCCATCAAGTTTACTATTTACTTCTGATTGAGAGTAATTTGCTAAAAACAACAGTGACATGCTATATCTGTGCTTATATATGTCATTCATTTTCAAAGACTAATCCTCAATTTAAAAAAAAATGGTCTTGAGGCTTAGAGCCACAGACAGAGTAGGAAAGTCACGTAATGAGTCACAGGATAAGTTGGCAAAAATATAGATTAGACATATCCTTAAATTGTCATTCTCTGCCCATATTAACGGAACTTGTTGAAAAAAGCAGAAGTGCAGTGGGTACACCACAGCTGTTGCTAGAGGTGACTCCCTCTTACAAACAAAGACAACTTATCAGCCTTTCCTTTGCCAACATTATGTGGCTAGTGCCCTTTTAACTGAATTGAGATTACTTTTATTCGAACTGAATTGTACTCTTTCCAAAAGAAATTGAGCAAACAAAAATATACTTAAGAATAGACCGTTTTTTTTATTGATAGAAATCACAGTAACAGCATACTACTATGTAAAGCAACTTGAGATGGAGCCCTTTCGTTTTGCTAAAAACAATGCTTGGACTGCAATTAAACATTAACACCACTATATGTAAACGTGTGTCTTGATATTTATTTTTGGGTTATGTGTGTCTGGCAGCTTTTACGCGTGAGAACAGTGTCAGGCATCAAGTACCACTGCCGCTCAGGGAGCACCTTCACAGGTCAGATGATGGACCGCTTCTTGTTGACAGACTGCCGGGCTGTGCTGAGTGGAAACTACAGGTGAACACATTTAAAACTGCCACAGAAAGCCACGCCTCTACACTTGCATACCACACAAGAATTTGAGTGATTGATATATGTTTTTATGAATACATTTAGTTAGTTTCTTTTTGTATAAAATGTGTATGTCATGAATGGAGTGCTTCTGTTAATTCATACTTATTGTCATGTCTCTGTCTAGCTTCATGTGGTCTTTTGAGAAGCTCCACCGCTGTATGGCACACCTTTTTCTTGGACAGCTCGTTACGACCTTTGATGAAGAGTTTAGGATTCTTTTTGCTCAGTCCCAACCACTGATTATTGAAAACCTTGCTCCAATGGAAGAGTTAAGCCTTTCACAAAAGAGTCAATATCCAAGAGAAAGAACAATGTACAGAGAGACAAAGAAATTTCAGTCACTGGACACCGGTCATCCAGATGAGGGGCTAAGGCATCCTTACGGTGAACGCATGGATTTGAGAATGATGGCCCTTAAAAAGCAGGAATCCTTGCAAGGCCCTGCAGACATGCACAGTAGATTTACACCCCAGCATCCTCGCATGGATCCATCTTTTGATCAGGGCCCTTCCAGAATGCCCACGATGGAAAATCCTGCCTTCAAACGTCACAGTTATGCTGAAGGCAGTCATGGTAGATACTCTTTGCCATTCCTGCAGCAACAGGGAATGCCAGAATCTGAGAAACTGGGAAGGCAGTTCTACAGGGGGCAGCAGCCTGGACCAGCCCCAGGAAGAGAGGCAGATACCGGTGCCAATGAGAAGTTCTGGAACCAAGACTTTTATTCGGCAGATCCTAATATTGAGCCTGGTTTACCTCCAGAGGTCGAACCAGGTGATAACTTTGACCCTGTGCTCAACTATTTAACATCTACCAGGATTGCCGAATTTGACAAAGGCTCAGAGGAATTGCAACCTATAGCAGATTTTCCGTTTGGTTCATCTCACCCTAGAAGATCGAGTCTAGGCAACCAACAAGCGTTTCAAGCGTCTCCCACCCCATCAAATCCAACTGATCAGAAGCAGTCTTTCCAGGAGCCTATCGCTGACCGCAAGGATCCTTTGGTGAAACGGGGGCTAAGAAACTGGAGGATTAGCTCATTTCTAAGTGCACATGATAATCCAGAAGAGGAAGGCCTGCCATCAGCACCACTAAATGCACAGGATCCATTTGAAGTGCCCTCTAACCCCATACAGCAAACAGCAGGCATAGATTTAGCACTCCCAAAAATGCCTAATTTCAGAGAATTTAGGGTTTCTGCAATACCAAGGGCAAGTCAGATGCCAAGTTTTGTCACCACAAGACAGCCAAGGAAATTGCCTGATGAAAACACTGCAGTAGCAGCGGAAACAAAAACAACACCAACACCTTCAGAATCCTCATCATCCACAACTGAAGTGGAGAAACTAGAGGACGTAGAACAAAAGGAACCAAAAATGTCTGGCCTTCGGAGGGAGGAGTCGTTCCGTCGGAAATACAATGCAGCTATACCGAGGAGCTCTAGGCTAAGATCCTCTATGATATTCAGCTCTCTGGACCAGAAGAATACTGCTCCAGGTAACCAACAGGATGAGGAAGGAGACAAAGATGAGGCAGAACAGACAAAACTACCTTTTGTTTCTCAAGTTATGGGACAAAGGAGGACTGCAAGAGAACCTTTTGAGTGGAGTCGTTACATGAAGTCAGCCACCTTTGAAAACTCTGCCACAGACCAATCCAAACCAGATGATGGTAACAGTAAGCCAAAGGATGAAAATTCAGAGGATCTTTCAGAGGCACAAAAAACATTAAAACAGCCAAGTGTAGAGCAAGCAGATTCTTCACAATCAGTGCCCCAATCCAAAGCTTCTGAAACTGAGCTGCCAAAAACTGATCAACCAGTAGAGCCAACCAAACCTTTGCTCACCGCTCCTTTGTATGTAGACATGTCTGATCCTGATAATAGGCTCTTGTTTTTCAAAGAACTGGCAGCAAAACGCAAGGCTACTAATTCTGCAGAGGCTGAAAAGAGCAAAGAGAAGGCTCCAATGAAAACACCAATTGAGCTGAAAAGCAACACAGCTGTTGAAAAGGGGAAGCCTGTACCAAAAGAAACCTCAGAAAAGATGGCTGATGCTTCTATATCTAAGGGTTCAATAGATAAAAATGCTAATGCCAAGGATGCAGGGAAACCAGTATATACAGAAGCGTTCAAAGCAGCCAGTCTATCTTTGGATGCCTCCAAAAGCTGTAAACAAGAACAAACCAGAGTTGCAACTGATTTGGAGAAGATAGAGCTTAGTAACAACCAAACAAAAGCAACTCTGCCTGTTTCTGCAGAAACATCAAAACCTCAGAGCCAATCACCAGAAGAGCCAAAGCTGTCAAATCCTGATGTAAAAACAAGTAGCTCCAGCCACCCCCCTACACCAACAAATGCCACTCCAGCTAGCGTGCAATCCCTTGCACAAGGTACAGATAAAAGTAAAAGCCCCTGCCTTGATTCTAGCTCGAAAGAGTCTAGTTCACCCACTCCCAGTTCAGAGAAGGTCCCACCATCTTCTGAATTAGCAGTATTGGATTCAAACACTCCAAACCATGAATCCCTTCAGTTAGAAACCAGCATTTCTTCTGACCCATCAGGCCAAAGCTCATCCTCTGAACAAATCACTGGTTCACAGATCAGTCCAAGTCCTTCTTCGTCTAGCCGTGCTATTTCTTCCACTTCATCAGAATCCATATCTTCTAGTGTTACCCAGAAAGACTCAAGCTCAACAGTAACTCCCAGCATATTGTCCCCTAATGCACAGGAATCTGTCAGCCCCTCCCTGCCAGCAAACTCCCAACTGACGTCACCTGATACCATTTCAGCAACTGACTCTGCACATGTGGAATCTGACATTTCTCCTGACACATGTGCTGCTCGTTCAGAGCCAAACAAACCTTCACTACAGTCCCATACAAAGACAGACTCTGAAGATTCAAGTGCTCCTACACCTTCTGAAAAAGATGTCCCGGAATCAGAAAACAACTCTGTTCCTAAGGGTGTTGGAAAGAAATCTGAGGTTCTTGGATCATCCGAGAATGTCAAAGCCGATAGCACACCTCCTAGCCTTAGCCCCTCATTGCCGAAATCTTGTTTACCTAATGTATCTAACCTAGAAAGCAAATCCAAATCTGCTAAAAATGAGACAAATACTCCTTCCCCTTCCCCAGCAGACCCTCCACCCAAACATTGTCCAGCAGAACCAAGCTCTAACGCTTCGAATTCAAAAATACAAGCCACCCCTCCCTCAAAACTTAACCTGAAATGTTCTGTCACTCCTCCTGAAACAGAATCCTCTTCAACTCCTTCTTCTCTGTCACCTGAGGCTGAAACAACAAAGGGTGTTGGAAAGGAATCTAAGGTTCTTGGATCATCAAACAATGTCAGAGCTGATAACAAACTTGCTAGCCTTAGCCCTTCATTGCCTGAAACATGTCTACCTAATGCATCTGACCTAGAGAGTCAATCCAAATCTGCTCAAAATGAGACTAATACTGCTTCCCCCACCCAAGCAGTCCCTCTACCCAACCATTATCCAGTAGAAACCAGCTCTCCTGTCAACCCAGACTCTACTACTAATGCTTCCCAGTCAGAAAGACAAGCGGCCCCTCCCTCCAAACTCAACGTGACAAGTTATGTCACTCCTACTCCTCCTGAAACAGAATCATCTTCAACTCCTTCTTCTCTGTCACCTGAGGCTGAAACAACAAAGGGTGTTGGAAAGGAATCGAAGGTTCTTGGATCATCAGAGGATGTCAAAGCTGATAGCAAACTTACTAGCCCTAGCCCTTCATTGCCTGAAACATGTCATGTATCAGATCTAAAAAGCAATCCTTTAGAGCCACCTGTACCTGCTAAACATCTGGACAGTCAGAATGAAGCAAGGAAAGAGACTGAAAAGACTGACCCTGTTGCGAAGAAAACTGGTGATACCAAGGCAACAAATAAGGTCAATAAGACTAGTACACGGGAGTCGGTTGGTAATGAAAAAACGAATGAACGAGTAAGCCAGAACAACTGCTCCGGAACGCCAGAGATCACACCAGATGTTCCTTCGTCACCACAGTCCAAGCAGCCAAAATCTAGCCAGTCTCGCTTCCAATCATCAACAGCCAACGTGATCTCAAGCAGCAACCTCAGAGACGATACAAAGCTGCTTCTAGGGCAGATCTCTGCCAATAGCCAAAGCAGGAACGAGGCTGCCAAAGAGGCTCCTGTCACTGATGATGAGAAAGAAGACAAAGCTGACAAAAATGCCAAAAGGGAGAAAGAAATAGGTATCAGGTCCCTTAGCAGAGGGCAGCCGAAGTCAATTGAGGAGCGTGACAAGCTGTTGGAGAAGATTACACATATGAGGAAGGAGAGGAAAGTTTACAGCCGATTTGAGGTATAAACACAACACCATTTTTACTAACACCTGTTTAAATGTAAGTTGTGTTGCTTAAGTTGTTATTCATTTTGTTTCTCTATTACTTTCACAGATGGCACCGTAAATGGAATCGTAAGAATGAACTGAGCATCAAGTGTGTGTAGAAAGAAAAGATTACATTTTAAAGCTGAAATGATGACCAAGAAATGTTTCTGACCAATGACATTTTCTGACCAAAGACCTTTAGTTTGTTTTCTGCAACAACAAAAAAAGCATATTATGCAAACAGGAAGGGGACCTCGAGCTGGCTTTAACTGGTAAAACTAGCAGTTCAACAAATGAATAGAAACCTGATTTTCCAATTGTATTACAATGACCAACAAAACATGAACATCGACTACGTGTGTGTGATCTGATGATTAATGATGTGTTTTTACTGACTGCATGGGTGAAGTGCAATGTTTGAAACAGGATCTCTGTGATGACGTCTGTCCTTTCTTTTTTTAACGGCACTGACAGCCATTACATTAAAGTATGTTGGTTTTAAAAGTGTAATAGATCATCTTTATAGTCAGAGTCTGTAATATACTGTATTTGATATTGTAGTTTTTCACAATCATGTTAAACAAAGATACTGATTATTACGAGGGTTTGTGAAACTAGTAAATAAATACATTCATATCCACGCAGGGCTCTTGTTTCAGTGAAAATATGTTAATTTTAATATAAGCAACAGTGTCAACCATATTGTGGTATTTTTGATGAATTGTTTATCAAACGAACAAAATGTCATTTGTTATGTTTAAAACCAAAGCTACATGCATGGCTGGATTCCACTGGGGCAAGTGACTGTATATGGTGTTATCTTATGTAATTAGCTAGAACCAACTCTATTTTGTCTCTGAAAATGTGCTTTTTTTCAATGAACACATGTCATACCTGTACACTGAAACAAGAAAATCTGAGGCTGCAAAGACTACACGACAGTATGTAAAATTGTGCCTTGAAATACTAGATGTATTGAGTCTGTCTTCAGCAGCACTTGCGCTTTGTAAATCAAATGTCTTCAAATGGTGGTGTTATCCTGTCATGAAATTGCCAAAAGAAGGTACTATGAGAAGCAGCGCTGGTTTCGTTGATAAAATGTGGCTAAATTGAGTAATTGCTGTTTAGATCTTTTTCAGATCTTACATAATAGGGAAATCACAGGTCTTAATTATAACATTAACTATGACTCCATTATAGTCAAATGTCCCATTTAGCCAGCATAAACAATAACACCCTGAAACGTATATGGAACTTAAACATCATTCATTATTTACTCCTGTAATTTTTCTAATGGGATAGATCAAAATGGGTTCTGTCAAAAATAACTACTCTTTTTTTACTTGTCTCTAAAGAATTAATAAATTGTTATAACGTGTGTTGACAGTGTGTGAGTATCAAGTATTAATCTTGAAATGTTTTGGCTCTATGAAACCTGATGTACTTATATGATTCTGTTTTCTTCAAGGTTGTATCTTCTTGGTCGAATGCACTTATTGTAAGTCGCTTTGGATAAAAGCGTCAGCTAAATGCAATGTAATGTAATCTTAGAAACTAATGACATACACAAAGATTGTATTGGTTTAAAACATGATTAAAAGGTCAGTTGTCAAATATGGATTAAATAGCGTATCTTTTCTCTTCTTCGGCTTAATGAGAGGATCCATTGAACTGCAAACAATCATCTGTACTAGAACAATTTAGATAACATGTTATGAGGTTATCGAAGCATGACTTACTTTGATTTCCTCGCCTACACAAGGCATCCCTTCATCTCATGAATCTTTCAACCCAATGACCTTTCCTCTAGCACCACCCTCAGGACAAGATTATCCATAACTAGCAGCATGCAAATCTCTGAACACGTTCATACTCGCGAGAACACTTCATTAAAAAAATGCTTAACAATGTTGTCTTTATTCAACCTAAGAGAGCAAACGTGTGTCTATTTTAACCCTATGGTATGATGTTGCCTCCAGGCAACATACCCATTTTTTGCCTTTTACATTCACACAATACATCTCAAATGATGATGCAATACTTTAAAACTGAGGCAGGACCATAAGGAACCAATAGTAGTGTTTGAATTTGTCCCATGACTGGCGGCCAATTTGAAGACCCTGTTTGCTGCCTTTCCCTTATTATACATCCATGCGCCTTTCCCACAAGGATCAGCTCAGCCATTTCTCTCCAAGAAATGTGTCTAAAAACGTCATTTCCTGCGCATTTCTTGTCTGGAAAAAAATGAGTAAACCTTCATTTCTAATAGTTTAATATACTTAATTTGCTAACTTGTTAAAATGCAAATATTGCCTGGAGGCAACATCGTACCATTATGGTCAATTGTAAATGTTACCTTGAGGCAACACCGTACCATTATGGATTCACCATGATATTGTGGTATTGTGTGTTTAGGTATAAACTGTTCAAAAGCCATTCATCATAGATCTCTACAATTTAACCAAGATACATTTGATGTTAAAGCGAACCCAACGATCTGTGCAAAGATGGGATAAGAAAAAGAAAGAAACATTGCAGGTTACCGGCCCAAGTGTCGTGCATGCATACAATAAAAGTATGGGATGAGTGGATCTTCTAGACTCGCTGATTGCTCTACAGAACAAAGATCAGGTCAAGGAAGTGGCATCACAAGATCGTGTTGCACATGATGGGTTTCACTCTAGTGAATGCGTGGCTCGTGTACCGCAGGGACTGCAAGGACTGCGGCATCCCCAAGAAATAAGTGTACAGCCTGCTGAAATTCAAAGCTTAAGTTGCAAGTTGTCTTTGCAACGAGAGGAAAGTCTTGAAAAAGAGGGGGAGACCATCTCATAATGTTGACAGAGACCTGGCTGAGAAGAAGCACAGAGGTTCTTCCTCATCAGTGCCATCAACACATGTGCATCAAGACCACACTGACCATTGGCCTGTGTGGGTGGAGAAAAAGGGCTGGTGCAAATACCCTGGCTGTAAGGGTGAAAGTGCAGTGATCAAAGTGTGTCACGTACCTGTGCTTCACTGCTGACAATAACTGCTTCATGAACTCCCACAAGCAGTGAGTATATTTTGTCAAATGGCTCAATAAAGTGTGATGAAAGATGCCTAGGCTCTTCGCATATTTATTCCTAAAGGTTGTTTCACAATGGTACAATGTGCCTGCAGGCAACATTCAGACATGTAATCTTGTTCAAATATAAAAAATAACGATTTTCACATTTTAATTGGCATGTAATTTAACCTGTTGAGGCTATTTAGTATTTTCCATGTGTTTTTAAATACATTTTGATCAAATTTGAAACAATAACTCTCTTTTTTCATAATTTACCATTATGGTACAGTGTTGCCTCAAGGCAACGCACCCCAAAAAGTACCCCCAAATAATTATGTATTTAAAATGTCTTTAGATTATGTTTATTTGGTCTATTATATGACAAAAAAACACTCCAAACATTTGTTTCCCAAATGGCATCATAGTGCGTACCATAGAGGGTTAAATCTGCCAAACATCACTTGAGATGTATCATGCCTTGTGATCTTATTTACAAAGAACTTAATGAGGCAGTGTATATCTTTTTTATTTCAGTTCAATTGACAACAAAATGTGTACCCCTCCATGAAGTCACAATTCAACTACTAAACAACACTCTTGGTGCTGGGTGGGGGCTTTTCTCGCAAAACACTATAAGTAACCCTTTAAGCTCTTTATGTAATTGAAATTGTGCACAGTCACATGCTATGGCATTGGTTATGAAAGAAGGACTCCTATGCTTCATTAGAAACAGTGGGCTTCTTGTCTCCGCTGCTTACAAACGTCTTGATAAGCTTGTGCTGCATTACACTAATCTTTAAAGAACATTCTCTGCCCAAAGAAACAACAGTTTGAAGGGATGCTTTAAAGACTAGTTATTTTGTCAGTGTTTAATTTATTCTTGTTGCTTGTCAGGGCTCAGTATACGTTTATATTAGAATGACTTTAACCATAAGGAGAGTTTACCATATCGCAGCATTCAGCTGGTATGCTTTTGTTGTGAAGAATCTCGCTGCTAAGGATGGAGAGCAGTTACCACCAGGAATCTTTGTGTATGGAGGACCTTGGAAGTACCTTACTTTTTTGAATTTGGTGAGTACAATAACATATAAAGCACATTTGTTAGACATTTTCAACATTAAGTTAATGGTAAATGATAAGTTTGCTTTCAATATTCCAGTTATTACAAATGTTATTCTTTGGAGTGGCGGCACTGAGTGATCTACAAGCTGGTAACAAGGCAGAGAGTACTCTGAACAGATGTAAAGACCTTCTCTTCTCTGTCTTTGCATTCCCTGTTGGCACGGTGAGAAACACAAAACACTTCCATACATTGTTAACCATAAAAAAAGAATTGTGCTACACATTAACTCCCTATTGTTCTGTGTTTTTCCTTTAGTTTGTTGTTGTACTTTTCTGGACGATCTTTGCCTATGACAGAGAATTAGTCTACCCAGCAACCATTGACACTTTCTTTCCTCCCTGGATGAACCACGCTATGGTGCGTTAACCTGTATTTTTAACAAACTTATATAAAAAAAATCCTCATTCTCTTGTTATAATCCATCACTCTCACTAATGAATTATCCCCACATTGTTTTCTCAGCACACACTTGTCCTTCCTTTTTTACTCGGAGAAGTGGTGGTGCAGCCTCACATCTACCCACAGACAAAGCATGCACTGCAAGCATTAGGAGGTGTGGGTGCGGCCTACTTATTTTGGTAAGTGTTGAGTCAGCACATTCTGCACAATCATGACAAAAAAACCTTTTATTAGGCATATAGTGAACACACATATAGCGGAATCCTTCTTGATTTAACATCTTTCATTTTAAACATGACGCAGTCTTATTATTGTTTTAATGCAGCTAAAAGTAAATCAGTGTCTCAATGTGTCTAATTTCGTACTCTTACTTGTCTGGACTAGTCCATTGCAGAACCTTGAGGGGTAACTTTGAACCTTCAGTTGGCTCACATACCTTAATGCTACCTTTTTTAAGTAATTGTTTGTGCTGTTACAATCTTCCAATCAGTGTTGTCAGTTTTAGTGGGTGGAAGCTATGTGACTAAATGTTTCCACAAGAAAAATTGTTCAAGAGACAAGACTGTACAAGTTGTTCTGACAGATACAGTAATGCAGTTTCACTTTTTTCTCTCTCTTAACATGTTCTGCAGGATTATATGGGTGTACTTGTCAGTGGGGATTTGGGTGTATCCCCTTCTTGCACACTTCAGCACACCTGGTCTGGTGGGCCTCTTCTTTTTCAACATGTCTGTGGTGGTGTTGCTCTACCTGCTAGGAAACAAGCTCAACAGCCGCTTCTGGAGTAAGACAAATTAAGTTTATAAATGGACAAAAACATAGGTCTACAAGTTCATTTGTGTTTAATCTCTCCCTTTTGTCTCCTTTACTCTAGGTAAGGACGTGACCAGTGGTGGACACTAACTTTACATTACTATGTACAGTTACTCAACATGATATCAAGTTATATTCTTCAGTTCAATTTTGTCATACTTGTACTTTGCTAGAGTATTTACATATCCTGCTACTTCTGCTCAAATACATCTCAGCTGAAAATATTGCACTTTTTACTCAACGACATATATCTGATAACTTAAGTTATTTTGAAGCTCCAGAATAAGAATACAAAATATAATGACAAAACAAAAATGTATCATGTTACTATAACATAATTGATCCCATCGCAAAAGCTACCAGGCAGTATATATAAGTACTTCAAAAACAAGCCCCTTCTTTACCAGCTGCAACATCGAAGTGATGAACACAGTATACATCAATAATGATATTTAAATAATAAAGTATATACTAATACTGAATGAATGCTTTTACTTATGGTACTTTGTGTTATTTGAAGCTTGTTCTTTACTTTCTATTCAAAACATTTAGCTAAACGCTACATTGTGTAGCTAAATGCTACTGTTTAGCTTAGTGCTACTGTCTAGCAAGCAGTAAACAACTGTTTAGCATTTAGCTTAAAACCTAATTAGCAATTGTCCATCTGTTTCAAGTGTGGCCTCAGCTGCTGTTCAGGAAAGTTATATAATCTCACTTAAAATTGTCTATTATGGGCTGAAACTGCGTACAACAGCTAAATTACACGTCAAGTTTTAAGGTAAAATTACATTTTACAGCTCAACAAACGGGTATTAAACATGACATGTACACTTGAGTAAAGCAACTTAAAGCAAGCATATAAAGCAAGTTCTACTTAAAAGCAACTTCACAAGTTATGCCTTTTTCTATGTATTCATTATCAAATGAAAAGAGATGAATGTTGAATGTGTGATATCAGTGGCTGTTTTTCACAAAGTATACAGTGAGGCAAAAGGAAACAGTTAGTATTCACCATCAGCATCATCATCCATTATAGGCGCCATTCACTTCTCCTCCACACAAAGGGGAGGACATTCCATAATGGTTTTTCAATGTCATGTTTGACCTGAATAAAGTGCATGTTTTCCATTATCATGGAACATCTGGAGGCAGGAATCGCTTGACTTGTGGTATCCAAAACAAAATGCAGAGTAGCCTTGATTTGGTGTCATCACAACTCCAAGGATAAATCCAGGAATAGCAGTATGCTGTCAATATATTGCGGTATTTGGCCTTGTTTTTTTATTTGAAAGAAGATCAGGGACCACGCAAGTCTCTGTAGCATTTAAGATGGTGGAGATAGTTTGGATCTGCATCGACCAATCCAACTGAAAGGATCCTTGCCAACAATTGCACGTCTTCTTCGCTCAGATCCTTCTGCTGAAGAAAGGAATGTTAAATATGTCCTCTCAGTTATTGTAAACAACAATCATTTAACTTAGTTTGGTGACTTACTTTCTTGTTGTTGGGAAGGGATTCAGATAGTTTTCTTTGAGATTTAATTCCCTGTCAACGAAAAATAAGTTTGATTTCTGAGCAACACATCTTATTTCCTACTTCCTTAAACTGGTAAATTCTCTAGCAGCTGGGTGCAGTCTTTAAATGTCTATGTATTTTTCTAAATAAAATTAAAAAAACATAAAACAATGTACAAGGAGAATGTACTTCTGTATTACTCACCTCTTTGAGTCCTTTGGAAAAGCACATTATGATGAAGAGGAGGCCAACAACCGTCTGAACATGTTAAAAGAAAATACATGTCAATATTACATAAATGACAGTCCTCTTTGGATAATTAGTTGACATAAAAGGAATAAAGATCATGTAAAAGAGGTTTTTACTTACTCCCAGCAATTGCAACATTTTTATTTCTCTTGGTTCTTTCCTGCTTCTGCATTGATTTGTAACTTATGAGTGAAAAAGTTCCTCCTGCTCTGAGACACCACAGTGCGTAGGTTCAAAGGGAGAAACCCATGAAAAACCAGCAATACAGGAAACACAGGATTTTAACAAGCACCTGTTGTTACACCTGAAAGATGTTAATCATCAGGCACATGGGATGTTACGCATAAGTCTGCGTAGAATGGGTTGTTATTGTGAATAGAGGGCTATCATTGCCTGTCAGTGTTAACGCCGTGGGATGTTTTGAATGTCTGTCACCTGAAAATAGCAACAAAAGAAAAGAGTTACGAGTCGACTGGCGCATGATCTATGACAGGGGTGGCCAACCAGTCAGAGGTTAAGAGCCACATTTTTTCTATGTTACTGCAAAGAGCCACATCAAACACATAGTCACTGATACCGCTTGTTTCCGTTTTTTTGTTTTCTGGAGACAAGATTTCAACCACGTCACTGATGCATCTTTGTGGCATTGGGATATATTTTTTTTAAATCCTCTGGAGCAGAGAGAGGAGCTGTGTATTATTGTTATTGATTAATGCATCAGTGTTTCTTAGGGTCAAAAACACTAAACTCACAACTTAAAATGAAAGCGTTTAGTTTATTTAATAAAAGAGCACATGTTCAATGTGAAAAGTGACAGTAGTTATAGATTATTTGCAATTTGGTGCTATATATATATTTAAAAAAAAAATTATATATATTTTTTAAACACCTTGAATTTCAGGGGGGGGGGCGCGGGGCTCCGTTGGCGGGGCGCAGCGCCCCTCCAAAACAATGGTAGGGGAAACACTGGATATTGTTTAATCAACGATAGGTTTCCCCCCCTCAAAGGTGATTGGTTCATTGCATCACAGGTATTATTTTGATTGGCTCTTGGGCCACATCAAAATTAGACGCGCTGTCATCCTCTCATACTGACACCTGACACAACACATACACACCGGGAGCTGGGACGAAAGTAACACGGGACGAAAGTAACGGAGCGATTTTATCCGAGCCCAAACAACTTTGACCGGCCAAATTATGTTAATACTTAACAGACCTACTAAATATCAGGTTTAACTGTCAGGAGTAGCTAGTGTTGTCACGATACCAACATTTTGGTTTCGATACCAAGTCAAGAATTGCGATTCAGATTCTTTTTTGATACTTTTCTTAAAAAAAGGGAAACAGTCTTAAATGTAATTATTGTGGTTTATTTCACACCAGAACCATAACACCAACTTTTAAACAATGAGAACAATAAATAAAATAAATGACAAGATTTCCTATTAAATAAAATTAATTAATGAATACATTTCTCACAGACAGGCCTCGTGGTGTCCGTAGGCTTGCCCTCACTGTCAGAGATATAGCTCAAATACTTCCAAATTTCGCTTCTGGCGTCTTTTTTGTCAACAAGCCGAGGCGCAGCGGCAGCTGCACTCCCACTTGCAGCCATGCTTCTCGTTTTCTCACATGCTCTGGCAGCTAGCGCGTGCACGAGAGAGGGGAGGCACTTGAGCGTGCTTGAGAGGGGAGGGACTGCAGGCACGGCTGCAGTGCAGGGAGTGGAAGCAGAGCGCTGAACACACACGGCTCTTATTAAAACGGCGCTTTCTCACCGGAGTACTTTCCCCGTCATTCTTAAAGTACCGATACTAATTAAACGGAGGAATCGTAACGTTTTTAACGGCAGGGTATCGCGGTACCTTTCAAGTATCGGTACACCGTGCAACACTAGTCAGGAGTCAGTGTCTCTCCCCCAAACTCACACATATACAATTCGATATGAACTGAAGAGCCGCATGAAACTAGGCAAAGAGCCGCATGCGGCTCGAGAGCCGCGGGTTGGCCACCCCTGATATGATCTCAGATTGCAATGCATCATTGAGAAACATTGGAAAAAACACGAGTTGAATCACCACCCTTCCATATAAATTCCATACCTGACCTGTTATAGAAGTGTATTGATTAAGGAAATAATGTATTGGGGTTAAGATGTTCTGTAAACACACTCTTTAACTTAAAATAGTCTAGCTCACTTTTAATAATAAGTGTAGTTAAGCAATTTACTTGTGAGTACAGTTTTGAGCTACTTGTATTGTACTTGGCCTATATTTAATTTCACTTTATACCTGACCTTAAGTGCATTGATTGAAAGTAAAAATGTATCGGGTTAGATTTAACCCTATTGTCATTGCACAGAGTACAAGTACTGAGAAATGCAGTTTGCATCTAACCAGAAGTACAAAACAAGCAGAAAGTGTGAGTTATTCAAGTATTATATGAATATGAATATATACACATGTGACAGAACGATGCTGATGTATTTACACAATGAACATTATAAGGAGGTATAAACATGATTAACAGCAGTATAGAATTTTTTTTAGAAAATACACTATGGATCAAGTATAAAAATATACATTATAATTCAGACACTATCATCAGAATAAATATGAGTGTACTATAGACCGTTATTGGCATTTTAAATAATATGAGATAATAAGATGTTCTGTAAAACACTGTTTAACCAAAAATAGTCAACCTTCATTTTAATTGTAAGTGTAGTAAAGCAATTTAGTCATGTGACAGTTTTAAAGTACTTGTAATGCATTTGAGTGGCCTATATTTAATTTCACTTTATACATTTACTCAAAATTTAAGATAGAACATTGTAGTTTTTACTTTTGACAATGCATTTATCCTACTGTTCTAGTTACTTTAATTTCAATTGAAAATATAAAATACAATACGTTGGTATAAAGTGTCAAACAGTATGAGATCTTTCAATTAAGCTCCACCATGGACCTGATCCAAATATATATATATATATATATCTTAACATGTAAATACATCAGTCTAACAATCCAGAATCTATAGAGGATACTCGCACAATATTTCAGTGATTCAGGTACCTTTATTAAAGAAAGTATTTGATGTTTACTTATATTATACTTAATATTGTATTTATTAATTGTTAATTACTACAATAACAGATAGTTCCAATCTCCCCAGTTAGAAGCAAATATGAGTTTAGTGTTGTGCTATGGTCAAATCAAACACTTGGTCTTTTGATATTCTTTGGGTTACTAGCAGGTTACTAGCAGCTAGTATTGAATGAACACATGACCTCCCTTTTTCATAAAAACATACGGGTTAGGGATATATTATATGAGTGATATTTTTTAAACGTCCACTAGAGGGAGACAAATGTTTCAAATAACACATTACCTTATTCTTATTGGACATTTTTAAGATTGAATCGTGTCTTTGAAAAGCAAATTAGATTCAGCAGATGAATCCTTTCAGTAGAAAATTGCAAAAGGTCAACAAACATTGTTAGACAAATATGTATATTATAGTACAGTTTAAACACTAGAACTATTGTGTTTACAGTGTAGATCAAATCAAATCAAATCAAGTTTTATTTATATAGCACATTTATAAACAATTTTTGGTCGAGCCAAAGTGCTGTACATAAAATAAAAATAGCCTACAGTAGAGACACTTTACAGCAAATACAACAGCACAGATTGTTCAGAATATCAGTATGAGAAAAACGACACCCTCTATCCTTAGACCCTCACATCGTACAAGGAAAAACTTCCAGAGAAAACCCAGATGTTTAACTTCACTACTCCATTGTACCTTTTTATATTTGAAAAATATTCTTATGTTACCTTTAGCATTATTTTTACTCAAATAATACAAAGTAGTACGTTATTTTGCCGTTTATATGCGTGTATGTCTATTTTGTGTGCTTAAACTAAAGTGTGTGTACACACAGCTGCAGAGGGGCGCATGCGCGTGTGCCCATCTAGAACATTGTGGATGCATCGCGACATTTCTCAGTAAAATAAAGTCAAGTGTATGTGAAAGCAGGAGCATCTCCGGTTACATTTCTGCACTTTCAAAGTAAAAGTCAACACACTTATTCTTAAACTAAACTATTATTTAAAAAGGGTTAATATTATCAAGAGAGTACTCTCAGTAGCTAGTGAAACTGGAAAACACATTCGTTTCACGGTCCTGTACGGCTCACCGCTACGCTACTACAATGTGAGTTTTGTTTCTAAGGTAAAAACCGGATATTCAAAGTCTTAGTGTAGCTAACTTGACAGCTTTCTTCACCAGTCCTGTACAGTAGTTGTTGACAGACACCGGAGTGGAGGGATTGGGGAGGATTTTCTTACAACAAGCTAGCAGTTGGCTTTTAATATTAATTACTCAAAGTATGTGCGTTTTTAAAAGTCGGACCAACTAGTGAGCAAACCCTGGAAGACAATAACATTGTCAAATCTGGAGGGTTTGGTAAGATTGACTATTTTCCTTTAATGTCAGTAAACTGAACGTAAGGACCACCATGTACTTGATCAACGTTACTGCTTCACAAGACGTACATTAATAACATATATTTAAGTTATTTTACATAGCTGTGCAACCACCTTAATAAGGCTAATTTAGATGGGATGTGACTGTCGTTAGCTTGCTAACATTACAACACTGTTGGAGTAAAGCTACTCTATCAATGTTACCACGTGTTATACGCTTTTATTGAAATTATTTTTAACTGCCATTCCTAACTGTTAAACTATTCTGTTAACTAAAGCTAATTATAGTAAGTCAAGTTGCCTCGGTCATTATGACTGATCATCAGGGTAAACCAACGTCAAGAGGCATGCTAGCTGTCTGTCTCCGAGGTGCGCCTGTCAGAACAAGAATACTACTTCCGGTTAGAATATTAAAAACATTTCTCAGAAGAAACATGGCAGTTACTGTTTTTTATGATAGCCGTCATAAATATGAACTCTTTTGGATCTATTGTTAATCTGTTTAAGTACAATATTTTAGCAGTACATGTTCAAGACATGTTTAGCCGTTTACTTTAATTTAGAAATCCAGACGCCCCAGACGGAAGTCGTGTGGTTCGGTGATTTAAGCTTAACTAATTTAACTGTAGCTTACTTGGCTAATCTGTTTACATATGACTTACCTGCTCTGGGTTCATTATATTTGTAATATTTATATTATTACATCCTGAAGGTATCAAATAAGCTATTAACAAGTACGCGAACAATAATGTTAATAGCCATAACGTTAAGTGGCTACCTTGCTAGGTGAAACCAGATGAAGTGTACCCTGCACCCTGAAGTGTCTGAATGTGCTCTGTAACGTTATATTAGCCGAGGTGTCTCTCTCGTTTTCACAGAGACGGGGATCCTGCAGGCCTGCATAGCCAAAGGGGGAAACTACAATGCTGTGCTGGGGAAATGCTTCCTACGGACAGCTAGGCTTGGGTGGGATTGATGAAGAGATTGTGGTTGAGCCACGAAAATGTGAATTCTTCCACGGGAAGAAAGTGTGCGATGTGGGGTGTGGCCTCAGACACACAGCCTTCCTGCTGGAGGATGGGACAGTGTACACCTGTGGCTGCAATGACCTGGGGCAGCTGGGCCATGAGAAGTGCAGGAAGAAACCAGGTTGGTGATGTACACATCTTATCATTATTTGTATTTTTGTATGATACCACTTGGAGAAATAATTAATCTAATTTCTCTTTGTGTCCTATTAGAACAGGTAGTGGCCCTGGATGCACAGATCATACTGGCGGTGTCCTGTGGAGAGTCCCATACACTCGCCTTGAATGACAAAGGGCAGGTGTTCTCTTGGGGCCAGGGTTCAGATGGGCAGCTGGGCCTAAATAATTTTGAAGAATGTGTCCGTGTGCCTAGGTGGGCTCATTTTTAAGATTGACTGATTTGATTGTTTTGTGTTAAGACTTAATTAAAACTAGTGATGGCTACATAGCATTTTTTCATGTCCGATACTGATACCCCAACTTTTATTATCTGACCACATCAATACTAGTTGATTAAATCTTTTCCCCTTACATAATATCAGAATCAGAAACAGGTTTATTACCAGGTAGGTTTACACTTACGAGGAATATTCTAATGATATATCTGTATGGAGGCACTTTGCTAAAGAAAACCGTCAAATAATTATTCTACTCTAAAGAAAATACAAATCCACAACATGACTTGGTAATGCTATAAGTCTCCTTTTTATTTAGGCGTTTTCCCTTTTTGACAAGCAATTTTCATTGGTCAGCACCATTCAAAAAAGGACATTTAAAGTACAACCTTGTGCAAATGTATTTAGAATAACAAATGAATTATAATTCCAGTGTAAAATACTCAATGACACATTTTGGCAGATAGTTTATACTATTTTAAAATATATCTTATCCAGGGATTTTGGTCATGATCAAAGTGATTACCGAAATGTATCAACATGTTCATCTAAATATCAAACTCACTTTATTAATACCATTGTGCTACACATGATGAGATCACAAAATGTTTGTAACAAACTATGCTTATTTCTTTCTTCTTCAGAAATATCAAGAGTTTGTCAGATATACAAATAGCTCAGGTAGCCTGTGGGTATTGGCACTCCCATGCACTTTCAAGAGGTGAGGATGGTTTGTACCAACATAATGCACAATTATTTCAGCTTATTATGTTTCCCACATCTAAAGACATTCTACTTTATGTCTAATTCTCCTCATAGGGGGCCAAGTCTTCTCCTGGGGCCACAATCGATATGGACAACTTGGGCTAGGCATAAACGGACAGAGCGTCTCAACGCCCCAAATCATTCAGTCTCTGCAGGGCGTTCCTTTTACTCAGATATCAGCAGGCGGGGCTCACAGTTTCGCCCTCACTCTCTCAGGAGCCGTGTTCGGTTGGGGGCGCAACAAGTTCGGTCAGCTGGGTCTCAATGACTGCAACGGTGGGTGGTCACACCTCTAAATTAACACTTCTACCTGTGAGCACTTAGGCCATAAAGTCAGACTCATTGTCAGATTGTCTTTTTCAGATCGCTCTTACCCAACCCTGCTGAAGTCCCTCAGATCGCAGAGAGTGATTTATGTCTCCTGTGGAGAAGATCACACCGCAGCACTGACCAAGTTAAGTTATATCGTTTTTGATTATTTGATAAACCTGAAGTGTTATGTGTGTCAGTGAGTTCATATTTTTTCACAGCCTTTGCCTTATTCTTTTAATATATACTTAAAACAAATAAGTGTTATTATTTTTCCAACCATCAGTCCCGATTGTAAAGATGATCTTTCTTATAAAGCTTAAAGGTAGGGTAGGTAAGAATGGAGAAAGCAGCTCGAGTGCTAGAATTTGAAAGTACGCAGCCGAAAAAAATCGGCCCCTTCCTTCAGACTTCCTTACAGAGCCCCTCCTCCAACACACACGAACGCGCACATGACCAATGAGAGCACGAGATAAGTTTGTGCACAGATGGAAGGCTGACAGGCAGGTAGGCCATCCAGTTACTTTAGCCGGGCCGGCTAAAATGATTGGTCGTGCTTTTTACAGCGCTACGGCTTCCACAGATTACATTTTTGTATGTATTTATTCTCAAAGCATTTAATATATTCATTGCTATCGGGATGTTAAGAGCATTCCATGGAATATAACAAAAAGTGTTTCTGAAGTGAATTACCTACCCTACCTTTAATTGCTGAGGTATGGGTTCACAGGTACTCCACTTAGCGTAGCCTATAGCTTTACAATAGGCTAAGGCCAATCTGACATATTTTAAACAATTAAAATTGTAGTCATATTGTTAACCACTCATTTTTAAATGAAGGTTAACCTAAACAAGTAAGTAAGGGCTAATGTCTCATTAGTTATAACATTGAATGGCATAATTAGGCTAAGTGCAGTAGGTCAAAGTTCAAGATATGTTTTCTTAAATGCACAAAAATGAAGCAGGAAATAGAAATCTAATGTCTCAGAATCATAACAACAATGCCAATTTCATATCAATTAAAAATAAAAAGAACACTATGCAAGTGCACACAAAATGTAAAAATAAAGCAGTGCATGTTCAAATAATGTATGATAGAATATACCGTAAATAAATTATTAAATACATTGTTATAAACTAGAAAGTAATTGCAAATGAAAAAACTGAATGAAACAAGGAATGTAGCATTATGATAAGTATACATCTACAGTGAACAGCTGTAAAACAGTAATATGAGGAAGTAGTCCTTTAAAACCTAATAGATGTCTTTACAATTGGGCAATCATTTTAACATGGAGCTAAAAAAGTCTCTCCCCGTATTCTATCAATAAAACAGGTAAGAAATGCTATCATAATTAATATGAATGAAGAAAATAACTAGAATTAGGCTATTAAGAGCTTATTATGCACCATTATGTTTACCAGCTGAATATTTCTGTATCTAAGACTTGCAGATTATAACATATCCTGTGAAGCCATGTAGCGTTCTTTAGCTGTTTCCTATTAATGAATAACCAGATTACATCCTGTATGCTTCTCACTCAGTTCCAGCCCTGTATGCTGTGGTGTTTGTAAACACTTTGCCCTGACAGTTAAAACTGGTGTTTCTGCTTTTACAGGAAGGAGGTGTGTTTACATTTGGAGCGGGAGGATACGGACAACTCGGACACAACTCTACAAACCATGAAATCAACCCGAGGAAAGTGTTTGAGCTCATGGGAAACGTAGTCACGCAGATTTCATGTGGAAGGTAAATCGACTGTATTTTTTAACACATTTTATTCCAAATATGGAGTACTTACTACATTTGTGTATTGATGTCAATGCGCATAATGTAATATAAATAGCCAGCGTGAAAGGTAGATGGCTATAATGGATTTCTTTACCATTTTGAAAACAATTGTACAATTATTAGGCAGCACACGATGGCCTTCACGCCCTCCTGTGGAAAGATGGATGCTTTCGGGCTTGCTGGTAACGGGCAGCTTGGTACCCGCTCCACTTGCAACAGAAAAAACCCGGCCCCTGTCAAAGGCCCCTGGGGATGCTCCAATTCTTCAATGGATACAGGTGAGACACTTTAAATAAAGCTACATGGAGTATTTTCTAAAAAGTAAAACAGCAGTATTTAAAAAAACAAACTCGCAGATCACAAATCTTAAATGTAAGGAAACATTTGATGTAATGTTATTATAAATATTTGCTGGATCTCTAAGATGCCACGTTGTACTTGTACTGTGTAGATCCATCCCTACCTCCTCATCTATTCACACGTTTATTCTTGCTGTCATTACATAACATTGCAGACTCGGAGTCGGGCTACTGTGTCAAGAGGATTTATGCAGGAGGAGACCAGAGCTTTGCTCACTATTGCACGGCCAGTGTAAGTGTTCAGGAGTTATTTAGTTGAGGATTCTAAGAGCTGCTTACACACCAAAGAATTGCAAGATTTTCATTACTTTTAACATGCAAGCCTGTGATTTGGTGAAAAAAGGGTGCATGAAAAAAATGTAATGTCAAAATAATTATTTGTTTAAATTAATTGGGTTTGCATTACATGTTTGTTTTTAATAATGTAGCCATGTTTATAAAGACCTATAGAGGAGCATGAGCTTATTTGTTGATGGGTTCAAGTAGAGCGTCTTCTATATTATTTTTAAACAGTCGAAATTTTAATGGAAAACCTTTTCGATTTTGCACATGATTTTTTATTTTTTTTTACAAGTCTTTTTATTTCATCATAGTACAGTCATCGATGCCATTTCATTTATATTGTAATATCACAGTACACTCACTACACTCAACCCTCCCTCCACCCGCACATGCCCACACGGGCGAAACCAACCATGCTTATCAATATAACTTAAACAACAGAGCCATGAAAATAAACATAAAACGAAAAAAGAAAAAAATGATTGCACATCATTTCTGATTTGATTAAAATCTCTTTTGCAAGTTAATTTAATTTCCTCAGACTTAATGTTGTTGAAACTCCAGGACAAAGACGATGTGAGGATACCAGACCCCCACAGGAGGATCTGCACCTTGAATCAGGAGATCATACACAAGTGGTGCAACTACTCCCCAGGACGACTCCCAATAGAAATCTCCAAGTAAAGTCCTCTCCTCCCTCAAACCTTGTCTAACATGTTATTGTTACTTTTAGTTCATTGTGGACATTTACAGTTGGACACTTTTTCATGATTGAGTACCTTGAGGAGATCTTCTCATTAAAAGGTGTGCTAACACTAATAACTTGCCTTTCATGATTCCTTCAGTGAGATTGAACTCGTGTTCTCCTCAGCAAGCTGCCTCAACGGATCATTTCTCTCAACCAGGTGACAGAACCATTCTCATCTACAGTTATTATCTTTTTAATTCAATGTCTGATATACAGTATGTCTTAATTGACGATTACCGGTGGTTAACTGAAAGTGTTAGACATAGGCTACTACAGAGATTATGCTGTATGGATTTTTTATCTCGACCCTCTTCGTGGTTTTTATTCAAGGTCATATTCATGTCAGATTTACATTTCCTTTTTAATTAGTGGAGGTCATTTTACTTTTTGGATTGAGTCAGTCTCATATTAACTGACTATTTCTTTCACACAGTAATCCAGATCACTACAGCACCAGCAGTAAATGTTCTGGGGTGGATCTGAGCATGGCTCGCCTCCTGTTGCACAGAGTGGTCCAACAAGATCACCATGAGATCGCTCAGCAGGTCAGTGATCACAAACAAATCCTGTAGTTGGGGCACCTTATGCACTAGTTTATTGCAATAATTACATAATAATTGTCCATGTACGTTTATATAAGACTGTAACAATATTTCTCAGATTTGTTGAACTGGGATTGTCACGACTTTAAAATTCTCATCATTTTTATTTTGTGCCTGGAAATAGTTGGATTTAGTTGAGATGAGGATAGAGCCCTGTACATAAGTAGCATCAGTAGGTCCATTTCCCCTTCTTATACATGTACATAAAGTTATCTTATGTGTATAATTAACATGGTATATTTATTTCATTTTTTCGTTTAAATATCACAGTTATCATCAATACTTGTGATACACCTAATACAAAATATAGATTATTGTGCCTTTAATTAACTTTTATACCAAGGCTTTTTTTGGGCACCTCCCTTGTTGGGGGGGCCCATGGTTATTATTTTCTTAACTCCGCCTGAGTATGTAATTATTGCACTTTGCCCCACCAACACAGTGTTTATCAAGCAAACACAAGAGAAACATTTATTACTAATTATGAAATCAATAATAACACACCTTTATCTTTTCCTCTGCCCCCTCAGATTGCTGCCAGTCTGGAGAAGAACCTAATTCCCAGACTAAGCAACTCTCCTCCAGACATTGAAGCCCTGAGACTCTACCTCACTCTCCCTGAATGTCCTCTCTTCAGCGACAGAAACAATTACGTGACCATCGCTATCCCATTTGCCAAATCCCTCCTCAGTCTGAAAGAGACTCCGCTGAAGGTGCTAGGTAGGATGAGGATTGTTTACCCCACACACGGTGCAACCATTTCTCTGCCGCTTTCTGCTTTTTCACTCTCTGTTTGGTCTTGTATTTCCTTCAGGAAACTGGTGGTCTACTTTCGAGCCCCCTGTCTTCCAGCGGATGGTTGAGTTGTACAAGGGGGTGGTGGTTTATCTGCTCCAGATGCACAAGATGGGCATTCCCTCGGTGGAGCAGAGAATCTTCACCTGTTTCCTGGACACGTCCCTCCGGCTCCTGGAGATCCTGCACACGGTGAGGAATAAAAAAAAACTAATCCAAGCATGTGTTCTGCAGACAGTACAATGTTAAAGAGGCCCTATCATGCTTTTGTGGGTTTTCCCTTTCCTGTAGTGTGTTATACTGTATATGTTTTTGTGCATGTAAATGTTCTGCAAAGGCTAAAATCCCCAAGTTCCCTCCAGAGGGAGTTTCTCTCCCACACACTCCCCCCCTGAACTGACACGCCCCCATTGGACTCCTTTGTCTATATCTTCAACATAATGACATCACTATGTAACACCCCCACTTCAATTGGCTAGCGCAGGGGTTCCCAAAGTGGGGGTCGCGAGACCCCGAGTGGGGGTCGCGAGATGATTACAAAATTAAAAAATATTTATTTATTTTCTTTATCAATTTTTTTTTATTATTATTAATAATGTGTGCATAGACATTTTTCAGGAGCGGACTAGCCATGTGTATAATTTCCCCGCAACGAGGCTCCCCCTTTGACAATCCACTAGCACAGTGTTTCTCAAACTTTTTCATACCAAGGACCACTTAACCAATAAAAAAACATTCACGGACCACCTAACTCCACAAATATCCAAAAACAATAGGCCTGCTTACCAATCCAACAGTATATAACAGAGTAATAATGACAGCTTAACCTTCTCTATATCGCCTCGTTCACACATTAAATCAACAATACAAATACAACTACAGATTATATAAGCATTTAGTTCAAATGCGATTTAAAATGCTCAGGTTTTACACCTCTTATGAAATGTAGACTACATTTATTACGCAGTTTATGTCCGAGCCAACAGACTCACAGATCGTTGGCTACTGAGAGATATGCAAAATACACCGCATAGTACGACACAAACCTCCGCTGTGGATTTTCAAAAATAAAATACAGTAAAACTATGGTCGCAGGCCCAAGTTTAACTCTCTGAGGCCTGCATGGTCGGCCTACAAAACAAAAATAAAAAAACGTTTATACAGCCCCAACAACAGCCACTGATCATCAACAGACTTCATACAATGCTTCATCGGATGCATATATTAGATAATAATCTATCTCACTCCTAACATCTAAATCTACTTTCAGCATGGATAAATGTTCATAAAACACATCCATTGTTTGTTTTATACGCTTCTTGAAATCCTAAAAAACACATCGTTTTTCTAGAACAAATTACAAATCGCCTGTTAATGGTACAAACAAGTGGCAAAATGTGTGACGAAGGTGTTGCGCTGGGCTATATCATGCAATCGAAAGTGAAACTTAAGCTCGCTCCATTGCGGAGATATTCCCGCGAGAGTGCGGAAAACTCTGTTGACAGGGGGTCGTTATTTTGGGGGTTGCGGGCTGAAAAGTTTGGGAACCCCTGGGCTAGCGCAATCATACATGATAGGCTAAGGGGCGGGACATCTCTAAGTGGTCACAACAGAGCCGGCCAGCTAACCAATCAGAGCAGACTGGGCTCTGGTTTCAGACAGAGGGTGAAAATAGGTGCTGCATAACCCAGGCAGTATGAGAAAAATAAAGAGCTTTTTGAACATTATTATTGAATAAGTCTGCAGATTCTAATTTCTACTTTCTGTGTGTAAAAAACTGACCTAAGGTCCAAAAAATAGAGTGTCGATAACTTCTAGTTCTACTGTTGTTTCAGGTGAGCGAGAGAGCAGGACACATCATTGAGTACGATAAGTTCTACATCCATGAGTTGGATGACCTGATAGACATCAGAAATGACTACGTCACATGGATTCAGAGGCAGATGTACCCACTGGTGAGTCCACTGTTGATGTCAGATCCACAATTAATTTAATTACATTTGTCTAGGTTAATTCCCCAGTTTGAAACATTGATTTATGCCTCTGTATCCTCAGGGTCAAGATGGCGTGGTGACTCTGTGCAGGTATCCCTTCGTATTTGATGCCCAAGCAAAGACCACGCTGCTCCAGACTGACGCTGTCATACAGATGCAGGTGATAAGGAGCCTGTATCTGAGTGGTTGAAACATATTAATGTGTCAATCATTCATCATCCCCCTTTCTTTCTTTATAGATGGCAGTGGACCAGGCACAGATGCAAAACTTCAGCTCCATGTTCATGCCAGCGGTGGAATCAGTCAACCCGTGCCTCATCCTCATCGTTCGGAGGGAGAATATTGTTGGAGACACCATGGAGGTCCTCAGGAAGTCCAAGAATGTCGACTACAAGAGACCCCTCAAGGTCAAAGCTGTTATAATTGATATTACAAATGTTGTCGCCATTTCAATTGAAACATCAAATGTGCTGCCAATGCTCTAATGTATGCGACGTTCACGGCAGGTGATCTTCGTGGGAGAAGAGGCCGTCGATGCTGGAGGCGTCAGAAAGGAGTTCTTCCTCCTGATCATGAAAGAGCTGCTGGATCCAAAATATGGGATGTTTCGTTACCATGAGGAGTCCAGGCTCATCTGGTTTTCAAACAAGGTACTTACTGTGTAATTAGGGTGAATGCTGTTTACAGCATTCCACTATTGTTCTTTTTCTTCTTGTTGTTCTTCTTGTTGTTCTTGACATTTTACTGATAGCAGCCACCGTTTTTAAACTATAGTTAGAAATGTAAGAGGTTTATTTCTCATTCAGAACAATGGAAAGGCTCTCCTTTCACTGCACATCACCATGGTAACCTTTGATCTCTGGGCTCACACTCAGCTGTTTGATAACGTCATCACCTCAAACACAAACACACAGACTGGAGTTTAACAGACTGTCTCAGCCAGAGTTCTGCATCGGGTCGGGTACCCGCGGGTACCCGACGGGTGACCCGCAAAAAAGGTGATTCGCGGGTGGTATTTTTTCAAACGCTTTTTTCCGGGTTCGGTTCTGGGTAAAACAAAGATGATGCGGGTCGGGTCGCGGGTATTGCATAATAAATATATTAAAATAATAGTAATTTAGTATAATGTTTAAATCCTCAGACCTCTCCCCCGCGGGACCGCGCATAATCATAACCTCTGCAGCGCATCAATCTGCTGCTGTGTGCGCCACATTCGAAATGGCTGAGGTGAAGCTCTCTAACGGAGAATACAGCATTTTCAATAACACTTCCTCAAGAGCGAAATCCAACGTCTGGGAGGCTTTTGGTGTCATCCTAGATGGAGAAAATAACCAACATCCCACGCTTTTTGAGACAAATATGCAACTGCGTGTGTTAATAATTGCACGTTCTCACTGCTCATATATGCGGGTTCGGGTCGGGTTGCGGATCTTGTGCTGACGGGTCGGGTCGGGGAACTAATTGGCAATATGTGCGGGTAGCGTGGCGGGTTCGGTATTGCACGTCGCGGGTGCGGGGCGGGAGCGGGTCTTGAAAATCAGACCCGTGCAGGACTCTGGTCTCAGCCTATTATTATACTGACTTCAGACGTTCCACATATTTTATACATTATTGGTGACGTATGCTTTTAGTTCAAAAGTTTGCAGTTAAAATATTCTGATGCTTCTCAAAGCATTTTTACTTTCTTTTCTCTTCTTAATACACATTAATTCACTACTACGTACATTTAATATCTAACTCCTTCAACCTACTTTCAGCTACAGAAACCATTCAACTATTAACTTATTCAGCTATTTCAGGACATTGAGGCTATACATTTTGTTATTTATACCTTTTTTAAACCTTTTCTTTTAAATATTAAGCTTCTTCACTGTTTTTCCTACTCTTCCAGTTTAACATTTCACTTTCCAGTTTTCAACAAAGTCATTGCAATGCTTTTGAGCTGTAACAATTTGATTCAAATCATTTCACTTTTCTGCATATCTGCGCTAAGTTCAGCAACACACTTACTTGGTTTTTGTAGCTAAAAGCAGCTACAGAGACAATTCAACTAATAACATATTCAGCTTTTTCTGCATTTTCAGCTAAATTTAGCAACAAATGTACACAGTTTACAGCATTCTCACGCATTTTCAGCAGGAAATGCATTTTCTAGTTCACCTTTAGCATGCTCATGCAGCTATAATATCTCTGGCTGTAGTTAAGTGGACTCTTAAACATCCCTCAGCAAAGGGGGACTCTGAAGTAGTCGTATTATGAATGTAATGGTAATAAGTAGGGATGCACGATATTGGTTTTTTGAAACCGGTACCGATAACTTCCTGCTTCTCAAGACCGACACCGATAATTTAAAAAAATGTACGCCACTAATTATTTCAACGCGATTAACGCATGTGTATTTTTTTTCCTCGGCCGCCCCGTAGTTTCAGAGCGCATCGAGTTTAAAATACCATCTACAAGCTGATGCTGACAGCCCCGCTCCTGTCGCCCGCTTGTGGCAGACCACACTTCCACGCTCACCGACAGGCACCGACTGGCCATCTGGAGGACCGGGAGGGTGTGTGTATGTGTGGCCCGAGCGAGCGAGAGAGAGACCTTACGTGCATTGTTGTTGTTAGCATCTGGTGCTAGCTAGCTGCGCTAACGGATATACGGAGCTGTTTAAATGAAAACAGAGGAGCGACATTTCGCCACAACTGCGCCGAGCACTTGACTTTATGCAGGAAGCCAGACAGTGGGACATTGTACGAAAAGTCAGCACACTCAGCACGGATAGTGCGCAACATGATTGCAGCGTCCAGGCAGCTCCGGTTCGAGCATATGCCTTGAGTTGCGTCACAGCCAGGCATGAGTTAGGGAGCGCTGGATTTGTGAAAAACTCCCCTCTTCCTAAACCACTAATACCACAGTACTGGCAAAACGGGAGGAGCCGAGTGAAAAACAAGCGCCCCTCATCCCAATCCACCCACACCGCAGTATTTTTTTCTTTTTTTTTACCCAAAAAATATATTGTATATTATCGGGGCTATTAATACTGGTATCGGTTTATCGGGATGACGTCATAATTCCTAATATCGGACCGATAATTATCGGGCCGATAATTATCGTGCATCCCTAGTAATAAGTAATGACATATCCTGTTTGCATTTTTTACAGTATTTTAGTTTTCTTAAATACTGTATAATCTGAATTTGTAGGATTGATTATTTAAATAATTGGAGCTACCCAGTATTTTTATTATATTTGCACACTCACAAGACTGCATACAATCCAAAAAATCTCCCAAAAATAAGAAAACCTCCCCTCAAATGAAGGAAGAAAATAAACCGTAATAAAAAAAGAAAGCCAAGTTAAAATAATTGAGGTAAATAAAACATGATGATTACCACACACAGCATACATTCCTCAATTTCCCTTTTTGTTTGCCTGTATTTAGATGAATGTAAACACCTTGACTCTGCGCTCTAACTAACCCTTTGACCGTCACTTGCAGACCTTTGAGGACATCGACCTGTTCAACCTCATCGGGATCGTCTGTGGTCTGGCCATCTACAACCTCACTATAGTGGAGCTCAACTTCCCCGTGGCCCTTTACAAGAAGCTCCTGAAGAAGAAGCCAACACTGGAGGATCTGAAGGAGCTCATGTCAGATGTGGGAAGGTCAGATCATGTTTATGAATGTCAGTGTGCCGTGGTATTTTCCTAACTGCGTCTTAGATGCTGCAATTAATTACCACAGAGTGTGTTAATTAAAAGACTCACCAAATGTCCAATGAAGAAAATAATGTATAACATTTCTGTCTCTTTATCTAGGAGTCTGCAGCACTTACTGGACTACACAGAAGATGACCTTGAGGACACTTTCTGCTTGAACTTTACAGTAAGGTGTACTTAAAAAGAAAAGAAAAAAATACTCTCTTTGGTGGATGAAGTTTAAAATAAATAGTTGGTCTATACCATATCAGCAAACTCCAGAGATGGCAAAAGTACACACATCCTTTACTCAAGTAGAAGTACAGATACTCGTGTTTAAAAAATACTCTGGTAAAAGTAGAAGTACTGACTAAACTTCTTTACTCAAGTAAAAGTAAAGAAGTATGGGCTTCGAAATGTACTTGAGTAAAAAGTACCCATAACTACCAGCTGTTTTAAAGAGTAACTGACCTCCCTTTATATTAATAGAAAAATAATGTCATTGTTAGCTAATGAATGTTTCGAAGCTGAATAAAAAAAAAGATTACAAAGTTTTCATTGGTCCCTCTTCTTTAGAGAAGACTAGGAAATGATGGATACACGGATCGTGTTCAAATCAAAGGCACGCAATGACTCTAAATAATAATGATCATGCCACAAAATGCAGATTAAAACTAAAATAACGAGCCTGTTTTGAAAATGTAAGAATTAGAAAGTACAGGTATTTGTGTTAAAAATGTAAGTAAAAATAAAAAAGTCGTCAGAGAAATAAGTCAATTCAATTCAAGACCTTTATTTATCCAGGTAAAATCCCATTGAGATCAATGATCTCTTTTTCAAGGGAGACCTGCAGCAGTAGGTTCCACAAGAAGACATAAAAACATAAACAACAAGTAGTGGAGTAAAGTACTGGTACCAGAAAAATGTACTTAAGTACAGTAACAAAGTATTTGTACTCCATTACTTCCCACCTCTGGCAAACTCTAAACACATTACCTTGTTTTTACAGATCACAGAGGAGAACTATGGTGCTACAGAGGTCCTGGAATTAATACCCAATGGCGAAGACATCAATGTCAATAAATCAAACAGGTAAATTGTTGACCCGGTAACATTTAGATGACAGGAACAATACCACTCACAGGTCATACATCATACACCATGGGTGTTTCTCAATCTCGAGTACGCTTGCTTGGTAGCACATGTCTTCCGAGCGTAATGCTTCAGAAGCGAGGCAAGAATACTTCCTGGCATTTCGGAAAACAAAGAGTGGAACAGGTGAGCAAGTATGCAGGTGTGCGTCATATGAGATGCCCCCCCCCTTACATTTTCCGCCACAGATTTGGGGAAATTGGTCCGTGCGCAAAGCATTGTGGGGATTTTAAGACCGCAGAGTCTACACATGTGCAGCCTCGAAATGTCTCCAAACGAAGTACGCCGGGCTCGGTAGAATTCCAAGTATGCTGGACATTGGAACAGTACTTCGGCGGCACTCGATGACGTAGTATGCTTGAAATAGTGGCTCTGCAGCAGCTTTACTCGCGATTGAGAAACACCCCATATGTAGGTGATGCAGTAAACAACAATTATACCATGTGTTTTGTAAATCTCCTTATGTGTTATCTTTGTGGAATCAGCTTAATCATTTTAATTGTAAAAAATAATCTGCTCATATTGATGTTTAACTATTGCATTTCACTTTTAAAAATCCCTTTCTTCTTCCTCTAGGCAGGACTTTGTCAATGCGTACGTAGACTATGTGTTCAACACATCAGTGGCTCCGCTGTTTGAGTGCTTCCACGCGGGCTTCCACAAGGTGTGCGGTGGAAAAGTTCTCGAGCTGTTCCAGCCGAATGAACTGCAAGCCATGGTGATTGGGAACACCAACTATGACTGGACGGAGCTCGAAAAGGTCTTCTTTTATATAATTGTCAATGAAAATATTTCAGCTCTTTATTTTTGGACTTGTGAAACTTCAGATGCTCAGAGGGGCAAGAGAGAAAAACACAATTATAAGTCTGATCTAAATTGCTTTCTCTTCTGTGGGGGACTAAAACACAGGTCTCTAGATTTAACTTTTTTTTCTCCTGAAATAGATTGACTATTTTAAATAAATCTTCATTCTCTTAATACATAACTGAAACAAATGTAAACTGACCTGAAAAATAAAAATCAGACTTAGGAAATGGATCCAGTTTTTGTTTTTTTCTCTTGCCTCAGGGATTCCAAACTACCCTTGTAAAAGAGGGCATATTAATGGGTGTTGTATGACACCAACATTTAAGAACAAATTAAGTTTCTATAACTCAATTAAATGTTTCCTCTTACCTGTTGGAAAGTTATTTCTCCAAAATGTTTGATAACCTTAAACTTAAAAATGGTGTTACATGCAAACTAAACTGATAATGAGTATCCCATTTGAAATATTACCAATAACTTATGTCTTCCCCTTTCAGAGTACTGAGTACAAAGGGGAGTACTGGGCGGACCACCCCACCATCAGGCTCTTCTGGGAGGTGTTCCACAGTCTACCTATAGAGAAGAAAAAGCAGTTCCTTTGTAAGTGATACCTACCTAATGGCGCTTTTCCACTGCAGCGCGTAGCACGGTTTAAGCGGGCCGGGCCAAACCAGGCCCGCTTTTTTTTGCTTTTCCACTGGGGTAGTTCTGGCTCAGGGCTACTTTTTCTCCTTTTTTCTGGCCCTCCAAAATCGAGGTTCTTACCGGGCCAACAACCGGGCTGAATATGCTAAACTAGTGACGTAAACACTCTCGACTGCTGAATGGTAAGAGAGAATCGAAAATGCACATATTTTACCGCAATTTAATTGTAATACACGTTTCAAAATGATGCCGAAATAACAACATACTGATACCGGTCTGCAGACAAGACGGCAGGCGAAAAACCTTTTTAAAATGCGTGTTTTCTGAATGGAGATCGGATCGATCAGGCTAAGCTAACGTTGTATATGCTCCATCCACACTCACAACAACAGCCTACAGACATAAATAAACCAGCGAATGTATTCGCCATGACACAGACAGTCTGTGGTTCGTACTTCTTTAACTTTTGTCTAGTTTCTGAACAGATATGAGGAGCTGTGAGCTCTGAGTGCTAACAGCTAACGGCTGAGGTTTTGGTTGTGGTTCGCATTGAAGATGACGTCACTGCAGTTTTACGCAGCGTCGCTCCGCCCGCCGAACAGCCGATCGCCCCGCCTACACTGCGTTACTATAGTTACTACCCCAGTTCCTAAACTGTAATGGAAACGCAGCATGAAGTGAGCCTGGCCTACCAAGGCCTAACCATACCGTACTATGCCGTGCTAGGTCCTGCAGTGGAAAAGCGCCATTATAATCAGAAGAGCCGCTGATTTGGCTCATGTGTTTTGTGTTTAGCTGGACACGTTTATTTTTATTTAACAGGGACAGTGCACATTAATTTACATTCCGGTAAATGTGCCAGTTAGCCAAGAAGCTATTTTTCATCTGTAGTCCCTGGACAGATTTAAATTAAATATTTATCTCTTTCCCCAACAGTGTTCCTCACAGGAAGTGACCGCATACCCATTCTGGGCATGAAGAGTCTGAAGCTGGTGATCCAGCCCACAGGTGGAGGAGAGCAGTACCTACCTGTGGCACACACCTGCTTCAACCTGCTGGACCTACCCAAGTACAGGAGTCTGGAAAACCTCCGTGATAAACTTCTCCAGGCTATAGATCACAATCAAGGCTTTAATCTCGCCTGATGGCCTCGAACTCCATGTCCAGACTGCAACCACATTCCCAAATGTTTTGTTTCGCAGTCTGACTTCTGCTGTAAGAAATTGAACACTGGGTGGAAAGAGGAGGAGGCCACATGGCAATAGGAGTAATTAAGAGTTGGATGTCTAGACTATCACAGGTAATCTTGACTTTGATTCTCCAGCTATCTTTTTCTCATTGCATTACAGTATTTTATGCTCTTATTACAAGTCGATTCACATTTTATATTGATCTTGTAGATATAATTTCATTCATGTTTGGATATGGCAAGTGGGATGAAGCAAACTACTGGTATGGACTACAGGGAATGCATACAGCAACAAAAAAACCTGTAAAATATAATAAAATGCAGTAGTCGCAAAAGAAAGTAACATTTTAAGCTCCACTGTGGTAGTAGTTGCTGCATGACTACTGCAGTGATTCATATAGTATTTTACAGGAGACGCTGATGTTGTGTACACCCCCTGTGCAGTAGGACAATGTACACAACTCTTTATGTTTGACTTAAGTTCTAATGTGACAATTGTTTGAGAGTGCGAGGCTTTTGCTTTAGATCCTGAGTGGATTTGATTGGCTGTCAGCCTTAAACAATCCACACATAATAGTACAGCCACTGAAATAAATGTGAGTTACTTTGGGGATAAAATGCTGTCCTGTTGTTCAAGGCTTTTTTAATCATCTGGATCATTTGATAATTTCAACTTATTTTTGGCCTTTTGGTATTATTGCTGAAAGTTAATGAATCAATTAAAATTCAAGCATTTTCCACAATTCATTGTATGACATGTTAGTGAGTTTAATACCGCTCTAATGTGCTGTTTGCCACAGCATGAGTGATGTTGATTTGCTCCCTTATTAAAAAAACTAAAAAAAGATTCCTATCAAGAAAATTGAGTTCAGGTTTACATTTTAATGATAATTCATGCGCACATATGGCCATAAAGGAGGCAAATACGGATATCTGTGTTGTCCTGTTTGTACAGAGCTTGTCATTTTAGTTTCAGTGGGGCAGTTCATGGTGGACCAGCTGGTAGTGGGAACCACAGGAAGGACAGCGCTGGGCGTCTCCCGCATGAAGCCAGAACCACACGATAGCAGTGTTGTCTTCCTCACCTGCAGAGGATTATATTTGGATTTCCCTGGTTTGTAATGTGCACATTCATACAGATCATTGTACTTTGCTTTAAAGGGCAAACTACGACTGAACAAAGAATCCCAAAAATGTAGAAAAGTGGTCAGAACTGCAAAACTTCATCCCAAAGAAAACCTCACACAACTTGTGCAGTATAATCCAAATTGGCCCACCCAGTCGCATTCTCTCTAATGACTAAATTGATATAAAAATGAAAATGTTGGAGGTGTTTCTTTAATATACATCACTTACAAATGCAGCCCACTATCCTCTGGTTTCCAATGCTTGGCACAATGTGAGGGTCCGCTTTGGTACCAGCATACTCCTTGGGCTTCAGCATACTGTAGGGATCCTGTATGTGTATTCATATGCGGTAAGTACATGTAAGGTTCAAGCACAGTATTCAAGTTGTGTGTACAGTAGCCTACCTTCCCCTGTTTAAGGGCCTGCAGGGCACGCCGCTCCAATCCAGTGGCCTGTTCGTCATCTGTCGGTATTCCTAAATGCCAACATGAAATTGCCTTTGTTAGTTAATACATTGTATTTAACTCCAATTTTGTTTTTCAATGGGAAGTAAATGCATGTAAAAATGTTGGTTGTGCTGTGTGCACATTACAGTCAGGAGGCCAGTGTAGTTGAGTGCAAGTGAAACTGCACGTCTGCAAAGGAAGCCACCCACTCCACCCTGCTGCTGTCCCATATCAGGAAACTGGCATTAAACCAAAAATACGCCAGCCAGAGGAGGTGGGTCTATCAAAGGCCTTCCACGAGTTTAAGTCCAGATGACCTTCATGTTATTTATTCAAACGTTATAAAGTTACATTAAGGCGGAAGCTAGTGATGTTTCGGTGCTACATAACCGTCCCACATGACAAATGCACCACAAACAGAGAATGTATTACTGCGTATTAATATTGTCAAAATGAAATCTTATTTATCCTCTCAATAAGAAAAACAACAGCGTAGCGAGCTAATATCGCACTGCAGACATCGCATTTGATATAGCTTTTAGGCCACTTGACTGCGCAATAAACAAAAAATAACTTTAATACAGACAAGACAACCTCCTTCATGACCACTGACAGGGAGTTTTACCGTACCCCATGTGCCTGACTTGCGGTTTAAAGTCTTATTTTCTCGGTGATAAACACACGTACCTTTCCCTGAGGACATGGCACGGTGGAGCGGTCTAGCCACCACATTGCTCCTCAGCCTCAATGTTGTTTGTGTACAGGCTCGAAGAAGAAGACGTCCCGCCATTCTGGTCACACTTTCAGGTATCCAGACTGAACTGCGCTGGACTGAAATGACCCCGACAACCGTCTGAGTGACAGGTGCGCGGACCAAAGAGAGCAGCAACGTGGCTGTTCTAACCAATCAAATACGTAAAAAAAACATGTAGCGTTAATGTTGCTCAAAACTGATACTGATTATACAAATAAGAAATAACATAGGCTAATGAGAATTAAAATTGTCTCTGATATTTGCACAAATTAAAAGTACGCTAATTTTTGAAAATGTTCTGCCTCTCGACATTTTCTTTGTGAAGGATAGACTACTTTCAATTTCCTGACACCCCTTTTTTTTCTCTATCAGGAAATATCACCGAGTTCAAAATAATGCTTGTTTAGCGAGAGTAATGTGTGGCAAAGTGGTCACATAGATATATACTTATGTAAAGTTACAATATTTGCCTTGAAGAGATTAATAGAGGTAGCCTACTTGAGCCATGTCACTTTCTATCACTGTAAAAAATACAACATGAAAAGACAGAGCTGCACTGTGATGCTGTGTATATCTGTTACACGATCACAATATATATATATATATATATATATATTTATTTATTTATTTATTTCAGTTGAATGAGAAGACAGAAGTAAGAAGATTATGCAAACGTTAAAAAATAAATCAACTGGGGATTGATGCTCCTTGCTGCTCTCCTCCAGGAGGAGGCGCTGCAGGACACACGCACAGAAGTGGTTTGTGAAGGTTTCCATGTGAAGAACCAAATCAATGTAGAGAGATGAAGCTGCTGTAACATGTAAACACATTGTTGTTGAGTGTGTTCAGAGTATATAAAGACTGGGTCCCGCTGTATTGCTCAGGCTTCACTACAGCGTCTATTCACAGGCGCGATCCCACTACTGAGCGGCACGGGGGCTTTGACCTGCTCCGTGTCCGACCTGGGCCGGTTCCCCCTCCTTAGACGACCTGGTGGTCCCGGGCTCCCCCAGGAGCACCATACCGATACCGAATTTAGTGCGGATACCCGTTCGGCATAGTCCCTGCAGCTCAGAGCTCCTTAGCTCAAACGCTCCTCCAGCCTCAGCCTCCCGGTAACTGGGATTACAGGCGCGCGCCACCGCACCCGGCGAGAGGACTCTGCACGAGAGAGGGATTGGGGTTTGGAGACGTGACGTCATGTCTTGTTTTGTATCATTCACAATGATATTCTTCCTCTCTTCATCAGTTTCTAGCTTGTTTATCAAATTCATACTTGAGTAAAAGTACAAGTAGAGTGTAGGAATACTCTGTTACAAGTAAAAGTCCTGCATTCAAAAGGTTTCTCAAGTAAAAGTACAAAAGTATTGGCATCAAAATATACTTAAAGTATCAAAAGTAAAAGTATTTATGCAGATTGCGTCTTTTCAGAATATTATAGCCTATCAGTTTCAATTATAATGATTGACATAGCTGTGGGAACATGTTTCAAATGGGGGGTGCTGTGGGGATGACACCAGGGCCGGTTTTGACCAATTTGCTGCCCAAGGCAAGATTTTAGCTGGCAATGGTTTAGCTCTACAAAAGACCACTACACTACAAACAGAGAAACGTATTGATATGGTGGACAGCTTATATAAAAAGGCTTCAAATGTATTTAGTATTGCATGAACATGTTTTAATTGGGGGGTGGACTTCACATCTCTAGGTGGGTCCGGGGGTGCCCCCACGGGAAGATTTTTTTTAACATTTTAAAGTAAAATGCTTCAATCTGGTGCACTTTGAGCGCCCAATTACTAGAGACATGATCAAGGAGATACAACTCTAAAACACCCATATGAAAAAGATCGGTTTGCATTTTAATAATCAAATAAATATGTGAAGTGAACATAACCGATAACCTACCATAGCCAATAACAAATACATGTAGGCTAACTTGTTTTATTTTTGTGGTTCATTTATATCTTATTTTATCAGTTAACATTTATTTATTTATGCATATTTTTAAATCTCTCCAGTTTTAAACAATATTTTTGGTTTACTGTCCTATAGTATACATTGGAATGATTTCAAACCTGTTTTTATTTATCCTAATAATTATAAAGGAGTGCCTTGGAAATATTTGTTTACATAAATTGTGATCAAAACATTTGAGACCCACTGAGACAACTTAGACTAAAGTGAACTATCTAAACACTCAGAGTCCTTTACCTCACTGAGCCTCTCAGTCTGACAGGAGAGCTCTCCCTCCACATTATTGTAGAAACAGCTTCTTATATCCGTTAGCGCAGCAGAAGCTAACAACATTCCCCGCCGGTACCGGTGCACCCCCTCTCTCTATCTCTCTCTCTCTCTCACGCTGGCTTTGAGCTGTGGGCGCCTGATAAGCCAACATCCCCCACTTTCATCACTTACAGCGCCCATCGTACAGTGCAAATTGAAAATGTAACCGGGGTGAAAAGGGTGTTATAGTTACTTAATTATGAATGTTATTACATCAAGGCTGAACATTCTTCTTCTTTTTTTAATTATATTTGTATTTAATCTTGTGGAAGTGCAGATCCCCTGTCCTCCACCAGGGGGTGCTGCAGCACCCTCAGCACCCCTACTTCCCACGGCCCTGATGATTGATGCATTAAATTGTTTATCAAAGCTGGTAAAGGTGCAGCTAAAGTTTTAATTACTTTGTATTCTGTGTATGTGTTACACAATCACAAAATATATATTGTATTCGATGTGTTGTCAGTGGAATGAGACAACTGTAGGAATACTCTGTTACAAGTAAAAGTCCTGCATTCAAAAGGTTTCTCAAGTAAAAGTACAAAAGTATTGGCATCAAAATATAAGTATCAAAAGTAAAAGTACTTATGCAGATTGCGTCTTCTTAGAATATTATGTAGCCTATGTTTCAATTATAATGATTGATGCATTAAAGTGTTTATCAAAACTGGTAAAGGTGCAGCTATAGTTTTAATTACTTTGTATTTTGTGTATGTGTTACACAATCACAAAATATATATTGTATTCGATGTGTTGTCAGTGGAATGAGACAACTGAAGTAAATAGATTAAATGCAAACGTTAAAAAGAAAACAGCTGGGATTGATGCTCCTTGCTGCTCCCCTCCAGGAGGAGGCGCTGCAGGACAAACACACAGAAGTGGTTTGTGAAGGTTTCCATGTGAAGAACCAAATAAATGTAGAGAGATGAAGCTGCTGTAACATTGGTGTTGAGTGTGTGTGTGTTGTCCCAGGTGTGTGTTCAGAGTATATAAAGACTGGGTCCCGCTGTATTGCTCAGGCTTCACTACATCGTCTATTCACAGGCGCGATCCCACTACTGAGCGGCACGGGGGCTTTGACCTGCTCCGTGTCCGACCTGGGCCGGTTCCCCCCTCCTTAGACGACCTGGTGGTCCCGGGCTCCCCCAGGAGCACCATATCGAAACCGAACTTAGTGCGGACACCCGTTCGGCATAGTCGCTGCAGCTCAGAGCTCCTGAGGTGAGCTCAAACGCTCCTCCAGCCTCAGCCTCCCGGTAACTGGGATTACAGGCGCGCGCCACCGCACCCGGCGAGAGGACTCTGTCTGCACGAGAGAGGGATTGGGGTTTGGAGACGTGACGTCATGTCATGTTTTGTATCATACACATTATATTCTTCTTCTCTTCATCATTTTCCAGCTTGTTTATCAAATTCAGCCGATGATTTGTTTTGCTTAAATTATTGGGAAGTTTGATATAAGAACATTTTCAATTAGACAGGTAGTTTATGCCTAAAACTATATTTTGTTGTCCTGAGTCTTTTCCAGTTTTTATCAAGAAAACAAATTATAGGTTTGAATGTTTTATGTAGACTCATTTACTTCTGGTGAAGTCTGACGACTGGCATACATTTATTGCTAAAACTGAAAGTTTCACTTTTAATGCTGTTCATGATTCTTAGTATGCACATCTTGACATTTGTATATTAATAAGAACATGAGTGTGTTTTTTTACATTGTACTTTAGTCCTTGTGAGTTTAAATGTATAGATATCCGTCAGTAGCTTTTCACCAATTTCTCAGTAATACTAATAACATTTAATGGATGGTGGCTAACTGTAAAATAAATTAAATAAAAGATGAGAAATATTAAAGTATCCCTTTTTTGTTTATTTTGTGGATTCAAATGACAGGTCTGACTGCAGAGATTGATGGACTTTATTGAACTTTAAGAAGAAGTTGGTGATGAAGGTGGAGGATGAGGAGGAGGAATAAAGGTCTCTGATGCTCGGCTCTGGATCAGCTGCTGTAGATGGAAGTCTGTGAAGTCCAGGACCTGGAGGAAACCCGAGAAACTGGAGGTAGAGTTTGACGGAGGTTGAAGAGGGAACAGGGTTTTAGCAGTTAGAGGTCCAACAGGCGGGAGGTTTCCAGAAGAGGTTTTAGGTGGAGCATGCGTCTGCAGCTTCCTGCTGTCTGCAGGTGGAGGCTGGGTATGAAGGCAGTTCAGATCTGCAGCTGGAAGAGGGGGGAGAAGTACTCAGATCTTGTACTTGAGTAAAAGTACAAGTAGGAATACTCTGTTACAAGTAAAAGTCCTGCATTCAAAAGGTTTCTCAAGTAAAAGTACAAAAGTATTGGCATCAAAATATAAGTATAAAAAGTAAAAGTATTTATGCAGATTGCGTCTTCTCAGAATATTATATAGCCTATTTTCAATTATAATGATTGATGCATTAAAGTGTTTATCAAAGCTGGTAAATGTGCAGCTATAGTTTTAATTACTTTGTATTTTGTGTATGTGTTACACAATCACAAAATATATATTGTATTCGATGTGTTGTCAGTGGAATGAGACAACTGAAGTAAATAGATTAAATGCAAACGTTAAAAAGAAAACAGCTGGGATTGATGCTCCTTGCTGCTCCCCTCCAGGAGGAGGCGCTGCAGGACAAACACACAGAAGTGGTTTGTGAAGGTTTCCATGTGAAGAACCAAATCAATGTAGAGAGATGAAGCTGCTGTAACATGTAAATACGTTGTTGTTGAGTGTGTGTGTTCAGAGTATACAGAGTGTATAAAGACTGGGTCCCGCTGTATTGCTCAGGCTTCACTACAGCGTCTATTCACAGGCGCGATCCCACTACTGAGCGGCACGGGGGCTTTGACCTGCTCGGTGTCCGACCTGGGCCGGTGCCCCCCTCCTTGGACGACCTGGTGCTCCCCCAGGAGCACCATATCGATACCGAACTAGTGCGGACACCTGTTCGGCAATATAAAATATGTTACATTATTATATATTCAACTAAACCAAACATCATGTAAAATGTAGTCTTTTAATACGTATCTTTGATATTTTAGGACATTTTTATAGTAATTCTTACATAGGCTACTTTTACTGAAATAATATTTTTGGTTGCAGTGCCTTCATTTCGTTGTCATTGCCGGTACTGCTGTGTAACACATTAAAAGGCTCAGCTGGAGCTATTGTAACCTTCAAATACAGATAAGCTAAGTAAGGTCTGAAAAAACAAGTTAAGTTAAGTTAAGCTTCATCGAAATGCAGTTCAAACTTAATTTTTCCAAAAATAAATTCTAACAGTTTTTATCCATAAAGTATTTGTTCTCATTTGTTTCCTATCTTGTTATTCATATTTGAATATATGACTTAAGATAAGAGTTACTTTTGAAGTATCGTTGACCTTCATACTTCAAACATTACAGCTTTGGCTCAATTATAAGTTAGGTTTGATAAAAGCAACACAGCTGGTCTTGAAGACATTAAATAACGCACATAAGCAAAAATAATATACTGCTTTACTTTAATGTTTCCAACATAATGAGTTTGACAGCAGCACAACGAAACACACATCATTAATTATACACCAATAGCATTTATGATCCAGTCCATTGTACGATAGCGAACATAATTAACAAAGGAGCAAACATAAAACATGATTCACATACTCTCATGTGCTTATATTTCTTTGACAAAGTATTTTCACGAGATACATTTAAAGCTCACAATATCCAGTTTATAATAAGTTTATTGAGTTACAATGGACCATATTCACAACAATTCACAGTTAGCAGGTCCCTAACTGAATTAGGACAACAAGAGACAAAACACAAACATTTGAACCGAAAGACACAGTTGGTTCATTTATATTTCATAGTTTCTAAACTTCTGCAGCAGACTAGATGGGGAGTCAGTGGCCCAACGGAAACGCCGATGGCAGTAATCACCTGAGCAAGGAATAGAAAAGTCAGTCAGTTTTACATAGTTTAATACAGTCAGAGCAATACTCTTGGGTGATACATTACAATTAATGGATAGGAACAGTTGAGATACCCAGGCGAGTAAACTCTGCACTCTGGAATGATGCTAAAAAAACTGGATAACATGAATGTAAAGTCAAACTGTTTAAGAATTTCTAGACTATTTGATGTTATTATCCCTCCTTATTTAAAGGTATTACCTACAGTGGAAACAGACAGGATTACCAGTAAGAAACCTAAGCAATATACTGGTGTGGATAGGGGCATCAGGAACAAAATAAATGTTGCCAGCTAAACAAATAAATATCAGTTTAGGTGTATGCTATATTATTATTATAGACAGCCCATTCAGACGGGGATCTAAAGTAGTTATTTAATCTATTCAAAAGCCACCAAACTCCATTCATTTAAAAAAATGCACCTTGCAGGACAGGCAAGTTGCAGGTCTACCCCTAACTTGTTCAGATACTTTGTTTTTTTGCGGGAATTTAGTGGTCACACAACTGTAGATGCAGTAGTACTCCTGTATTGGTAAAATTGCTGTTTTTGAAAATGGAATTTGGCTCTTAAAAAATCATAGATAATTGCTTTAGTTTGTGTCTGTTTTGCTGTTTCACACAGAGGTGAAAATATTCTACATATAAACTAATGCTGATTTTAGGTGGGCCTGCCCTGTCTGTTTCAAGTGGGGGCGTGCTGACAGCCATCTCTATAATACACTGACTCTTGTTAAGTACCTCAACCCCAATCCCTTTGAGCATTATGTGACTACTAAACTAAAAATGCTAAATGCAATGTTGCAAAATATAATTGTTTTGCCCTGCCGATACATTAAAAGAGATAGGGTTTCGATACGTTTCATTAGAGAACATTTCAAAATGCACTCACTTGCGGATGACCTGGCTTCATAAGGAGGGATCCTCTGTTCTTCTGGCTCAGTCTGAAGGTCCTCTGCTTGGGAAGCAACAGGGATTTCTGCATTTGAGGCCTCCAACATTGGTTCCTTCTTACTTCTCACAGCCCAGTGCATTGACTGCAAACACATAACCCAAATGTATTGGTATAGGCTTTCAAAGTTAAACAGATAACACAATACTTTTTTACTCCTCTACAAGAGTCAATACATTACATACAGTTTTCACAGAGTCATTCAGGGCCTGCCAGTCATGAAATGGAATAGCAACTCCACTTCTTCCCCAAATGTCATAGTTTTTTCTTTTGGCTTCATTGCATAAAACCTCTTTGGCTTCCTGGAGCTTTTGAAAATCAGCCACTGTCCAAAAGAAAGAAAACAACAGGTTATGAGATGGAACATTATGCTAACCAATTAGTTATTTTTGCATGCAGATGAAAGAAGCCCTACATTATCATATGTTGCTTTGAAGTCAGAAAGAAGCATTAAAAGGCAGGTTTGTAAGGTAAGTTGTAAGAAATGTAATCAAAATAAAAGTTGTGTTAATCTTTGCTTTGCTTATATAATGATAAAAGTGTGTATGCATATACCTTTTTTTTTTAAATTTGTCAACATTTGAAAATGTCTAGCAGTGTATGTCTAGCATGTACCTGCTGTTGGACTGTCTAGGTGTTTGTCTGGGTGACATGCCAAGGCTCGGATCTTGTACTCATTGAGAATCTGTTCAGTCTGCAAGGGAAAATGTTGAATAAAAAACATGAACTTCTAAATATTTGAAATTGGGGAATAAGTCTATTATTTTATTTTCCAGCGACATTAAGCCCAGAGTAAAAACACATGAATATACACGCATTTTGTCCCCCTTTTCATTTATTTTGATACATTCAAAAAGTATCGATTATTTAATGTAACTCGATATTGTCATTGCAGTTACTCTACTGATAACGCTGTTGTAATCATCACGTTCGCATGGTAAAGAACTACAAATACAGTGACACAGCGTACTCAGACCCTGATGACGCACGAACAGATCCTGTGACATCTTTTGCTGAAGCATCAACAGGTCTGTGTTGAATCAGGCTAACCTCTGGTGCATACATCATTCATGAATCCAAAATATAACAGTTTACAAGTTACTAATCATTTGCGGATTACCATCATTCTTCGGTATCTTTAACTTCTGAACATTTGAACCAGTAGGTTTTGGTTTGTTGATTCAAACATCATAATTTCACCCAGCAAATAGACTGGTCCTTAAAGCCCCTGTCTAGAATTTACCGAAGACAATTCATCGCATCCTAATAACCCGTAGTAATCCTCCAAGTCCTCTGGTTTGCTGTTCAGAATAGCCTCCATAAAAATGTAATAAGAAATGTGAAGATTTGTGTTCTTGTCAGTCACGGAGAAGCTCTGCTCTCTTCGATCACAAATGTTCGGTTCAAGGACTGCTGGTGGGCTCCCCCTCGCTGCTGCTGTGGGTCACACACACTGAGTATATTCTTAAAGTTCAACTTTCTATTACTTTTCAGCTAACTTTGGATAATTAACCAATAAACTGCCAGATGGTTAAAATGGTCAATGAAGATCTATCCTGAGTTGTGTGGAAAAGTGTCCCTTTACCACATGACGTATGCTGCATTCAAGTGTCTAAACGTAAACTCCTCACTCAGCTAGAAATGTCGAATGACGAATAAAAAGAATTTTTTTGTTCAGTATGCAGTCTTCAGTAGGCCTATATGGCACACATTATATGTTACTGTGTGAAAAACTTTGTGGATGTTTTGGATGATTGTGCTATCATAAGTACCACATGGTATACATATGAGTAAAAATGAAAATTGGTGAGGTTGTGATTAAAAAATACACATGTGATACAATAATATAATAATATATTAATAGTAGTAGTATTCATTTATTCAGCCTATCCACATATTCGTGTCCAATTAGCCAAGTATTACTATTAGAATCCGAATATCAGTTTTCAGTTATCCGAATAGTAGTATTACTATCCTAATATCAGTTTCCAATTATTACAAGGACGTTTTAAATCAATTACGCATTTTCCCTCTGCCTTTTTTCATACAGTGTGTGAAGGCAGCAACATTTTGTTATGGTTTTACGTCATCGACGTAAAAGGGGGAAGTTCCAGCCGGATTACTGGTGGAGAATGAGTCACGTGCGCTATGCAAATGAGCCAGCTGTCGGAGAGGAAGGATCTGCTCAGCGGCTCTGCGGGCTGAAGATGGCGGACGAAGAGACTCGTCTCGGAGCGGCCTTTTCGGGCGCCTCAGATATGGAAGAACCTGCCGCTAAAAGGTCGAAAATCAGTACAGTAACTTACCATGGAGTTAATAGCGATAAAGCAGATCAATTATCGTGCGTCTCCGGGGCCACCGAGAGATGGGAGGCGGCGATGGATTGTGCTCAGCCCGCGGAGAAGGAAGCGAAGCCGGTGATGGCGGTAGAGCAGGCCCCAGCAGAGCCAGGCGGAGACAACAATGGCCTGGGACTCAAACCAGCAGTGAAATTAGACGACAGCGCTGTACTGGGAACAACTGAGGAGGATGCTGGTATGTAAAGAGACGGACATTTAACAACGTTTTATGTTTTTACGCGACTCAAAGTTGCCAGAGCTTGTTTTTAGCAACTTAACCGGTGGGTTTGAAACAAATTATAAGTTAGCGTTATTCCCGAAGTTAGTTAATTTAGCTAGCTTACTTAGTAAAGGTGTGTGGGCGTTGACAGCTTTGTACTATGAATTTACTTCTCAAAACGATACGTTTAACTTTTCTTTGTCAAAACTGAAAGAGGAAACTGTATGTGGCACACATTGTTGGTATTTCACGTATTAACTTATTCCTTCACTGTACTTAACTATGATAGCCACTTAGCATTTGTTAGCCGGTTTAACTTGTATATGTTCTATTGACGTTCACTTAGATAGGTTCCCACACTTACGTTGTTGCCATGGGTAATGGTTGTAAATGATCATAGTGGTTATTAGAGATAGACGCCACTTATCTCTAGTTTTAATTTTACAAGCTTCTCCATTCTCAGTTTTCCTCGGACATGACGACCTCCCCTCTAACGGTCTGGCTGTCACACCGGACCACAACAACGAAGACGATGACAGATCGTCTCACGCAAGCTCCAGCGACTGGGCACCGCGACCGCAAATAGGTAACTTAGTTAGGTGCATTTAGGGACAATCTTTGCCTGCAGCTTTGAACAATCATCTAACGTTTTTATTTAGTTGTACAAATAGTAAATCGTTCAAACTACTTTCATACCTCTCATACTGAGATGTTGTATTTCCCGGCCAGGTTCCTACGCATTCATCCAGCAACACATCAGAGAGACAGATCCGAGGACCATTTTGAGAGATTTGCTGCCTGAGACTGAACTCCCAGCCGATTTAGACGACATGACATTGTGGCAGATCATCATCAACATCTCAGAACCTCCGAAAAGAAAAAAACGAAAGGATATTAACACCTTAGAAGATGTGGTCAGGCTACTCCATGAAAGTAAAAGGATCCTTGTGCTGACTGGTGCAGGGGTATGTATTTACAGTATTATAATACAGATGTTCTGTTTGAACTACCTGCTGGACTGAATACATAGTGCCAATGTTCATGATATTAAGTCAGTATGCATGTATGGTTTTCTTGCAGGTGTCGGTGTCATGTGGAATACCAGACTTTCGCTCCAGAGATGGTATTTATGCACGGCTGGCTGTAGATTTCCCTGATCTTCCAGACCCTCAAGCTATGTTTGACATTGAATACTTCAGAAGGGACCCAAGACCCTTTTTCAAGTTTGCTAAGGTTTGTTTATTGCCCCCATCTGCTTTTGTGCAAATCTAAGTTGAAATTAGATTGACGTAATAATATAATAAAATGCGTTTAAAAGTATGTATTGTGTACAAATGAATCATCACGTACATTTTTGCAAGGTGCTACAGAGAGTCTTGTGTTTACATTGTGTTTTAAAATAGTATTCAGAACATTTGAAATACTTTTTATTTAGACAACTTTTTGAGGCCTCATTAAACCCATCCCTTGCATTCATCGGGGGAACTTCTACTACTTTTGCTGCTTTTGTAGTCACTTAACCTTAAAAGTACCAGTTTTCCACCAAGACTAATATCAACCAAACCTAATTGATAACAAACATTTAAGAATATAGCGAGCTTTGATCTCATAATGCATTTTCCTTTTTTTTTGCAGGAGATCTACCCTGGTCAGTTTCAGCCGTCGCCTTGTCACAAATTCATATCTATGATGGATAAGCAGAAGAAGCTGCTGCGCAACTACACCCAAAACATTGATACATTAGAACAAGTGGCTGGAGTTCAGAGGATTATCCAGTGTCACGGTAAGTCTGAACTAATAAACAGATCTTGTTTATATTTATATAGTTTGTCATGTTGAAAGTCACTAATAATCTTTTTTTTCTCAGGGTCGTTTGCAACTGCTTCCTGTCTCGTCTGTAAACACAAAGTGGATTGTGAAGCTGTAAGGGAAGACATCTTTAACCAGGTATTTATTTATGAGGAACTGATCTGATATCACATGTAAACATGCAACAACATTTCATGGTTATTGCATGAAAATACTCTGCAGGCATCTTCCATGTGGAATCTTGCAGGGCTCGAAGAAGTGGATCTGAGTACAGTTCCTTTGTATCAAATCTTGTTTGCTATACTCTTGATGTCGACACTGGTTCCAACACGAGATAAAATAAATACATGTATTATTTTCACTGCAGATTCAACAGGTTAAACAAATAACCAAATGTATTGCTCCACAGCTTGGAAGTCCATCCCTGCAGTAGAAATTGGTTATTTAGATTCAACACAAGTAACTTGATGCTAGAAAAGTTGCCAAGATTAATGGTGGAAACATTTATTAGCTTCTCATGGTCAAATGCAGAAATGTTATGCTCATAAAGAAATGCATTTATTTGTTTTAAAATGTGTATTTTGTTTTGAATGCTATTAACATACATTCATCCTGCAGGTTGTCCCTCATTGTCCACGTTGTCCAGATATTCCCCTGGCAATCATGAAACCCGACATCGTCTTCTTTGGAGAGAATCTTCCAGAAATGTTTCACAGAGCCATGAAGCAGGATAAAGACGAGGTGGACCTCTTGATTGTCATCGGCTCCTCGCTTAAAGTCCGACCAGTTGCCCTTATCCCAAGTATGTCTTGATCTGATGAAAGTTTTCAATTGTGCCTTCAATAAAACCAAACATACAATAAGTAACTGTTTTCTCTTTGTCCCATCCAGACTCCATTCCTCATGAAGTGCCTCAGGTCCTGATCAACAGGGAGCAGCTGCCTCACCTCAACTTTGACGTGGAGCTGCTCGGAGACTGCGACGTCATCGTCAACGAGCTCTGTCACCGGTTGGGTGGAGATTTTGAGCAGCTCTGCTTCAACACTTTAAGACTGACGGAGACCACAGATAAACCCCCGCGGCTACCGGAACAGCCACCAAGTGAGGCCTTGCCTGCTTCCAGCGACGCAGCTCAGGAGGAACAGAAGCAGCACAGTACAGACTCAGTAACTAAGCCTTCAGAGGAGACACACAGTCCGAATGTCGCAGATACTGCCGGTAATAATGTCACACCTCCAGAGCCTTGTCCAAATGCCCAGTGTCCCAGTGAGGAGACGGCTGAGCCTTCAGAGTTACCGGCAGAAGGCGTGCCAAAAGAAGAGGCCGCTGAAGTAAAGAGCCACACCTCCAACCTGGAATTCCGAAGACGATGCTGGATGAGTCGGATCAACAGAAGTCCGATCAGCAAACGCCTTGAGAGTGAGCTAAAGACTACAGCAGAGATTAGACTGCTTACTATAAGTCTATTTTTTCATGTATTAGAAATTGAGACGTATATGTATTTATACATAGGTTTAAATACAACCTAATAATCAGGGTTTACACATCCCAAGTTTTTAGCTCTACTTTGTTGTGGTACATACATAAACACAGAAGGAGGAATTAAGTTGTAAGATAAGTTATAGAATATAAATAACAAAAAGAAAGTTTACAAGAAATATTAGTACATCAAAAAAGTTATAAGGATATGAGAAATGACTTTGGGGAAGAAAATGGATATATGTGCTGTATATTAGAATTAAAAATGGGAATGCGACTGTTATGAAAACAGTTTTATCCCTGAACATGCGGTTAATACTTATATTAACATGTTAATACTTATATTAACATGTTAATACTTATATTAACATGTTCAAATCTTCTCCAGATGTTTATTGCCTCACTTTAAATTGTTCTTGTTATTTCCCTACAGCCGGTCAGTACCTGTTTCAAGCACCAAATCACTATATCTTCCACGGGGCGGAGGTTTACTCTGAATCTGAAGATGAGACATCGAGCTCCTGTGGGAGCGACAGCGATGAGTCTGACTGCAGCGGAGACGGGGGGGAAGAAGACAGCGAGCTGGAGGACGCAGACACACTAGCAGCGGATGGAGAGACACGCCTCGGAGACACAATACAACTCACTTTATCCAACGAGGCCGCGTCGGGCGCGCAGACAGACAATACTCCTGAAAAGACTCAGAGCACCGTACACCTTTAAAATGTAAAGTCGACAAAGCACTAATTGTCTTTTCGTATATTTTTTGAATCATCAACCTTACTATTATTTTTCATGAAGTTGAAATTGTGTGACAACTTTGTGAATATGCAGCAACTTCTCTTTATTTTGTATTGCTATTTGGCCACATGCATTGTCTGAAACCTCATACTGTATACTACTTACTAAATAGAATGCAGTAGTTATTCTTTTCTTATTGAAGATTTCTTCCCATCTAATCTCATTTGTATACACATTGAGTAATTCTTCTTCTGAGAGATCCACTGTAGACACTAGATTAAGCTTTAATTCCTAAAATGCAGTTATTACAAGCAAAGACTTCCTTTGTCTTACTCCATAGAGGTAACTCAACTGTGGTCTAATTATGTGTTTTCAGAGTTGGTTATGTTACCATTGGGAAACATGTAAATATGTAAGCCCACTGCCTGCTAAATAGTGGGTACTATGAGTTTCGGACACATACATAAATCTTCAAATGGTTTACTTGCCAATAACGCATTGTCTAACTTGCAATATAAAAGTCAAGCACTGCCTTTTCATGAGGGTAAATGCTTGGAAGAAAAAAAAGAACAATACTCTTTCATTTCAGACCAAAGAACACTTAGCACCACGGTTATGTTGTCATAAGCTTTGTATGTTAAACCTGTCATTTGACTCTTGGAGAAAAAAAAAACTATTGAAAAGGTGTTCCTTCCGACATGTGGCAGCTACTTTTTACGGTCAAGCCTCTTATTTTTGTACTCTGATGTGACACATACTCATCAAAGAGTAGATGATAGTTTATATCTGTACAAAGTTATACTAAGTTGTATTATTAAGCCTTAGGAATATATTCAATGAGTTCACATTGAAAATGGCACTTTTGTTCCTTTCTTATACAAGCGGTTTTGTTGCCCATGTTTTTTTTCATAAGATATCAAGTTATAATTCAGAGGGGTCTGCTGCCTGTAAAGATAAAGTGTTGGTACGGAGAAATGTAAGCCAATGTGTTGGATAATGCTCTACACCGACATATTTCACATGCCATTTACAAGGTAGCCTTATGTTTTGTTTATGGAAATATGTTTTTTACATCCTTATAGTTATCTTGTCTTGGTTCTCAGTAAAATTGAATGAAAAACACTACCATCTCTTTTCTGTTATTTCATACACACCAACCATGTGTTCACATCAATATCTTCAATGTGGTGCAGGCATAAATAATGCGCCACCTAGCGCCTTAAACCCCACACTGACAGTTTACTTCACTGTACGGGGCTTTGAAAGAGCATGCATATTGAGTGAGAGACAAATACGGGGCATAACGACTAAGTTTAATTTGAACAACTAGTATTCTGAAATAGGTGTATTTTTGACAGCAATACATATGTAGGGATTTAACTGCGTTACAAACCATTGTGGCTAAACGTTCCTAGTTTGCGCATGCGTCGTAAGGTATCAATCTAACATGTGGCTATAATATCAAGCTAGTCAATCTGTTGACATTCATATTAAGTCTTTTAAAACGCTGTACACGACCCAGTTGAATACCGTTGACATAAATAAAGCATATAAACCTTCTTTATTCTGCTCAGTCTTTGGAACTACATTTCCCTGTTTCTCTCAGCTGTCCGGTATTACGACGTGTCGTAAAATTCAGCTAACAGCAAAACCGAGATGGACACCACAAAAGACCCCTGACAGTTTTTAGTGTTTATCTAAGTGTTATAAACAAATCTTAATGTAGCGAAGGTAGGCTTCAGCACGCAGGACTGGTCTTGGACATGGAGGATATGGAAGATGACAGCTTAGACACAAAAGACGACCATAACCACAACTGTTGTGCGAGCAGCAGCAGCAAAGTCCGCACGTATCTGAGGAGCCAGCTGTCGGGTGTAGCGACGGTTCCGCAGCCAGCCTGCCCATTGGTGCCGGGTGGAGAACCGGGGACGCGACGAGGGAAACTGTGGTCCGGCAGCACCGGGGGGTCAAAGTTCATGGACTCGGATTCAGGCAGTGAGAGCAGCGAAGTCAGCGAGACCGACTGCACGGCTCCGCCAGCCGCTGTTGAGGGAAAATTCACCCTGGAGTCTACTTCCAAGTTCCGTAAGTTCACATTCAGCAGCACCGTGTCAACAGGGCCTGGTATCCCGCAGTCCCCGAGCAGCTCCATGCAGTGTACTAACATGTGTTGACTGATGCGTTTGGCTTACAGTTGGTTTGTTAGCCTTGGTTGTTTTGACCAGTAGGCTATTGTGTTTTTGACATAAGTAATGTTCAATCTTACTACTACTCCATTTTCACTCAGTTCTGAATGCAATGGCTGTAGAAGACTACCGGAAAAACCACTGGCCAAACCTGGAGAAGGCAATTGACCGTCTGCTGATCCAGAATCCCACAGACCACATCTCTGTTTCCTATGCACAGATATACAGGTAAGATTATAATGGTAAACTCACTTTAGCTAGGCCTCATTTCCCTGTAAATTGTGATTTTTGATGCCTCCATGTGCACCACTACTTAATCTAGTTCACCTGCAATCCTGGGTTTCTGAGTTTTTGCCTTTTTTGTCTTTCTTGCCCTAGTTACGTCTACAAGTGTGTTTGTCAGCAGCACTCTGAGCTCCTCTACAATGATCTGATAGTAAAATTAACCAATCATCTGCAACAGGTTTCCACCCATCTACAAGTAAGCAGATACAAATAGAAGGAAATTATCATATACAGAAATGGTAGCATTTGCTAACACTTTTATTGTTGTTTTCAGGCGAGCCCACCCGAAGACTTCATTGAGAACTTTAATGTTGCGCTGACGCAATACACAGCTTCTCTTCAGTGTATAGTTCCTGTTTTTATGTACTTGGTAGGCATCTTTTTAGTTCAGTGTATTTGTAGTAGATTTTTGTGCACCCAACTATATCCTGGTGCTACGGTGTCACTTTTCTTCTCAACAGTTTTTCATGTTCCATGTTTTCAGAACAAGTTCTACATCGAATCAAAGCTGAACAGAGACCTAAGGGAGGATCTGATGAAGCTGTTTGCTGATTGCGTAGCAGAAATACATCTGAGCACACTGATGCGTGAGTGCATTGCTTCATTCAAAGCCCTTATATCTGTCATGATATTTGAAAATGGTTATTTTGCTTGTTATTTTGAACTCAACTTTCCATTAACACTTGGTAAATCAATGGCATATGTTTGTCTCAAGTCATTGTGCTGTTGTCTTGTCTTTTATCATGTATTCTTTTCTTGTTCAGCTCTTCTCATCAAAGCTCATTCCATGCCGTTTCAAGTGCAGCCATCTACCATGGCTAGTGTGGTTAAAGGCCTCTACAGCCTGCGACCAGGTAAGCTGTGTTTATATGTGAATATCTCCCCCAGGTTTCAAACGATGTGTTCTGTTTGTGTGTCTGCGTTGTGTGTCAACAGCATACGCCTACAATCTTGTCTTTTGTGAATGTATGCTCAAGGACCTATCATGGTTGCAGTGATTCACAATTTAAAAATAATATATTTTACTAACTATTTTACAGTTGCTGACTGCTCCCTCACTCTCATCAAGCTATAGGCTGTATGCAGAGGTGGGAGAAGGACTCAGATTGTGTATTCAAGTAAAAATACCAGAATGTAGGAATACTCTGTTACAAGTAAAAGTACAAAAGTATTAGCATCAAAATATACTTAAAGTACCAAAAGTAAAAGTAGTGATTGTGCAGATTGGTCCATTTCAGAATAATATATGATGTGTTTTCTAATGATTGATCATGAAAGTGTTCTCAAAGCTGGTAAAGGTGCAGCTAGTTTGAATGACTGTGTATACTGCAGGGTAGCTTGTGAGTTTACTCCAGGTGGAACTAAAGTCTGATTCAACACTTGGTTATATTTCACATCATTCATCCAAGTCTCTAAAGTAACTAAAAGTACAAAATAAATGTAGCAGAGTAAAAGTACACAATGTACCTCTCATTTGAAGTGGAGTAGAAGTACAAAGTGGCATAAAATGGAAAGACTCAATTAAAGTACCTCTTTTTTTTATACGTGTTAGGAGAATAAAAAAGCTGCACAACACATCTATCTTACCTTTGGTTTCCTTTTTCAGACTGGGCCAAGTTAGCACCGGCTCTCTTCTCCGGGTTTATCCCGCAGATCAACCCTCCCGCTGTGGAGTCTCTGCTTCCTGACTACGCTGCTCATGACCAGAAGTTACAGATGGATCTCTCCATGAATGGATTTCCGCGGTGTGTTTTCTGAGGCATCACTTCTAGAAAGTCAAAGTCTGAACATTGACACATTTTTGGGAAGGTCTTCTTTTTACTTGAATACTGATGTAATGTGTTTTTGTTTTCCAGAGGTGACCAGTCTCGCAAGCGTGCCAGCGAAGACTCCTGATAGCAAAGCCGGAGTCCCTGCGGAACTATTACTGTGCCTCCTACGTCTTTATCACAAGTTGGCTCACTGCACTAGGTACAATGTTGACAATGTGTCAGTCTCATCTCTCTCGACTCAAGGTCACAAAACACTGTGAACAACAACAAGGAGAACATGAGGGGCTGTTGGGCAGAAGCTTAATCTGACTGCACTAAAACAAGCACACAGACTTCCATTAAGGTGCTTCCCCTCTGTGATTATGATGCATCCTGCTTCAGTATTCCTAGGATGTCGCTGTGTGAGTCTCTTCATGTTCTCCTCATTTGAAGAGTGCCTTCATGGGGCCTTCTGATCGGATATCCCCCTCGAGGGATAGGCCGGTGATGGGTATTTAATTCCTAACCTTTAACATGGAAGAGTCTTTTTGATAGACTGGGCTAATCGAGACTTTCCATTGCTGCTAATAATACTGTCCATGTGATAAACTACAACTCCCTCAGATTCACACACTGTGTCTGTAACCTAGTGGCTTCACTCAAAACAAATGAGTGTTTAAAACAAAAAGAGAACCAAGTCATTGACCTCAACTCAACTGAATCTCTTCCTCATGTTGCCTTTACTGTGTTGGTAAACCGGATTGTATTATCCCGTTACGCCAAAGAGGATTTGCAGTTTTATTTTCCTTTTGTATAAATATGCATTGGATTCAAGCTGGCATTGTTAATGTTGTATACTGTCTTGAGTCACTGAGCCATTTAATGTTTTTATACTAGCAGGTTTTCAGTTTTGGTTGACTTGTTTGTCAAACTCTAACTTTAAACGTACTGTTTTAGCATTGCATGCAGGAAGGGCAGGGACTGCCATGTAGGACATTACACTGTTTGCCACAAAGCTTAAACATCCACAGATTAGCCTTCTTTAATTTCTTGACAATTTACCCAAATCATCCCGATACTGTAAGTAAATCCAACCTGATGCATGAGTTTTACGGAATGAATGATATGCAAATACTGTTTGGTCCGTGTCAGCCGTACTTGTAAGACATGTAGAGCCTGTTCATGATGTAAATAGTTGTTGGTGTTTGCATAGTGGTCAGTGTACCCTAGCTTTTTGTTAAATGATTCACTTGAAGTATTTGATACAAGGTCTTACACTGTTTTAAGTGTACATAGATGCTCAGGCTTGCTTTTCCTTTCCCGCGGTGGGTCTTGGTTATGGTTCTCATTGTCTTTCAAATAAACACGTTTCATTAATTGTTGGGCAAAGAGGGGATTTTGTTTTTGTACTTTTCAAGATTTAAAATCTGGGTATTGACAGACGGTATTCTTGTTAATAAACATATACACTGATACCAATCGGATAACATTGTTTAATAAACAAGCTCTATTCTTCACTATGAGGAAGTGACATGAATTGTTTGACTTAATGCAACATCAGGCTTGACATTGCTTTCCTAACTTAAAAAAAATTGAACAATTAAATACATGGTTATACATTTACAGATTTGTCTTCTATTAATTAAATACAAAATCAGCCTGCAACCTACAATCTTAAAAATGTACTCTATCTAAACGTAGAGCTGAATTGAATGGATATTAATTGATCAATGGCACGGCACCCAATCCAATTATTTGAAGCAGTATCAGTTCGATATCAGTATGTGTGGATCCCGCAGTGCTTGTTGAGATATCCCTTTCTCTTAAAAATGATCCATGTGAAAACTGCACCACAGTGAATAAAATGTAACTTGGCTCAAACACTGTTAAAAATCTGTTGCAAAGAAATCTTTTTCCAAAAAAACATTGAATCCAGTCACAACCACTGCCATAACTTTTACTACATTATTTTTTATTTTATTTTTTATACAGTGCAACACACATTTCAAAGTGTATTATTGCTGTTAATCTGCTGTGTGAACCTTAGTGTCTGGGAGGCTCCACAAGGGGCTTCTAATTCTGTAGGATGGCGGCCTGTGACGGAGCACTGGAGGAGGAATCTCTTTACAGCAGCCCCCCCCCTGGCCAATGAGCTGGGACGCCACCCTGAAACATGGGCCAGGCCTCCCCAAAATAACCTGCGACTACTGCGCTGACAAATGTTGCTACTTGTGCTGGTGACAAGTTACCGTAGCTACACGGCTCCATATATTCCCGTAAACTCTCCAAGGTGAACTGTGTGGTAAAACCGGGAAGGTTTGGCAGTTGCTCGTGTCCAAGATTTTTCCCAAGTGGCAGCCGCCGGAAGACCGGAATCTCCCTGTTTGAGCACAGGTGCACTCTGAGGATTTACCAGGGGCCGCTGGGGCTTATTCTGAAGGTAAAACACACCACCCCCTGATTTAATTGTTCACAGATTCCTTTTGACTGCCTCATATGCTGTGTATAGCCTCAGAAAACCTCTGACATTGAGCCTCAGTAGGGCTGGAGTCTATTTCTGTGAATGTTAAATTGAATTATCTTAACCTGCCGGTGTTTATCCAGGGGCCCTTTAATCTGCTCACTCAGCACTGTCCCACTTATGATCATTATAGTTTCTGATTTAATAATAATTGTTGTGGCTCATCAGAATCATGATAACAAGGGCCTTGCTTTTTTGTGTTGATTTTCTTCATGTAAACTGACCCCTCGCTATTATTAGATATGACTCGGTGGGCTCGGAGCCTGTTTGCAAAGGATTCATGTACACAACAGCTGCAGCTTCAGGTCCGTTGGAAGGGCATTGCTGCCTCTCTTATTGTGCTGATTTGACTGTCAGTAGCATATGTGTACCCTATCTCATGTCTGGACTCAAGAACTTGCTCACGCCGAGTGTCGAAAAGTTGTGTGGAGTCTAAACGTCATATAAGAGTTGGTGCGAGGTGGAGGGGTCCCATCAGATCTGCTCTCAGTGCATGAAGCTGATACCCTGTCTGGTTAGAGGAAATCTGGAATTAGGTTTAAATAAAAAACTATTAATACCACATATCCCCTGCTTTTAACTTCAGTCTCTGCTCTCATGTTCTATGTTTGCTCTAAATATTGCAGCCGCAGGGAACGAAACACGATCTTTATTTTGTATTTGTTTAATTGACTGAGGTCTGCATCTTTGACATGTCAGTGAACTAAAAGACTGTTTCATTCTATGTACTGCAACCTGCATTCACTTCATTCATTACATTACTGCTCATTAGTATATCTTACTTCCTAATAATTAATCAATTTCCCAGAGTTCAATCAGGTTTTTATTTGCTTGATATTCTAAATGTTTAAAAATTTAGTTTCCTATCAAAGCAGATAACCAGTAACAAGTAACCAGAGAAGTATGTTTCATATTTCCGATGTCGTCAAGTATAAAGTCCGGAGCTGCTCCTTTAAAACATATTTAATAGGGAAAGACTTTAGGGAAGTTCTGAGTTCTGAAACGTAAATACTTAACGAGAGTTAATTTACTCATATTTTGGGAATTTCTTATCGAGGAATATGTATGCAGTTTTCAATTGGGCGAAGTTCTCCTTTAAGAATGTGGATCTTGTGCCTTTATAGAATTTCAGCTTTTCTGTCTATCTAAAAATGTATTATTTGATGATAGATAGCCGGGCACTTTCAGTAATTTTACGGTTATGTACTTTCATTGATTGATCCATAACAGTGAGCATTTACATATTTCAGTTGGTTACATTACCATTGAATTGTAATGCATGGCGTGGTTATAGGCTGTAGTGGGGAAACGGAGAGCATTTTCCTATGAATACTTGTTTTTAATGTAATTTATTGACAATCTTGTGATTATTCCCTCAGCATGCAGGAGAACAACATCGAGCAGCCCCCGTCACTGTCTCAGCTCCTCAGAGAGAACTACCTGGCAGAGGCCCGAGCCCAGCAGCGCCACAGCGAGATGAGCCGCTCAGACGCTTCCTCCTCACGCCTCCAGATCTACGGGTCGCTGAAAGGCAAGGCGGAGGACTCTGGGGCTCACAATGATCCCACATTCACAGACCTGTCAGCCTTCCTCAGCCAGGAGGAGCTGGATAAGAGCGTGAACCTGGCCCGGCAGGCCATCGGACATGAGCCTCGAGAGGAGAGGGCAGAGGTCAGAGCCTCTCTCGCACCATTAACCCAGTCCACAAGCCCCTCAGCCTCTTCCTTTGAACTCACATCTGTTCCCCTGGCCAACCCCTCTCCTGCTCCTTCCGCCGCCCCCTCCATGGTGCCCTTCACCCAGCCGGCCCCTGAACTCAAAGAACTGCAACACACAACATTCACACCAGACAGAAAGGTGCATAAAGCGTCCGCACGGCAGGAAAACATGTCCAGGAACGCAAGGGGCCCCGGTGAGGGGTTCAACGACATTGAAAGGTCGGCGAAGAACGCCCCGTACGGCATGGAGAACCAGTCCAAGAAGGAGTTCCTCAACAAGGCAGCAGACTTCATCGAGGAGCTCTCCTCTCTCTTCAAGGCCAACAGCTCCAAACGGGGACGACAGAGAGGGAGCAAACCCCACCGGAGCAGGAACCAGAACAAGAGCCAGGTGGATGGGGAGGTGTATCCCCTCGGCCCTGACGACAGAGAGCGCTCTTCCATGCCCCTGGAGGTGGAGGCAGAGGTGGTGGTGGAGGAGGAGGAGAGACCAAGCCCCGCTGTAAGCCACCAACCAGAGGCCCAGCTGGACTCTGGGATTGGGCACGTGGAGTTTCAGGACAGCAGGATTACTGAGGAGGAGCAGCAGTGTGATTCTGTTTCCCAGGAGGCACCAGAGGAGGCAGAAAGCTGCATCCTGACAGACACTCCGTACCCCGCGGAGTCTGCGTCTGAGCCTCCTTGTTTCATCCACAAACTGAAAAGCAGGGAGGTTGCAGAGGGCAGCAAGGTCCAGCTGGATTGCATTGTTAGGGGACTCCCTGTGCCTGAAGTCAGGTAAGACAAACCAGTGCTGAGAGTACTTCTTAGTGTGCGGGAAATATAATACAGCAGGACATGAGCCTTAATTTGTCTTATTGGAATACTTTGAATTGCAGAAATGCCAGTGTGCTTTACAAGTACCATTTGAGAACAATTATGTTTGGAGATAATGTTATGAGGGTTTTAGGTTTAGGTGTCATAGCAGGGATTCTAATTGGTACAAATGTATTTCCTTAAGTATTTCCTTTTAATGCTGCTTTCTACTCTTTACTCCACTACATTTATTTGACATTTTTAGCTACTTTACAGAATAAGGATTTTACATACAAGACACAATAAATCTTATAATATAATACATCGACTTAATTGACCAGTGATATATATATATATATATATATATATATATATATATAAAAAGGTGTACTACATGGCAAAAGATTCAAGGAAAATATACAGTTTCAGTAATAGTAATCAGTTGTGTATCTAACAGTTTAACTCTCACAGCAACCATTATTCTGAATTATAGGTACTTTTACTTTTAAAACTTTAAATAACATTTGCTAATAATACTTACATCATTTTAAGTTACAATTTTAATGGTGGAATTTGAAGAAAATTGCCACTCGGATTGAAATGAAGGACCATGCTTCACAAAATATTTCTGCTATCATGATCTGTGTTAAGTTAATGTAATAGGCATTGGTTAAATTAGGTAAAGAAATGAAAGATTTGAACAATTGTTTTGAGATTTAAAATGAAACGTTAGAAGAAACTGATTTGTTAGTCCTACTTCCACAACTTAACTGAGACTTTTAAAAGATTGATTTAAGACATTTAATACCAGTTCAGGCCTTTAATTTTGATTAATTACTTCAATTCCTTTAAGACTTGTTTAAGACCTTGGTATACAAGAGCCCAATATTATTATCTATTATAACTTATATCTACTGGCTGTGCCACCTAGGTCTGGTAATATACAGTAATACATTTCAGTAGACAAGTGGCCAAAATATGTTTTTAGGTTTAGTGTAAATGTTTGTCCACCATTCTGTATAATATCCAAATCAGGATCAAATGTATCATGGTTTATAATCTTTCATGTACAAATATAAGCAACCAAAAATATATATCAGAGTTTTCAACAATCAAATATGCATGTGGGCCTCAACAGTACAGTTTTGGTCAGACTTGAGTGTTTATGAAGTGTTTAAGATGCCATGTCTGTTCCTTGGCCTGAGCTGATACTGAGGAATTACAAAGCCTTTTGAGAATTGTGACCCAAGATGAAGAGTGTTACTTTCTTGGGGGATCCTAACAGAAGTTTGACCTGAGGCGATTGCCAACAGCTGATTCTGAACGGTGTGAGTGTCTGTTTTTATGTCAGGGTTATGTCTGGGACAAATAACATTTAGCTGTCATTCGTTCTTTAGAAGAATACCGTCATATTCCAAGGAAGGGCCATCCTGAATAATGACCATTCACATTCAACCTGGGCCAAAATAGGAGAGGAGTGAACACATCTCATTGCAGTTAGCTGCTTTTGGAAGCAGGGTGAGCAGAGCACATTTTGAGGAAGAACATGGAGGTAATTCACTTTTATTAATGCTTGTCTTGTGGCAGTTTAGTTAGGTATTTGCTAAAACCCTGGCTTCATCACGAGGACAACAAAGCCTTGAATAAAAGTAAAGCTGAGGTCTCAAACTATGGGGGCATGGTCTTGTTGGTCTTCCAACATTGTTGAGCCACTAACATATGTGAGTGTCCGGGGAGAATGTAGCTCTTGGCCATTTTTAGCCCGGCCTGACAGTGCGAGCTGTAGTCGTGTCAGATAATGGATCCTACTGACAGAAGCTGGAAGACTGTGGTAAGATAATTTATACAGTTATTGTTTAACCATATGGTCTGTCCCAGTGTCTTACACTTGACATGTCTGAAGATGTGAGTTCAATTTTAGTGTATTCCAATGAAAAAAAGGTGCTTTCTGTTAACAAAACGCTCTTTTGATCGACTTTGGTGTGATGTTGTTGCTTGTTTCTCCTGCTACTGCGTTAGTAACTATGACTTTACTGAGTGAAAATAGAGTTGTCAGGTTCATATTTCCCATCAGTTTGCAGTGGTGTGCTGTCACCGGTGTGTCAGGGCACAGCATTGTGTGTTCACTGAGTCTATGTTTAGCGCTATGCGTGCTTGTATGCGTATGTGATTGGGTCAGCCAGTCAGAGCTCCCAGGCTCCAGAGGGAATCTCCTCTCCGGTTCTGAAGTCCAGAGGGAAAATAGCTCAGACAGGTGCAGATCACAGATCAGCCACCAACTCTACTACTAATGCTTTCTTTTTAGACCCTTACTCATTAGGAATGACGTAGCTCAGCCGCTGGCAGGACATTGACAGCACAGTGTTATAGCCAAAGTATCGGAAACAGATCTTTACCGTGTTGTCACTGGAAACTACACTTTGATTTCAAATGCAATAAGGAATGAATTCCTCTCCATGCATAGAGAAGCAATGGGGAGCCTAGTTTGTGTTTTGATACTGTGAAAAACAGCTTTTAATGAAATATACAAGGACTGTCAAATGAATAATAGAACTTTCCTTGGATGCTTTTGTCTATCACCAAAGAAACTGTGTGTGTATTTTTGAAACTGACTTGAACAAAAAAAAACTCTGTTTATTGTAGATTTAAAAAAAATGAAATGAAAACAATGATATCTCATGAACGTATATTATGTACATTTTTCAATGCAAGGGCGAAACAAACAATCAAAAAATAGACATCGTAGATAAATCTGTGTTTGCTATCACAACTGTTGGGTTATTTTCTTATTGAAAAGTTGGAATTATTAAATAGGACATATTAACTGTGTCTCACCATGTCTTTTGGCTGAGTAAAAGTAGTTGAGGAATAGTTTCTTGACCCTTGGAGTTTTATTTAGTGCATATTTAGATGAAAATGTGAGTCTGGTGGAAGAACTCGATGTGATTTATGATCGTCTGATGACGTCCTGTCAGAGAGTAACACCTCACCTCATTCCTGCATGTTTATTGGCTGGATTTCATAAAGCACCTCATCTGCTCAAAATAGATTTGCGTAGACGTCGATGCTTCTGCATTATGTTGGAAAGAGAGAATTAAAGGTTTACTATTAATATTTAAAATGAATAAATAGACTTTTGTCAACTTAAATTCCAAAAGAGTGGATGCTACTTGGTAGGAATCATTTCTGTAATTTAATATCAGCCAGGTCGGACTGTAGTCGGGTTTCCTTTAAAGGGGTCATATTATGCTTTTTGGGGCTTTCCCTTTCCTGTAGTGTGTTAAATAAGTTTGTGTGCATGTAAATGGTCTGCAAAGGCTAAAATGTCAAAGTTCCCTCAAGAGGGAGTTTCTCTCCCACCCCTGCCTAAATACCCTTCCATTGTAGTCCTTTGTTTACTTTCGTGAAATAATGACATCACTATGTTACACTCAGGCTTCTTTTGGCTAGCGCTCCAACAGATTGTCTCTAAGCTGTTAACTAATCTGACTGGGCTCTGGTTTCAGACCGAGTTTTCAGACCTGCAGCACAGGTAGTCTGAGAAAAAGAAAGCACTTTTTGAACATTAAAGCATGGAAACACGTCACAGTAGAGGTACTAAATACAAATATGAACCTGTACATTTGCATAATGGGGCCCCTTTAATTGGAAAAAGGCAAAAAGCAACATAAGAAAACACCAGATTTGATGGACACAACACATTCTAGGTGAGCTGTTTTGTGCTCCTTAGATATTGTAACATCAACAGTGTGTTGAAGCACCTCTAAACTGGCACGCTGGCGTTGCTTCTTGTCTTACAGGGAAAGGGATAGGGCTTGGTCATCAAAACATTGTTCTCTTAGCCAGCATAACTCCACAAAGTGGCAGAAAGCCAGAGGCACTTTTAGAGAACTGGCACCACATGAAAGCAGATTCTCAGAAACGGTGTCAGAAGGTTAAGAGGAGGAAAAAGATAACTATGAAGGGGTTTTTCAATTATATAGCAAGGATATCATGAAATATCCTACTATATTCATATTTAAGTCATATAAGAGAACTATAACTTAAGTCATAGACAGGTGACCAATAAAAGTAAAAGAGCTCATTGATATGTTTGGAAAAATGTAAATGTTCCCTTTGTTAAAGCTGCATGGACACTTAATACTTTATTCTTCTGTTTTATTACTTGTTTTTACATTATGTCAGGTTGCCATACTAAAAGGAAAACCATTTTATACAAATTCACACTATCCACAACGTCATGTCCACATGCAATAAGGAACAATATAGTTGTCCCAGTAATTATACACATCCAGCCCTGACAAATAGGAATGGAGTAGTTATAATATCCATTTAATGCAATATCAAAGCCTTTATTTTGAGATTTCTCTGAAAGGTTGACAAAAAAGGGGTTTCTCACCAAAACACATTGCATGTAAACTTCAAGTCTTATTAGTCTTATATTTGCAAAGCTGACTTTTAAAAATACATCAAATAACTCATCTACCTCTATTAATAAGTTCAACGCTTATGCATTATTGACATCCACAAAATCTTTGACACTATACAACTGATGTGCGCTACTTTTTAAGCATCATACCAATTACAACAATGTCCATTATTTGAAAGCCACAATATACCTACGGAGTACACTTCTCAGAGCCTAAATGTATGTATTATCGCTATTGTGGAACATTTTATAGTTTTACATTTTTGGTAATGGTTTAATTGTCCAGCCATTGACTCTCCTATAAAACCCTGCTTGGTAGCGCTACTACAGGTTAAAAGCTCCATAGATAAGTTTACAGCTTTAAGGATTTCCTCCAACATTATTGCATATGGAACTTTCTTTAAGTAATAACATGCTAAGTGTTTCTGAGCATTTTGTGCTTTCTTTTTGAATTGAAGATGGTTCTGTGAGGGCAAGGAGCTGGAGAACTGCCCGGACATCCAGATCATCACAGACGGAGAGCATCACTCTCTGATCATCGCAGAGGCCTTCGAGGAAGATACTGGGCGCTACTCCTGCTTCGCTTCTAACTTCTATGGCACTGACTCCACGTCAGCCGAGATCTACGTCGAAGGTGGTTCTCCTGGTTCTTTTTCATTAAAGCTACTTAAAACCACTTAAAACACTGAGTGACGAAATGTGTTTTCCGTAGGTACCTCCTCTTCGGATTCTGATGGGGAACAGCGATTTGAACATGTAGCACAGTGAGTTTTTATAATTATTACCAACTTTGAGTGTCATCTACCTTATTGTAGCACTAATCGAGACATTTCTGTGATTTCAAAGGCAGCAGAATAAATCTTCTCCATCATCGAGCCAAGCTCTTTCTGCGGAAGAGGAAGACCCTCCATCATCTGACCCTGCAGCAGCCATCGAGGAGCCAGCAGAGCAGATCGTCTCTGCACAAACTAACCAAATAATCCCCGAACCTCTGCTACCAGTGAGGACACCAGCCACCATACTTTCAGTCGTTGAGCCTTTGAATGCATCCGTAACACCTTCAGCACTCCCTGTTCAAGAGGAACCAACATTGGAAGAGCTAATAGTGTCGCAGGTGCAGGTGTTTCCTACTTCATCTCCAGGCGAAACAGGACTTTCAGAAGCCCAGGAGGTGTCTGTTACATCTCCTCCTCCTCCAGTGGAGACGGCTGCAGCAGAAGCTCTATCACTGCTCCAGAACTCAGTGGTCTCCTCTGTGCTGTCCCCTCCATCACAAACACTCCAGCCTGAGGTAGAAGAGCTCAAACACTGCCTTCCTCTATAACAACAATGATCACTTTTGTATATGTATATCAACCTGCCTCTGTGTTTGTCTTTAATCATCAGAGTCAAACCTCTACCTACACCTACCCTCAAGTGTTGAACGGCCAACCTATCATGGCTGCCCCTGTATTCACAAAGGTAGGGATATTTTCAGATGACTGTACACTGCTGCTGTCTGGTATGTGTACATTAATGTAACACTCCCTGTGTTGTCCCTCCAGAGCCTGCAGGACCTCCTTGCGTCAGAAGGCCAGCTGGTGGTGCTAGAGTGCCGTGTGAAAGGGGTGCCGTCACCACGAGTGGACTGGTACAGAGATGGAACATTCATAGAGGACTCTCCTGAACACAGGATCCTGCAGAAAAGTAAGCTCTGCCACACTACTGTCATATTGTGGAAAGTGGTAATGTTTTTTGTATTGGTGAAAAGGACAAAGGAGGTGAGATGTAAAACTACAGTACATAATAATAGATGGAATCATGAATATAGACTAATGAGACAAAACACACAAAATCAAGCCAATAAAACAAGCTGACAATTAGTAAAAGCACTTGTTGTTTCAAAAGGGTGGTTATGTTAGGTGTCTCTGTATGTGTATGAGTGTATATTTAACTCATAAAGAAGAGACAGGCAGGAAAAGGGAAGCCTGAGCAAGTAATAATGATATACAAATTAATTACAACTATAAAAATAACATGTCATTCCTTGTTTCATATTCGTTTTTCTTAATTGTGAATGAATTCAAATGTAAAGACTTCATTGTTTCCTAAATAAGTCAATTGAATACAGATTCTTGCAGTTTAATGTTCTCTAAAACCTTGGTGTTGCTGGGAAGAACATAGTAAATAAATAGTGATGCTTAATTTAACACAATACTATTATGTTTATCGCCTTATTGAGTGTAAGAACTGACTTTCATTGCAAGTAAAAAATAGTTTTTTAAATGTACTCTTTTCTTCCAAGGCCTGATTTTGTAATGTATGGACTAAAGGCGGGGTGATGAGTCCTAAGAGCTCAAATATATGCATAGTACTTTAAAGGAATTTCAAATACTGTAAACTGTATATTGTCATAAAAGTTTTGAAATGTTTCTGTCATAAATACAATTTTTTTATTTCTTAAGGGAAAAAAACGAATGAAAATCAACTTGCATCAATAGTTTATGCTTTCTGATAACTGATAATAACAATTCTCTGAGAAGTGCAGAATATTTATTGCGTTTTCATAACGATAATGGTTTTTGTTTCTGTTCCAGAGCCCAGGTCTCCAGCTGAATCAGGTACACACTAAATCCTCATCAGTCACAAGATGTTGACTGCACTAAAGCAGCTGCCTGTCTGTATATGATGCTGCAGTGTGTACATATTAATCTGCAAGTGTTTATAGTCCTTGGCGAGAGCTCCTGCTCTTCTTCAGTAAACCAGGGCTGCTGTTCTCTGAGTGTGGACCATATAAGGTCGTCTCTCATCCTGAGTGAAAACACTATGGCAGATCACTGCAACTTGCCTTACTGTAGCTGCACACACACTCTCAGTAACCTCACTGCAAGGCATCCGAAACACAAGTCATGTATCTTTCTCTGTTTAAAGTTAATAAGATACCATGCCAATTGATTATGTGATTATTTATTTATTTTTTACTACTTCTAGAGGACATATGCACTCTGGTCATTGCTGAGGTCTTTCCTGAAGATTCAGGGATGTTTACTTGTACAGCAAGCAACAATTATGGAACCGTGTCCAGCGCTGCAGCACTGAGGGTCACAGGTAACACTTAAGGTTTACTTCCAGATTTGATGTATTCTTATAAAAGTGCAATATTGACACCTGTAATTCTCATCAGGCAATCCCAGCAACAGTAACCATGTGAGGCCTTCCAGCAATTCGATGCTGGAGCCAAACCGAAGCCAAGAACCTTCCCCCGCCCCCCCTGTAAACCTTCAACCAAAGGTTAATATGACCACCAGCGTCAAGCCCCACTCCAGCACCATCCGCCTGGACCCTCTCATCTCCAGCAGCGTACGCCTGGACCCGTTGAGCACCAGCACCCTCCGTTTGGACCCCCTTGGATCCAGCATGCTGCGCCCAGACCCCTTCCGCTCCAGTCTCCCCAGCCTGGAGCCCTCCAGCCTCATCAGCAACTTCAACTCTCGCAGCACCAGCACCCCCAACTTAGATCCTATCAACCTCCATCAGAACCATCCTTCACCCAGTGGAGCAGGTGCAGAACCACAGAGCAGCAGACAGGCGCTCTCCTACCTGAAACCCTTCACTTATCCATTCTCTGTTGGGACGGTAGCAGAGCAGGAAGCGCCCACGCCTTCAGTGACACCACCCGACACCAGCGCCACAGTGAAGGTGACCCCTAACCATCAGAATGGGAGCCTCATCGTGCTGCCCCTGCCCGACCCCCCTCCAAACTCCTGCCTGAAGACTCGAACGAAACCCAAACACTCCCGCTCCGGGTCTCGGCGCGTCCACTTCAGACTGCCGGAGGAGGAGGAGCAGAGTGACACGTCCAGCAGTCAGTGTGATGAAGACCCCAACATGTCGCTCAACAGGGAACCTCCACCTGTGCGGGCTAAACCCAAACTGTGAGTAGAGCTGATAAAGAAGCAGATCAGACTTTCAGCCTTGTGCTGAGACTATGAAACCAGGATGTTTCAATATACTGTATAATATTAAATCATGATATCATGCTAATAATACATAGGATACGATCGTGAAAATTATCTAGCAAATTGTCAATGAAACACTCTTATTTGATGTTGTAATAATTAGCCAAAAAAGAGACAAAGCGCACATTAAACAAATGAAAGATGACTTTGATTGGAAGTATTCAAATAATTAATTAACATTCTTTATAGATATAGCAATAATATCATCAAGCAAAGACATTATCCTCCAGGACATTGAGAAAAAGCTTTGACTGAGAGACGACACTCAACATTTTTGCACATCAACAGGTACCGACAGTCTCCAGCTCTGCAGCTCGGATAGATTCCTAACTTTTTTGACTTAAATATAATAATGCAAACAACTTACATTAACAAAACATATTTTAAAAGATTAAGCTCAGCCCAAAATCTGTAAATCCAATGAATTCAGATAAAGCATTTTGCATGCACTGTCAATTCTGAGAGTTTGGGGTGTTTTGCTTAGAAAACATATGTTCTTTGAGACTAGTGGAAATGCAACATCCCAAAAAATGTAGGAGTCTACTAACATGGTCTATTTGCGTTCGTAGATGTATTACATAGTGGATCATTTGCAGTATTAAACAATAGAAAATCCAAACAGTTGTTATTCAAAACTTGATAAATGTTTTCCCTTAATATAGATATTCAACTGACTTTGACTGGAAGTATTAAAATAATTAATTCACATTCTTTATAGATATAGCAATAATACCATTACCATAAATTATTTTGGACACAATAATTGGAAATGGAAAATGCGTTATTGTTAAAGCCTTTCTGTCAGAATGGTCTAGAGCAGTCATGGTATAGTTATAGTATGATTAGTTATCCATATTGGGTCCACAGTTTGTCAGTATCAAAGTAGATCAGCTGGGCTGTGTTGAAGTTGGGGGGGGGGTCCTGCTCCTCCTCTGGCTCATCTCACCGCTGTAATCAGATGCAACTCATACATGAACACAGGCGGACTTCAAATGTGGACCTTTCAGCTTTCAAAAACTAGGGATGGCGTTTTCTATTTGTAAGTGTACTTTTATGCGTTTATGTTTATCTAATATATCAGATAATGCTGTAAACAAAATCTTGAAGGGTTTGATTAGCTGCTATGTACCCGTTATGCTTAAAATACAAAGATAAATATGACAATTTATTTAGCGTAAGCTTAATTTGCAGTAATCCTAATAACTAAAATAATTACCAGTTAAGTATGAAAGCTGGAAATGCGTAGAGCTTGTTTTGCAGGCTACTTGTTTGTAGTCCATACATGGGCAGAGTGTTCTTCGTGCTGACTCTGGCTCAGTCCTGCTGGGTTTATAGCGTGGACTTAATTTATGAGAGCAGTGTACTGAGCCGCTCTGATTCTCACCATGTATAGTGTCGTTTTTTGGCTGTTCTTTAAATGTAGTTTTGCTTTGATCAACAGGGACCCGACCCAGCTGCGGATTCTGCACAACCAGGTCCTCATGGAGCAGCAGCAGGACCCTGAACCTCAAACACCCCCCCACCCTCTGTCCCAACCTCTGTCCCAACCAAAACCTCAGCCTCAGCCCCAGGCCCAACTTCAGCCACCATCTCTGCCCCAGCCTCAGTCTCACCCCCTACCCCAGACTCTGTCCCAACCAAAGCCTCACCCTCAGCCCCAGCCGCAACCACAACATCAGTCTCAGCTTCAGTTCCATCCCCAGCCTCAGTCTCCCCCACACCCCCAGACTCAGTCTCTGCCCCAGCCTCAGTCTCTGCCCCAGCACCAGTCTCAGTCTCTGCCTCAGCACCAGCCCCAGTCTCTGCACCAGCCCCAGCCTCAGTCTCTGCCCCAGCACCAGTCTCTGCCCCAGCACCAGTCTCAGTCTCTGCCTCAGCACCAGCCCCAGCCTCAGTCTCTGCCCCAGCCTCAGTCTCTGCCCCAGCACCAGCCTCAGTCTCTGCCCCAGCACCAGTCTCAGTCTCTGCCTCAGCACCAGCCTCAGTCTCTGCCCCAGCACCAGCCCCAGCCTCAGTCTCTGCCCCAGCACCAGCCCCAGCCTCAGTCTCTGCCCCAGCACCAGCCCCAGCCTCAGTCTCTGCCCCAGCACCAGCCCCAGCCTCAGTCTCTGCCCCAGCACCAGCCCCAGTCTCCCCCACACCCCCAGCCTCAGTCTCACCCCCAGGCTCAGCTCATGACCTCCTCCCTGGTGACCTCCCCTCCACCTGCCCCACAGCTGAAAACAGCTCCACCCGTCAGCATAGCTCATGTAACCCAGATGAACACCATCCATGCCTCCCACCTCAACCTGACCCCTGCAGCTCTCGCCAAAACTCCCCCTACACCGCAGTTTTTCTCTGCTTTTGCACCAAAGTTTAGCGCAGCCTTAACAGATCTGTCCTCGGTCACTTCTCCTGCTCCCTTCCTGAGAAGCACCCACGCCTCCCTCATGAACCTCACCCCCACCTCTCACTCCTTCAGCTACGCCCGGCCTAAAGAGTTCATAGCAGCCCAGAGCTTCTCCCCGGTCAGGAGTCCTTCCCCGACAGAATCTCCGGTCCCTCTTCTCCAGGAACTGGCCGCTGAGCTCAACTCCTCCTCCGCCAGCTCCCCCACCCTCCCGCCTTTCTCCCCCCCATCCGGGACCTTCACCACCAGGGTGCTCAAGTCTCCCACCAGCCCTCAGTCTCTCGTGTCCTCACCCACACCTCTGTCGCCGCCCTACCTGAGCAGCATGTACGCCATGCGAACCCAGTCGCCCCTCCAGGCCTCCTCTCCCACCTCCAGCAGCTCCACCTCCACCTCCAGCCCCATTCAGAACCCTGTGGCGTTCCTGAGCTCCGTCCTGCCCTCCCTGACCCCGACTCAGCCCACCAACTCTATGGGCCTGCCCAGGGGAGCTCCCATGGGGTACGCCCTCCCCTCTCTGACCAACGCTCATCAGATTAGTGAACTGTCCAATCTTCTAAAACCTTTTTTCCCTTCTGTCTCCTCAGGCTAAAAAAGAGCATGCAAAAGGCACGCATCCCGTCATATGAAGACATTCGGGAAAGCAGAGAGAATATCCTCCAGGACATTGAGAAAAAGCTTCGACTTAGAGACGAAACTCAACATTTTGCACATCAACAGGTAACAAGCAGTCTCCAGCTCTGCAGCTCGGATAGATTCTAACTTTTTGACTTGTAGAGACGTAGTTGGTCATACATATATTAATACAATCAATTTACATACACAACAAATATTTGACAAGATTAAGCTCAGCCCAAAATCTGCAAATCCAATTTATTCAGATAAAACATTTTTGCATGCACTGTCAATTCTGAGAACTTGGGATGTTTTGCTCACAGAGCATATTTTCTTTGAGACTAGTGGAAATGAAACATCCCCAAAAAATGTCTATTTGCGTATGTAGATTTCTCCACAAGTAAGCATTACATAGTGGATCATTTGCATATTTAAACAGTACAAAATGAAAACACTTGATAGGTGTTTTCCCCTTAATGTAGGTAATCAACTGTGAAAGTTTCATGGTGATATTTATCAAATTAATATTTATTTCTTTTACACCTGAGTTATGTAAAATGTAGGGAATTTTACAACGTGAGGGTTTTGTTTATACATTCAACTTGTAATACACTAAATGGTTTTCATAAATTAATATAACTATTCAATCTGGAGTTTCTCCTTAAAGGGGTCCTATTGTGCTTTTTGAACATTAAAGCATGTAAACAGTAGAGGCACAAAATACAAATATGATCCTGAAAATAAACATAATAGGGCCCCTTTAGATACATATAAAGTGGACTTCAACATCCATTACATCCCTGCTCAGATAAAACTGAGTCTACTGTGTCTATTGATCATCATGTTTGTTGACACGTATATATGTATGTTGTCACATTTTAACTAACCAACTGTTGCAATCAATTTATTTGATCCTTTAAAGGATAAATGTTACTGTATATTAACCACAACTGTGCTGCATTCTCATTTGTCTCCAGGTTTATTCTCATGTATTCATGTTGAAATGAATACATACGTGTCAGATGACAAAAGCATTGACTCTGAGGCAGTGAGGGACTTGATTTTATTCAGCATCAGCCATCATTCCCTCCCCAGTCATTCCTTGTTATGTGTCTATGTAGCTTAACAAATCACGCACGCTCTTAACAATTAGTGTGTGTGTGTGTGTTATTGATGTTTGTTGTAGAGTGTGTGTGTGTGTGTGTGTCTCAGTTGGTGTTCATCATCCATCCCTATCCCTCTCATAGAAGCTGAGTAATGAGGGGAAAACAGCGAGCAGACCCCTTGGACCAAACATTCCTGCTACTGCCTTTACCTATGATGAGGTACAAGGACCCCCGTCCCAAGCACGGCTTTGCTCCAGGCTGTATGGGTTAATAAAATGTGTCAGAACAAGATTACGACACTCTACTCTAAATACCACGGATAATAAATATCTAATCTCGCATTCAAGCCTCTGCACTAATATAACCTGCACGAATAATCTCGTAAAAATAATTGTAGGGTTAGAATGCATTAAGCTAATGAAATGTCAGTTATCTTGCGTGTAGTGGAGTTATCTCCAGTTTCACTAAACCATTTCACATTTCCCCCACTGAAGCTTGCAGCCTCTTTTTTCTGTTTGCGTTTCAGATTTGACCAAAATACCAAAATGGAAATCTTTCTTCTTCGCAACACAAAAAAGTATTTTTACAAACTGTCACACTTTTTGTTTACTTCCTTAATAAGCTGTATATTCATACTATAATTCTGTTAATTTTTAATAATTAGTTTGCAAACTGGATATGGATTGCTAATATACACTGAACAAAAATATAAATGCATCTGGGGGGGTCCGAAAACCAGTCAGTATCTGGTGTGACCACCATTTGCCTCACGCAGTGCAACACATCTCCTTCGCATAGAGTTGATCAGGTTGTTGATTGTGGCCTGTGGAATGTTGGTCCACTCCTCTTCAATAGCTGTGCGAAGTTGCTGGATATTGGCAGGAACTGGAACACGCTGTTGTATACGCCGATCCAGAGCATCCCAAACATGCTCAATGGGTGACATGTCCGGTGAGTATGCTGGCCATGCAAGAACTGGGATGTTTTCAGCCTCCAGGAATTGTGTACAGATCCTTGCAACATGGGGCCGTGCATTATCATGCTGCAACATGAGGTGATGGTCGTGGATGAATGGCACAACAATGGGCCTCAGGATCTCGTCACGGTATCTCTGTGCATTCACAATGCCATCAATAAAATGCACCTGTGTTCGTCGTCCATAACATATGCCTGCCCATACCATAACCCCACCACCACCATGGGCCACTCGATTCACAACATTGACATCAGAAAACCGCTCACCCACACGACGCCACACACGCTGTCTGCCATCTGCCCTGAACAGTGAAAACCGGGATTCATCCGTGAAGAGAACACCTCTCCAATAGGGCTGAACGATTAATCGATTTTAAATCGAAATCCCGATTTTAAATGATGCGATTATCAAATCGCAAAGCCTGCGATTTTTTGTTTTTACAATTTTTTTGTATTTTTTAAACAATTTAAAACAATTTTTTTTTATTGTGTGTCAGTCATCCACACCAATCGGAAGTGCTGTGCTCCACATGTACCAGCCATTGTTAATCAATCAGAAGTAGCCCATGATAGAAGGTGATAGACAGATTGATCCAATCACCTGCCAAGTGCTTTTGAAAGTGCCTGCCCTTTCCAAATGGCTTCCAATGGAGCTTTCCTAGATGGTTTGGGGAAACAAACCATTTGAATCAGGTTAGTAATGCTCCATCACATGTTTCTATTACAGGGTGAATCTTAAACTGAAGCTTGACTTTAAAGCAACCCAACGGAAGTTTCATGTAACTTTAGTTTTTTCACTCGTAGCTCGGGCTGCGGGGGTGCTAGAGACGGGAGCACGTTGATACGACCTTCCTAGCCGGAGTTATGCAATAGTATGAAGCTGCAGCGTCGGAGGCTGAACTCTCAGGACCGCACTCCCACGACCCTAGTTGTTTTGCGTATTATGTTGTGTACTTACCATAGACTGTATATATAAAGTAACATATTATATCTTATATTATTAATATATGTATATAAATAATTCTGATAAAATGTTATTCCAGCGTCAATAAATGAGTGTTAAACCCAGTGTGTTTAGTGTACAACATCACATGTCATTTCACGGTTTTCAAAACGTTAGCCACATGCTAATGCTAACCGGAAATGAAGAATCTTCAGAATAAAAGTGTTAAATTAATAGTTAGTGAACTTTCGGGTTTTTCAGAATAAAACTGCTTTAAATTAAAACCCTGTATTTAATTTAAATTACGTCATATCAACATTGAAACATTGAGGTTTGGGAGGGAGGAAGGAAGATTAGGATTAGGTAAAAAGGTAAAAAGGTAGGGAGTGGTTAGGGTTAGGATGGGGGGAAGGGAAGGGTTAGATTGCGCACTGCATTGAAGGGCTTCAGGCGTTCATGTGAACGTGCTCCGTCACGTGCCACCGTGACGTGCTCCGTCGGACCTGTGTGTGCGGTTCTACAAGTGCAGTCCTGTAACTGCTGTCTCCGACGCTGCAGCTTCATGCTACTCGAGTTATGGCCATATTTTACAATAAACTTCCGTTGGGTCGCTTAAAAACAAATATCGCAATTCGAATCGTAATTGCAATATTTGTCAGAAAAATCGCAATTAGATTTTTTCCCAAAATCGTGCAGCCCTACTCTCCAACGTGCCAGACGCCATCGAATGTGAGCATTTGCCCACTCAAGTCGGTTACGACAACGAACCGGAGTCAGGTCGAGACCCCGATGAGGACGACGAGCATGCAGATGAGCTTCCCTGAGACGGTTTCTGACAGTTTGTGCAGAAATTCTTTGGTTATGCAAACCGATTGTTGCAGCAGCTGTCCGAGTGGCTGGTCTCAGACGATCTTGGAGGTGAACATGCTGGATGTGGAGGTCCTGGGCTGGTGTGGTTACACGTGGTCTGCGGTTGTGAGGCCGGTTGGATGTACTGCCAAATTCTCTGAAACGCATTTGGAGACGGCTTATGGTAGAGAAATGAACATTCAATTCACGGGCAACAGCTCTGGTGGACATTCCTGCTGTCAGCATGCCAATTGCACGCTCCCTCAAAACTTGCGACATCTGTGGCATTGTGCTGTGTGATAAAACTGAACATTTTTAGAGTGGCCTTTTATTGTGGCCAGCCTAAGGCTGCAGCCACACGAGGACAAAAACGACCATTCGGCCACACGAGGACGACCGCATATGGCACTAAACGACTGAGGAAACGATAACGGGTCCCAAGGTAGATAGAACGGCATACGCAACGCTCTGGGGGGTCAAACAGCTCCGTGTGTGCGCCCTATACGATCATTTTCTGATAATGATTGCGCAATAGCCCCGCCTCTCCCCACCTCTGCTGCTCACCTCCGCGTACCCCGCGCCATTGCTGATGTGTTTCGCCACCAACAACAACAACAATGGCGGATCGCAGAGTTGCTATCGTGCTCCGGACGCTACTGACCATGCTACAGTTCTTTGTGCAACATCTACAGCAGACTTACACATCCGGGGGGATCTTACTCGCTGCTTTTGTGGATATATACTGCAGCTTCAGCGATCATTTTCTGATAATGATTGCGCAATAGCCCCGCCTCTCCCCACCTCTGCTGCTCACCTCCGCGTACCCCGCGCCATTGCTGATGTGTTTCGCCACCAACAACAACAACAATGGCGGATCGCAGAGTTGCTATCGTGCTCCGGACGCTACTGACCATGCTACAGTTCTTTGTGCAACATCTACAGCAGACTTACACATCCGGGGGGATCTTACTCGCTGCTTTTGTGGATATGTACTGCAGCTTCAGCGATCATTTTCTGATACTGCTGCTCACCCCCGCGTCAAAGTAAACTGCACACTGAATTCAGATTATGTATCTTTCTCTCGATATGGACATAAACGCGAGTGAAGTCTAATCTGACAGGACGGAGACACCTCTCAAACTACCTAAACTAGTTATAAATATGTTTATTTTTACTGTCGGCCGGGTCACTCATTACTGGATCAGCTGCTGCATGAGACAGACACTGACGCTGTCCAAAGAGAGGGTGGAAAAAGAGAGGCTCCATGTATTTTTATTATTATATTATATAGAGTCGTTATTCATTTGTTTTAAAGCTCAATAAATAACAAAGAAGACCTTTGACCGGCACTTTTATAATTTTGTCGGTAGGTTTAAACTTTAATACACGTTGACTGGCGAAAAACTCTGCCCGGTTCCCTCGGCCCCCACCGCGGAGAATAAACAGAAGGGCAACCATGACAACCATGCTTCTTCGCTGCTTTTGTGGAGGAAGTTACAGCGCCACGTACAGGCTCCTGCATATGTACTGCAGCTTCTCCAGCGGTTGGAGCTAAACGGAGCGGTCTCGTGTGGGCAGACACTATCCGGATAACTATTGCGTGTGGACGGAAGCTTGTTTGCGATTGCGTTTGCGTTAATCCTATGCGTTTAGCCGTTTTCGTCCTCGTGTGGCCGGGGTCTAAGGCACACCTGTGTAATAATCATGCTGTCTAATCAGCATCTTGATATGCCACACCTGTGAGGTGGGATGGATTATCTCGGCAAAGGAGAAGTGCTCACTATCACAGATTTGTTCAGATTTGTGAACAATATTTGAGAGAAATTGTTATTTTGTGTATATAGAAAATGTTTTAGATCTTTGAGTTCAGCTCATGAAAAATGGGAGCAAAAACAAAAGTATTGCATTTATATTTTTGTTCAGTGTAAATTGCAACTCATCATTACAATACCTTATTAATTGGTTAACACATCGTATTAAATCATGTATAAACAATATTTAGATATATAATTTTTTGTATCAAAAAGTTAATATAGTATATAACTTTATTGTTATTATTTTAAAATATATAAATTTTATATATAATATTAAATGATTGTACTTGTAATTGTTTATTTCTTGCATCAGCTATGATATACGTATATCATTTCTAAAATAATGATTTCATATTACACAAACCAAAATAACCCAAATTACAGCATTACTAATAATTAGTAAACATTATTCATCATCATAACATTGTTAACAGTAAATTCATTATGAACTACATACATTTAATACCAAATGAAATAAAGCCTTTCATTAAGTAAATACTGTCTTTACATTTCACACACTTTTCACAGGTTCATCTTCTCTGTTCACTGTTTTACCTTCAGCCCTATTTTATGGTTGGATGAGCAACATGTTTTGACCAACCAGGAATGATGCCGTCAGGCAGATGCAACTGCATGATTCTCATCATCTTGTGGTTTAAAGTCACAATCTGTACCTCTCTGTTTGAATTGCAGATTGTTACTTTAACGGTTGCTAAATGATCAAAGATGCACGTTGTCTCATGTTCCTGATTGTTGCATTCCTTTCAGAAGCATTTGTGTCTTATCCCAGTTAGTCAATCGTCTATCTAGTGCAACGTGACTTTTTTGTTGTTATTTTTTCTTTTCCAAGGAGTACAAAGTGTCCAATTTTGAGCAGAGACTTATGAGCGAGATTGAATTCCGTTTGGAGCGGACGCCGGTGGAGGAATCGGACGATGAGGTGCAACACGATGACGTCCCTACAGGGAGATGCATCGCGCCCATATTAGACAGAAAACTGAAGAACTACAGGGCCATGGAGGGCGTGCCCGTCACTTTCTCATGTAAAGTAGTGGGAATCCCTTTTCCAAAGGTGAGAGGTCAACCGTATGCAACATGATCTGTCACGCTCATCCTTATCATTTTATCATCCACATCCTCTGTGTCTCAAAAGGTGTACTGGTTCAAGGATGGCAAGCAGGTGTTAAGGAAGAACGTCCATTACAAGAAAATAAGGGAGAGGGACGGGACCTGTGCTCTTCACATAGAGACCACCACCCAAGACGACGATGGCAACTACACCATCATGGCATCTAATCCTCAGGTGATACTTCACACTTCCTGTTTATGTTCTCAACAGTTTCCCTCCAGCTGCACTTCCTGATGTTTGATATTTAATGACCAACAGGGACGGATCAGCTGCTCGGGTCATTTGATTGTCCAATCGGGACCTCCCCGAAACCGAATGACACCTATTAGCTCTCAGAGGTGAGCAGTGTGCAGTGTGAGACGCAGAGGTAAGAAGACTTGCAGCATGAGGAACCAGCCAAGTTCTGATCTTACTTCCTGATAATAATCCTATTTAATGATCAATACAAACGTGTTAGCATACGCCACAATTAAGTCTATACTGGATACATGTCTAAGCTGGTTTTTGGCCCCATAACTGTGTTGGCAGGAAGTAAATGGCTTTAAAAAAAATTAAAAATGCCATAAAATGTACCTAAACCATAGCAAATAGATGTAGCCATTAATAATTATTAAAAAAACAACAACATACATGTATAGTTCTGTTTTTAGTTTGCGTCTTCATTTAGTTACTTTCCCTATTTATTTACTCTTATTACATTTTCTTTCTTTAATATTAATTATAACATGTAGTGACACATGTTTTCATTTACTAATTTATTTGAGATATTTATGTTTATTTCAGTATTTTGCCCCCTATTTATATTCTTCAAACTTATCTATTTCTGTTTTATTTTGCCATGTATTTCTTCTTCTTCATAATACAAATGAGGGTGCTGTCATTCAAAGTGTGACCTGGGGTCATTTTATCTCCTATGGGTTGTTGGAGGCATGCATGGATGTACTATACTTTGGTTCCGTCCTCCATACATCACATGCTGCTCACCTTTCACAGGGTGCGAGCCCGCATACAGGAAGTTGAGAGTGAGCAAACCCAGGAGCGCTTTTTCCAGCCTCACTTCCTCCAGGCTCCGGGGGACATGCTGGCTCACGAGGGCAGACTATGTAGGCTAGACTGTAAGGTAGGCAGCAGGTCCTTAATGTAATACAAAAGTATTTCATGTTTGCCTCACCTTCCTTTAACATTTCGATGTGCTCCAGGTGAGCGGCCTCCCTAACCCAGAGCTGATGTGGTTGGTCAACGGGAGGCCAATCTATCCGGATCTTCTGCACAAGATGCTGGTGCGGGAGAATGGCGTCCACTCTCTGGTCATTGATCCTCTGACGCAGAATGATGCTGGGACATACACGTGCATTGCAAGCAACAAAGCAGGGCAGAGCTCCTTTAGTCTGGAGCTAAAAGTTATAGGTAAGGGCTGGAAACAGTCAAAGAAAATGAACAAATTACTCATCATAAGCAAATCAGTTATTTTGACTGTGATGTGGCTTGTTTGTAAGTTCCAGTAATACAATGAATGTCCGCTGTAGAGAAAGAGATGAAGCACTCGCCCGAGTTTGTGGAGAAGCTGCAGAACATGGGTATTCCTGAAGGGACTCCAGTCAGGCTGGAGTGTCGGGTGGTTGGTATGCCCCCTCCACTCATCTTCTGGAAGAAAGACAATGAGACCATTCCTAGAACTAAGGACAGGATCAGGTGAGTAGGAGTAAAAGGCTTTGTGTCGGTATCATGTACTAAAGGCACACGTATGAATGTTATGAAGTGGGGTTGTATGAGGTGCTTATCCGTAGTCGGTGTATTACCTACAGTAGATGGTGGCAATTAGAAAATTAAAGTACCGGTTTGGAAATAAAGCAATGTACTGCATTCGACGAGGGCAGTTGCAAAACCCATTTTAGTCAATGCTTTATTTAGAATAATTGATCTTCTGTACCTTCCTGTCAGACAGCCCTCTCCAACAGGGAACTGAAATGTTATCTATGCTTTCTTCAAGCCACCAGACTTAACATATAGAGTGATTTTACCTTGCAGAACACTGAGATATGTTTTGATGCTGCTCCAATCCACAGCAGTACATTGCTAAGCTAGTTGCTAAACTAGCTTATCCTGTCTGTTTCTCTAAGCTTGGGGCTAGAAGACATGCCAGCTACTGTACCTTTTTAAAACCCCATGCCTAAAAATATATTTAATAGTTTCAAAGATCTTTATTGGAATTGGAATGAATTCTCCATGATCTGTTTATTTCAGCATGACACAGGATGCAACAGGATATGTGTGTCTCCTCATCCAGCCAACAACTAAAGAGGATGCCGGCTGGTACACAGTATCAGCAAAAAACGAGGCTGGAATTTCCTCCTGTACCTGCAGGCTTGATATCTATGGTGAATATCTTTTATAGCTGTAAAACTATCAGCTTTAATAAGAATGTTGCCAAATTTTGTAGTTTGTCACTCGAAGTAGTAATACTAGCTATCTGCTGCGCCTCCAGCACAGTGGCATCAGAGCATCCCTGCATCCATGAAAAAAGCTCCGCGCACAGGCAGCTGCTACGCAGCTCTGACGGGACAGGGGCTCGACATCAAGTCAGCTTTCCCCACGTCAGACAACAACCCCTTCCTGTTCTCCAGCTCCCCTCGTGAGGCCATGCTGGAGAGCGAGGAGCTGTGAACCTGCAGCATGGTGAACCTCAGGGCATGTGCTGAGGCCTCCCTGAGTTTAAACCAGTAGAGCAAATTGTCATGTGCTTTGTGTGATGCTTTTGAAGAAGAAGAAGAGGAAGAATCAACTTATTGTCATTACGCAGTACAGGTACTATGTAACAAAACGGTTTCTCTGCATTTGACCCATCCTAATGTTAGGAGCAGTGGGCTGCCATTATGTACGGCGTCCGGGGAGCAGTGTAGGGAACGGTGCCTTGCTCAGGGACACCTCGGTAGCACTTTGTCTTTCCGGGACTTGAACTGGTGACCTTCCAGTTGCCAAGCCAAGTCCCTAAGGACTTCGCCAACACCGCCCCAATTGATACACTCATGAAAGAATGGCAAAGAAAGATTGTGTTAAAGCGATCAGCACTGATAGTGGGTTTGTCACCATTCCTATTTACTCAAGTCGAGTGTTTCGCATACAGAAAAAAAAAGTTTTGCAAAGTCTTAGCTCATGAGCCATCAGTGGAATAGTGTTCTATGACGTTTGTTTTCTACATCATATTAGCTATAGTAGCAAGGGAGTTGTTTTAACATCAGTTCTTAAATGTCCTATTGAAACCCCCCTTATTTTTATTGCGAATAAGATACCTGTACTGGTAGTAATAGTTTATTTTAAAATGAATATAAAAAATAGGTTAGAGTATAGCAATGAACATTTTAATGTATAGTGTCATTTAGTGCACTTTCTTTAAATGGCTCCAGCAAGGTGGGATTCTTTCTACATAAGCCTAAATAAGTTGTTGACGTTCATCACTAGTTGATATTTTTGCACCATTTTTCATGTGCATGCATGCCAATGGCTGATGAAGATGTCATACTGTATCCCTTAAAAACACTGTCTGCTCACGGTCATAATAATACAAATATGGTGATTTCATTCTTCTTTTACTGACAACGTTGTATCTACATTTGTATCTACATTTGTATCTACAGTTCCAAATGTATTACCTGAGGAATGAGACATAGGAGACTTAAAAGCTATTTGTTTTTTGATAAAATTGTTGGCTTTGCTTTAACTCCAACATTTTTAAATGAATCTTAGAGAAGTTATAATTTAACTTTGATACAAAAAAATAAATTAAACATGTTTGAAACATTGAAGAAAAGTTGTAAAGCACATACTCAACTGATGTAAAGTTGCACATTGTAAAATAGTTTTGTCCTTCTCAGAATAAAGTTATATTTATTCAAATGAGTGTTTTCTTTGCTATAACATGTGGTTATAATATAAATAACCTGCAGTCATGTTTTCAAAATGTTCAGCGAATGATGAAGTGTTTCATTGCATCCTTCCTTTTTCTAGAATCAAATAAGGAAGAGAGATTTCAAATGTTTTTGAAGTTTGCTCTAAAATATACATTTCTACTGTCACCACTAAGAGCATTTATTGATTTGATAAAGCCCAGACATAGCACATATACTCATGTGTTGTCTTTCAATACATTTGGAAAGGAATATAACTTATGTATTTAATACAAATTTGCACTTTTTACACCACTACATTATTTAACAGCTTTAGTAAGTAAAATACATAGATTAATATTACAATATATAATCAACAAATGCATTATCATTCATTCAATATATTAGATGTATTAATCCCTTGGTGAAATGTAGAGTGTGTAGTAAAGATTAGCTTCTACAATTACAATATTATAACACAAAAACAGCATTTCATTTTTTACAATATTATAAAACATATAATACTGAAAGGTTTTTTTCTGCAGAATTAACACTTTTTGCACACTGGGTATATTTAGTTGCTAATACTTTAGGATTGAAATAAATATTTATATACAGGACCTTACCTTGTAACACAGTATTTCTATACTGTGGTATTACTTCTTTTTTTCTGAAGTAAAGGATCTGAGTACTCACTTTGTTGTAATGAGAGCCCTATTAGCCTGAACCGAAGCCAAATGCAAAACAAATAGGAAAACTCAGAAGCCAATTAAGCATTGCTAATCAGACCAATTAGAGGGGAAGAGAGTTCAAATAGGCATAAAATTACATTCACCTTCCGTGACCTAATTATACCCGGAGCCTCATCCGACCAGCTGCCAGGCTTACTTGTCAACTGGCTGCTGTGTGTGTGGCTGGGTAGTACATATCTGAGGCTTTACATGAGATGGCTTTTGTTTTTTTTAAAATCCAAAGTTTGGGATTTCATTTCCTTGAAATCTTTTATTATTCAGAGCACACTTAGACAGAAAATTGCCATGATGTTTAAAATTTGTTTTTACATTTTCTAATTGCGCAACTTGAACTGCAGTCTGGACACATTAATAACAGTATTGTTTTAAGTTTCTTACAAAACCGGCAATTAAGTCCACACAGTGGAAATCAATAGAAGTGGCCCCCTATTTTTCTCAATGCTTCTTAATTATAAGCTTATCCACACTGCTCTTTTACATTAATCCTGTAATGATAATGAGATGTATCAAGTCAAAGCAACACATGCAGAGAAAATCCTTTTTTACACTTTCTCCCGTACTGAAACATACGCTTTGTGCCCTAATCTCCATTTCTCCATAAGGAGAGCTGGATTTACCAGGGTCCATGTTTCTGTCAGAGCAGACGGTTCACTCCTCAGTTGTGACATATGGCTTTTGACAGAGAGCATGTCTCAGACAAGCCAATCATGTGAGGGGTTGCACACAAAAAATAGGGTGGAAGACACGGAAGGGCCGGGCCACGTCTGAGACGAGGCCCTCAGACAAGACAAGCAGCAGCTGGCAAACTACATCAATCTGTAATCAATGAACCAACTGGTAGATGGGATTATATGCCTAATTGCACAGCTAACCAGTCCATCCCAAAATGAGCAGACAGCATCAGCTTGTGTCCATGACCCAGTACCAGAGACGGGCATTATTCTCGGCCTCCGATAGCGATTAATCATTCATAACCTGCCTCTACAGCCAAGCTTTGGACTGTCAGGGCCAGGAGCTCACAAAGGCTGACGCAACAACAGATAAGACCCTCCAGCACGGATACAGAGTCTAAAAGTGCTCCATTAGAAGTCCACCATTTACATTTCACTTCAACGACCAATACAAAAGTATAACTCAAAATGTATTTCACTTTCAAAAGTCATATATTTATTTTTTGTCTTTGTATTGTTTTATTATTATTGTTTATTATTATTTGTATTTATTATTTATTTTAGTTTTGTCCTGTTAGTCTGTACAACACACTCTTACATTTTGGCTACACGGTCTGTTTTGGTTATAATTGTGGTTTAAATATTGTACCCCTTCAAGGGAAGATCATCTATGTATGGCTAGTAGCTTTGAAGTGTTCAATCTAACCTATCGATGTACCAAATATCTTTTCAAAGAAAGAAAAAGAAACTTTGAAAAGTACTTTTTACAGTAGATATTGTAACATATTATTATTAATATTGATGCAGTAATGTATAAACATTATTTAAATGTTTAAACATATGTAGCCGGCCAAGATGATTGCTAATTTGCACTGTTGTGGATTTTCAAATTCTATGATAAAAAACGTTTGGTTGTCGTAACTGTATACGGTAAAAATGTTTCTATAAAAGTATATTTGTTAGGGTTATTACGGGTTAACGTCAGATTTTTATTCCACGTTTTACAGTGTAAACTGAAGTTTATACCATTGTAATAAATCCTGTTGTGCCATAAAATGAACATACAATTATCATACATATTATATTTAAATAGCTTAAGATAATAGATTAATATAAAGGAGTAAAACTTTGAATATTGTACCCCAAAAGGCACTGGATTGGAAGGTATTAATGTTTATCAAAATACTCCAAGATTATTTTACTTAAAAAGTTCAGGAAATGATCGCATTCTGTTCATCTTTTTCTCTGAATGTGATGGAAATGAATGTTTTTGTGTTTCTGTGTTTTTACAGTAAACAGTCCCTCTTCTCACATCCATCCTCCTATTACAAAATACAATGTCGGCAGATGGGAAGGACCGACAGACAAATTATTCTGTCTGCCTCATTTTTCTCGGACCACCACACAGATCAATTATTTATCTCACATGCGCTTCCAAGTACAAAAGGAACATTAATGCATCCCACATACTGTGATTCCTTAGGACCCTCATAGTGGTGTATAAATGTGAATTTAATATTTCACCTGTTCACAAACTGCTCTCTAATCTCTGAGCAGTAATCTGTACACCATCATGGTCCATATTGTCAGAGCCATAATCCCCTGATGTGCTTCTAAAGGCTCTCAGGTTATGGGCCACACTTCCACTTCTGTTGCCTCGGGCTAATCTCAGATTATCTTTATTTTCACATGCAGATCAGTGAAAGGCACTTCCTTATGTCTTATGTCATTCAATAAAACCTTAAGGACCTGATGCCAAGGGGCTTCCAAACATTCTATCAAATGTATAAATAAATGTATTATTAAGTTGTAATTATTTTGGACACACATGACAGCTTAATGTAACAATGATATATGATCAATTGTATTAACATTCCCTTCAATAAATGTTACATTTTAGAACTTTTAAAATACTGAATTATGAAAATGTAAATAATGAACAAAAATAATAATTAAAACTTTCATTTTATTTTCTCTAGTTGACTATTCTTATTATTTTCTCTACTTTATTACATTTCTTCTTCACTATAATACATATATAAACATAGTAGGAGTGCTTAAACTGCATTATATGTAAGCAATTGTAGTTTTTTGTTAAATCTTGCAATAAAAATAAATAATTTGTTTATGTTTTTATTGTTATACAATAAGGTTGGAACATTTCAATCCCTTCTTTGACAAAGTAAAGTGAATTTTAAGAACAAATCAAAATAGCCTTGGTGTTTTTTTAATTTGCCAATTTAGAAGCATTGATATAGATTTCATTTAATAGCTAATAGCTGACATTAATTGTATTACATCATTTGTTGATATTCTGTTTAATTAAAAAAAACTAATAAAGATTTAAATCATTAATAGTCCATTTTAAGATTTGTATAGAATAATGCATGTTTAACTGGTAAAAGCCCACACCCTAAGCCCTTTAAAAGTTTGTTTGCACAATCAGCTGTGGTGAGTTGTGATACCAGATGGTAGATTTAGGTGTTTGTGACACATGGCCCTGAGTGAAGCCAGAGAGCCCAGCCCAAGATAATTGGAATTTCATTAAGGTTTTGTTTGTGTGTGTGTGTGTGTGTGTGTGTGTGTGTGTGTGTGTGTGTGTGTGTGTGTGTGTGTGTGTGTGTGTGTGTGTGTGTGTGTGTGTGTGTGTGCGTACTGAATGTGCATATATGTGCTTGTGTGTGTGTGTGTGTTGGTGTGTGTGTGCTGAGAGATGGTTATGAGTCTGCATGGGTGTGTTCCTCTATATGCAATATTAAGGATGGAAGGGGGTGGGGGGGGGGGACTCCACCTGCTGCCACCTGTTCATCAGCTCCATCTTATAAAAGCTGCTCCCTCTCTAGTCTCCAGGACCACAGACACCTTGGACTCTGCAGCCTGTCCACTATCTGGAGTTACACACATCTGAAAGGACACATTGAGGAGACCTGAAGTTGAAACTGGACACTAATACAACTTTGATTCTTCAACCAGAAACCATGAAGTCTAGGAGACCCAGCTGCACCGACTCCGGATCCGTGTCCTCGGAGGTAGACCCCCAGAGCCCGGAGAAGTACGAGACCTCCACGAAGCGACGGATGGCTGCCAATGCCAGAGAGAGGAAGAGGATGGAGGGTTTGAACACAGCCTTCGACCGCTTGCGTAAAGTGGTCCCCCAGTGGGGCGAGGACAAGACGCTATCCAAGTATGAAACCCTGCAGATGGCCCTCAGCTACATCCTGGCCCTCAACCGGATCCTGACAGACCCCAGGAGACACAACGCTCCTCAAAGGCAGTGGCGGGACCTGCAGTTGGACTGTGTGCAGCCTGAGAACTACGCCTGCCTCAGAAGGTACGACTCTCCCGCTGAGCAGGACTACATCTCGTCCTTCTCCTATCAGTTCGATGGACATCAGCTCCACGCATAAACTACTGCCATTCGGCACACGACCAGTCATGTTGTTGGATGTGAGTGACAATGTGAAAAAGTCTCCTTCAATCAAGGAGACAGTAAATACATTTGTATTGCATTATTTTGTATTTATCTAGTTTTTGTATGATCAGAAGGAATTCTATTTCAGTCTTATTTATTTTTGTTAGAATAAACCCAGCAATGTTGAGCATTTTTTTGTTCAAGTTATAGAAATGACAGAAGTGTAGTGTCATTATAATGCCCATGAGCTTGTACTGAAGATACAGGAAGAGGGCATTTTTTATCAGTTTTTTTGATACAGCCCTAAAAATGTTGTGCAATGTTCAATGGATTCTGAGAAAATCATTGTGGTCTAAGTTGCATTGTTAAAGTCAATATGTAACTATTTTGTCAAAGTGTAAGTACGTGATTGTAGAGTTAAAAATTGATGTTATTTTTCACATGCAGACTTCTATTTTGTTGAAATATAGTTTTTTGATCAAAAATAAAAAACATATTTTGTATGAAAAATAATTTCTCGTGTTCTCTTTTGAATATAATTTGTCCTAAGTGGAATCATCCCATTCAATTTCTGTGGAGTCAACTGTACGTAATTACTTAACATGCTATAAGCCAGTTTATAGAAAGCAAATTTCCAATATTCCATATTTTCCTTGCATCATTAAAAACCTTTATATCTGCAAAATATAAACCTGACACACTAAAAATCCTAATAGTTCTATTTACTGAATATGCATCCTTCTCTAATTGCAATCAAATATTGCTTTTATTATGAGAGAGCTCTGGCATTTAACCCCCATAATATCACATTGTGTGATAATACAACCTAAAAACACGGGTTGTCAAGGAGGAAAACTCATTTACAGCACATCCTTTGTGTTGTGGGTGTCAAGAGTAATGGCAGGTCATGTCTGCTCTCTGCCTCGCTCCGCACCCCGGGGAATAAATCAACCTTTTGTCCTGAGCTCCTGCACTCTGAGATAACACTGTTTTACGTCAATGGGGAACCAAAATAAAACATCTAAAATAGGGGTTGACAAGTACAACCATATTGCATTTTCAAATGTTCTCTACGACATATTGGATTTTAAAAGTATCAAACTTATGTACGTGGGCAAGCCAATGTAAGCAGAGCTGCACCAGGCTGCCATACGATCGCCCATTGTTGGAGACACGGCTACAGTTTTAAATGGCAATCATCAGCCGCTGAAAAGTGATTGTTATGAATTTGAAAAAGTTTGAATGGTGGCACAAGCCGCAGCAGATTAAGGAAGCCTGTGTGCCAGATCCTGCCCCGGCTTCAGAGGGGGGGCAGAAATTAAACTCTATTGTGTGGTAATGGCTGTGTGTAACCGCTCTGTTCACAGCCGCTGGAGCATGAACGGCCATAGCTGGACCCAAACTCTATCTGCATTAAGGATACGCCATATGCATTATATCCTAATATTAATAATATTGGGAATAGCTTTTGTTTTTAGATCACCTTATTATCTATTCTGTCTGGTTTAATGCCTCTAACTGCATAAAATAGAAAGATAAGAATATACAGTGGGGCAAAAAAGTATTTAGTCAGCCACCAATTGTGCAAGTTCTCTCACTTAAAAAGATGAGAGAGGCCTGTAATTTTCATCCTAGGTATACCTCAACTATGAGAGACAAAATGAGGGAAAAAAATCCAGAAAATCACATTGTCTGATTTTGAAAGAATTTATTTGCAAATTTGGAAAATAAGTATTTGGTCAATAACAAAAGTTCATCTCAATACTTTGTTATATACCCTTTGTTGGCAATGACAGAGGTCAAACGTTTTCTGTAAGTCTTCACAAGGTTTTCACACACTGTTGCTGGTATTTTGGCCCATTCCTCCATGCAGATCTCCTCTCGAGCAGTGATGTTTTGGGGCTGTCGCTGGGCAACACGGACTTTCAACTCCCTCCAAAGATTTTCTATGGGGTTGAGATCTGGAGACTGGCTAGGCCACTCCAGGACCTTGAAATGCTTCTTACGAAGCCACTCCTTTGTTGCCCGGGCGGTGTGTTTGGGATCATTGTCATGCTGAAAGACCCAGCCACGTTTCATCTTCAATGCCTTTGCTGATGGAAGGAGGTTGTCACTCAAAATCTCACGATACATGGCCCCATTCATTCTTTCCTTTACACGGATCAGTCGTCCTGGTCCCTTTGCAGAAAAACAGCCCCAAAGCATGATGTTTCCACCCCCATGTTTCACAGTAGGTATGGTGTTCTTTGGATGCAACTCAGCAATCTTTCTCCTCCAAACACGTCTAGTTGAGTTTTTACCAAAAAGTTCTATTTTGGTTTCATCTGATCATATGACATTCTCCCAATCCTCTTCTGGATCATCTAAATGCTCTCTAGCAAACTTCAGACGGGCCTGGACATGTACTGGCTTAAGCAGGGGGACACGTCTGGCACTGCAGGATTTGAGTCCCTGGCGGCGTAGTGTGTTACTGATGGTAGCCTTTGTTACTTTGGTCCCAGCTCTCTGCAGGTCATTGACTAGGTCCCCCCGTTTGGTTCTGGGATTTTTGCTCACCGTTCTTGTGATCATTTTGACCCCACGGGGTGAGATCTTGCGTGGAGCTCCAGATCGAGGGAGATTATCAGTAGGGCTGAACGATTAATCGATTTTAAATCGAAATCGCGATTTTAAATGATGCGATTATCAAATCGCAAAGCCTGCGATTTTTTTTAACATATTCTTTTTGTTTTTACAATTTTTTTATTGTGTGTCAGTCATCCACACCAGAAGTAGCCCATGATAGAAGGTGATAGACAGATTGATCCAATCACCTGCCAAGTGCTTTTGAAAGTGCCTGCCCTTTCCAAATGGCTTCCAATGGAGCTTTCCTAGATGGTTTCTGAGTCAGGTCAGTAATGCTCCATCACATGTTTCTATTACAGGGTGAATCTTAAACTGAAGCTTGACTTTAAAGCAACCCAACGGAAGTTTCATGTAACTTTAGTTTTTTCACCCGTAGCTCGGGCTGCGGGGGTGCTAGAGACGGGAGCACGTTGATACGACCTTCCTAGCCGGAGTTATGGCCATATTTTACAATAAACTTCGGTTGGGTCGCTTAAAAACAAATATCGCAATTCGAATCGCAATCGCAATATTTGTCAGAAAAATCGCAATTAGATTTTTTCCCAAAATCGTGCAGCCCTAATTATCAGTGGTCTTGTATGTCTTCCATTTTCTAATAATTGCTCCCACAGTTGATTTCTTCACACCAATCTGCTTATCTATTGCAGATTCAGTCTTCCCAGCCTGGTGCAGGTCTACAATTTTGTTTCTGGTGTCCTTTGACAGCTCTTTGGTCTTGGTCATAGTGGAGTTTGGAGTGTGACTGTTTGAGGTTGTGGACAGGTGTATTTTATACTGATAACGAGTTCAAACAGGTGCCATTAATACAGTTAACGAGTGGAGGACAGAGGAGGCTCTTAAAGAAGAAGTTACAGGTCTGTGAGAGCCAGAAATCTTGTTTGTTTGTAGGTGACCAAATACTTATTTTACCGAGGAATTTACCAATTAATTCATTAAAAATCCTACAATGTGAGTTCCTGGATTATTTCCCCCCATTCTGTCTCTCATAGTTGAAGTGTACCTAGGATGAAAATTACAGGCCTCTCTCATCTTTTTAAGTGGGAGAACTTGCACAATTGGTGGCTGTCTAAATACTTTTTTGCCCCACTGTACATAGAAAAACTAATTAGAGATGACATACATTATATAGCTAAAGTATTAATTAGTTAATCTGTTTAACACATTGTTGACAACACTTAATGCATATTGTCTACGTGTTGCTTGGGGATTGTTTGAAGAAGAGAGGCCGAAAACTGATACAGATGGTCATAATGATTCAAACGCCACGGCAAATGTTTGCATACTTAATAAACGCTTCCTGACAGTTGGCCCGTTGGAAATCAATAGATGGCAGAGTCAAAAGTGTGTAACGGTAACGAGGCGGTGACACTGCAATTACACTCCTCATTAATTCAGACACAAGCCGCAAACAGTTGGTGACAACAAAAATAATCGAAGTGCAATTAATTGATTTCCTCAATGGGAGCAGGTTATTGGATGAGTTGTTAATCAATAGTGACAACAATGTGCTCAGCATGGAAGTAATTGAGAGGGCAAAACTATTTGAATTGTCTTTTAGCGGCTGAATTATTCCGCCATTATGCAAATTGTGCTCCAGCATATCAATAGGTGAATATAAGGGAAATACAAATCTATAGAATGAATTTCCTTAGTGTTTTTATAATTCAGCTCGTTAGTGCCAGTTTAAAGATGGGTTGTTATCATAGTTTGTACATTTATTGTATTGAACCAAATTGCCTATTGCTAAGATGAAAATGATCAAATCAAATCTAGGTGACTTTGTTTTGGGAAACCTTGCTGTGGTGTCCATGCACAACAGGACACACGCACGTCATTGCTGTGTTTGGTCTCAATCTCAAGGCTACAAAAGCTCCAGAAGCAGCTCCTCCCTCAACAAAGCTTTTGTCATCCACTCTTTATAAACATCTCTCCAGCAAGTGTACAGAAACCACTCTGCCTCCCTTCCCTCTTTGATCTGAATACCAGCAGTCCACTGAGGGACACACAGGTGTGTAACAGCATGAAGTGCCTGAACAACCGGGCCGACAGCCATCTGACCGGGCAGGTGGAGCTGGACAGCATGGGAAACGAAGCCTGGGTCAACCACGGCTACTGTGGCTCTCCTCCGGCCCTGCCTCGAGCTGTCAGCACCATCTACAACCCCCAGCCCCTCTTCCAGGGCTCTATGGACAGTATGTACAAACTGGACACCCCAGGCCCGTTCCCAGAGGAACCAGCATCCACCGGCCAAAGTCTGGTGAAGAAACCAAGAGGCTGCTGCTCTTTTATCAAAGGTGGGAACTCATTCAGTTTACTTCAGTATTTATTCTGTAATATGTACAGCTAGTTTAATCAGCATGGATAGATGGATAGCATCAAAGATCTTGACAAAACCCTTTATCTTACAGGAAACTTTCTCTGGTTCTGTAAATTCAACTGATGTGATTTTAGTTACCTTGCATTTTTGTGGACGATCTCGTTGGCTAGTCAATTTAGGCTTGGTTTTTAATTGCTAAACAACTTTATGTCAACACCAGATCAAAGTTATTTTGCATGAAAGGTCTTTAAAATAACTTCTTAAATCATACAGTATCATAAGAAAATAAATCACTGTAACTTGTCCGTAGGCTTATGGGGCACAACCTTGACTGAAAACACCTCAAACAACAGAGAACTGTTTGTCCGAACCACGCTACGGGAGTTAATGGTCTATCTGGTGTTCCTGGTGGATATATGTCTCTGTAAGTATTCTACTGTCCTACATTTTGCACTTTCAATGTGGATGTCTATCCTTTTGCAGTTGTGGTAGTCTAACAAGCATTTTCATTACAGTCTTTGTATTAATATTAATATTACCAGAAATGTGATATTCGAAGAAAAGTTGAGAAAATGTATTTAAGTTTAGTTGTACATGTGTTTACCTGGATTGAATATAATAATAATAATAATAATACATGGGATATAGCTCTTTTCCTAATGCTCAAAGACGCTTTACATAAAATCAGAACAGAAACAAGACAAAGAAAACAAAATATATATGAAACTAGTGGAAATTACATCAAAATTAGTTCCAAATACAAACGGTTTGCTTTTCCTGCATGAATGGTCCATAATGTGCCTCAAACCCTTAATGCATCACAGTGTATTTCCATTAAGTGAATTGTGCATCAGAAATGCTTGTTGATCAATTGTTAAATGCTTGTCACGATGTTACTGCTTAGGGCACTTTGGACTGCTTATTTGATTTGCCATCAAAAGCTTCCCCCATGCATTAATGCCTACCACAAATGCCCTCCCCACCCATCTGCCTGAAAGCATTGTCCAGCTGAGCATTAGGGGTGAAAAGGACATGGGTACTGCTCCATTGCCATTTAGCGATAAGAGCATTTTGCCTCATCTATTGTTGCTTTGTCTGGGCTAGATGTACACTGTTTGAAGAGGCTATTTACATCAGGCCGGCCTGTTCTCTCTTCAAACAAATGACGGACTCTAATCTGGATCTGTTTGACCGCAGGGCCGTAAACACAGTAATAAGAACAAGTCTTCAATAAGGCCTTGCGTGTCTGCTTCTGAGTTGTCTTATCTTGGACTGTTGAATAGAGCCACATTTATAGCCGAGCCTGTGCAAAGCCAGATAGGAATCAAGGGCCGGCCGTTAACAATGTGCTTACGTTGTCTTTCAGTGACATACGGTATGACCAGCTCGAGCACCTATTACTACACTAAAGCCATGACGGACCTGTTTGTGAATACAGCCAGTGAGAGTGGAGTTAGGTTTCAGTCCATTAGCACCATGGCTGACTTCTGGACTGTGAGTTTTCCTTTAAATCCATTTCCATAATTATTACCAAAGTGAAAATTCAAAGAGAAATGACAATATGAAATGTCTTCTGTGTGCCTTTCAAACGCAATCCAATCTCTCTTTGTATGAACAGTATTCCCAGGGCCCGTTGTTGGATGGCCTCTACTGGACCAAATGGTACAACAACCAGTCCTTGGACAGCGGAGACCAGTCGTTCATCTACTATGAGAACATGCTGCTAGGAGTCCCCAGAATGAGGCAGATCAAGATCATGAACAACTCCTGCAAGGTCCACAAAGACTTCAGTGATGAGATATTTGGCTGTTTCGATGTTTACATTGACAAGAAGGAGGATGACCTTAACTTCGGACTCATCAACGGCACCGCGTGAGATGTTAACCGTTTTCTTCACAGGATTACTTTGGGTCTCCAGTAAGATTTGAGAACTACAGCAATATTTTCTTCTCCCTCTATAGGTGGACCTACCACACAGAGAAAGAAATCAAAGGTTCTTCCCACTGGGGCTTGCTGACCACATACAGTGGAGCGGGATACTACCATGACTTGGGTCGCACTAAAGAGGAGAGCACCATCGTACTGCAGGAACTGGTGGACAACCTGTGGCTCGACCGAGGAACCAGAGCAGCCTTTGTTGACTTCTCCACTTACAACGCAAACATCAACATGTTCTGTGTCATCAGGTAAAGAGCAACGTTGACCCTCTCAATTTTACCCATTAGTTTATACCCATGCATTGATTGACTAAAGTTTTATCCACTTCTTTCAGGTTGGTTGTTGAATTTCCTGCGACTGGTGGTGCAATCCCTTCCTACCAGATAAGGACCGTGAAGCTAATTCGCTACATCACCAACTGGGACTTCTTCATCCTCGGCTGCGAGATGGTCTTCTGTTTATTCATCCTCTACTACATTGTAGAGGAGATTATTGAGTTGCGAATACACAAGTTCTCCTATTTTAATAGCATCTGGAACATTCTGGATATTGTTGTCATAATGGTAAGAAAATGCCATTTTTATTTCGTTCGAACAAGTCCTTTTGGTCTCAAAGAATAAAAGTTATTTTCTTTCTTAGCTCGCCATCGTTGCCATTATATTCAATATTTTCCGTACCATAAAAGTGGACAACCTGCTCGGCAAACTGCTAGAAGAACCCGGTATCTACGCTGATTTTGAATTTCTGGCCTTCTGGCAAATGCAGTACAACAACATGAATGCAGTGAACTTGTTCTTTGCATGGATCAAGGTAAAGTATTGAAATATTTCACTCTAACACATAGTTAAGGAAAATGATCTAGCACCATTGCAAATACTGTGTGATGTCATCTTTAGGTTTTCAAGTACATCAGTTTTAACAAGACCATGACTCAGCTGTCTTCCACACTGGGTCGCTGTGCTAAGGACATCTTGGGCTTCGCCATCATGTTCTTCATCGTGTTCTTCGCCTACGCTCAACTTGGATATTTGCTCTTTGGGACAGAGGTTGAATCTTTCAGCACCTTCGTCAAGTGCATGTAAGAGATGTCTGAAGTGGATCAGCAGGAAATATTTTAATAGAACGACTGATCATACAATTATTTCTTACATTTTTGTAGATTCACACAGTTCAGGATCATTCTTGGAGACTTTGATTACAATGCCATCGACCGTGCAAACAGAGTTCTAGGGCCGATCTACTTTGTCACCTATGTGTTCTTTGTTTTCTTTGTTCTACTGGTAAGTCATTTTGTTACATGAGATGATTGATTTAAAAAGATAAAGATGATCTTCTCCTAATCTCAATTTCGTTTTTCAGAACATGTTTCTGGCCATCATAAACGACACATATTCTGAAGTGAAGGGAGAGCTGTCATCGCAAAAAGATGAGCTCCAGATTACAGACATCATCAAACAGGTAAACACAATGAGACTCATGTTCAAAATGGGAGAAGTTTTCCACAGGTAACAAACAATATGCTTTTTCTTTGTATTCCAGAGCTATATGAAGACATTTACAAAGTTGAAACTTAAAAAAGAGAAGATATCAGATGTTCAGAAGGCGATACGCTCTGGATCTGGAGAAATTGAATTCAAAGACTTCAGAGAAACTCTGAAAGAGTAAGTGAACAAATATCAAAAAGAACAGTATGTGCTAACTTCAGTGTTAAACGTAACCCTCACCGCTCTGATGATCTCGCAGGTTGGGACATGCTGATCATGAAATTTCTGCGGCCTTCTCACGGTTTGACCATGATGGGAACCAAATTCTAGACGAGGACGAACAAAAGAGGATGACAATCGAGCTGGAGGAAAAGAGGGTTTGTGTGAAAGTCTACAGAGTTTTTACTTATTTCAATAAAAGACACAATTATAAGAATGAGTTCATGATAGTGCTACCCATTTCTTTGTCAGGATGCTCTTAGCGCTGAACTCAACAATCTTGGGATAAATTACCAGAAAGATGTACTGGAGAAGCCTCCTGTAACATCCAACAACCAGAAGAACCACTCCAGTCCTACCTTTGTGGATCAGGAAGAGTTTCTAAGGTTTAAACAGTTTTTACATTTATGAAATGTCTTCAATTTTCAAAATGTCTCTACAATGGATGTTAACCAATAACTAAATAACCTTTCTCTTACCATGAAAGACTGGGAAGACAGGTTCTCCAGCTTGAAAGCTCTGTGGCGGGCATCACATCCAGGATGGAGCTAATTATGGAGAAACTGGGATTACAAGAGAAAGCTAAAGGGAACAAAATGACACTGACTGTAAGGAAATACATCATTAAGTTGTTCCTAAACCTTGTTGTATGCATCTAATGCTTTATTTAAAAGATATTAGGGTGCATCAGTTGATGGAGAACACTGAAAGGAATATTGAAGCTATGTATATTAGACAACATTTAATTCAGCGTATCCAAAGTGTCTTACAATAAGTGCAATCAACCTTGTAAATATGTATTTTAATGGCCAGACGCCTATGACGGAAGATGTCTAAACTTTCCATATATATGTATCTTACTTCATAGATATTTTGTTCTTCAGAAAATTGGATTAGACTTTCTCTGTTTTGTTGTTATGAATTTAACATTTTCAACTTTTGTTTACCCCCATCCAGAGTGATGACACGGCCTCGGATGGGAGCGTCCTGGTTTGTGTGGACAGAGAGACGAAGACTAAGACGTCATCGAGGAGACTGGGGGTTCCCCCTAAATCCACATTCAACTCTAAAATATGAGCAAATAGCTTGATACAGAATAATGGGTTGCATGGAAGTCAGCTGACATGTGAGGATGAAAGAATCCCAACGTATTTTGCATCACAACTTTCCAATGTTCAAAGTCAGTTAAAGTCACAATCTGATCAAGATCTGTTTCCTGTTTTTTGGTGATAAGCAGAAGTAGCAGGTGTTTTTGGACCTTTATTACAGATCTCTATAGGGTAAACGTTGGCAATATATTTGACACTCTGCTCCAGCTACTCATTTCATGGAAATGTGTAAATACTGTATAAAAACAATTTTGAAATTCCTTGCTTACGAGGTTACTCCCCTAGAGCTAATATAATAAACTGGTTCAGGTTGAAGCTCAGATATGTAGAAAACTACAATGTATGTTTTAGATGAGACATGGATGTACTTCTACGTATTATTAACGTTGTGTAATATACATTATTTTAACAGTAGGTTAGAAAAGTTGTGTAATATAATCTGATATTATGCAGGGGATGTACCACCTAACATTAGACTAAGTGACGCTTGCTTTGCTTTAGTCATTTCATGTTTATCAATGTTCAAGTTCTATGACAGTTGCTCAAAAGCTTTTGACTTCCTTCAGTTAAGTGAGATGTATAGCTATAATAAATAATGTTTCATGTTTATATGGAATTCATTCTCCAATAATAACCCTGTTTTTGTCCAACTCCTAGGCTGACGACACATTATGCTGTAACTTAGCAAAACATAAATTCATGGGCCCATGAGTAAACCATTGCCAATTCAGGCAATCTGTCACCCCACCAACTCTAAACATCTCTGATAAAGGCCCTCTTTGGCCCCAAAATACAAAAAAACAAAACATATTTCCATTAATTACATAGAATGAACCCAATGGAAAACATATTTTAAAAATGAATCATTCATGTTCAATATACCCAAAATGTCTGCCAAGAAAAGGTAAAAAAAAAAAAAAAGCAAATGTTTTGATGCCGCCTAGTTTATGTAACATTGAGAAAGTACAAACGTATGCTTTGCTTTCAGAGTGCTCTAACATACAATGTATTAGTGTCCAATAAATGTAGAAAAAAAACAGGTTCAAATGTTTCCTTTATTTAAAGTCACTTATTGAGTTTTCCTTTTTAAAATGGAAAATTGATTTCATCCTTTATTATTAAACATCACCTCTATTGTTCAACGTATATGTATTATTGTCATAAAACCAAATTGCTATTACATTCAATATTTGAAGCAACAAATGAATTACATGTCGTAAGCGTGCAGTCTAAGCTGAAACATCACCGGCTTCCTGCTACAAAATGGCACACAAACTTAAAAATGGGGGAATCTACAATGAAAAATGATTTTGGTTTGCAATGGAGCCTCTGCCAATGATGTAATTTGAATTTACTGACACACCAATTAAGGCTTATTCACAAATCATATTGCTGTAATTGTATGATGGCATTTCTACCTACAGTATGTACATTGTTTCGTAAGTTTCATGAAGGTTCGTTAACAATGTTTATATTTACACCCTCAGCCAACATGACCTCTGTTTAATAGTTACACAAAAAATCCTCAAGGTCTAATAAACAAAAAGCGAGAGAGTGAGCTCACAAGGAGTGTGATATACTGTACAGAATGGCACATATGCAAACAAAAGCCAAATGGCAGGACGTCTTTGTGTAATCCTTTTGTCGCAATAGATTTTTTTAAATACTGCTAATGTTCAGCAAACACTGAGGAAATTTAGAGGACTCAGAAAGATATCCGTTGCTCTGACAAATCATTTAAGAAACCTTCAAATTCATGAAATAAAACATCCCATTTCATAGTTAGTCTAAAACATTGGACAATTCGTCTTGACATTGACTAAAGAACAATATTTTGATGTCAAACATGATGCAGTTTTCGTCATTAGGGGCTGGTCTAAGGTTGTTTGCAAAAACTCCCAGCTGATAGAAAGAAATGACTATAAATTAACTGAGGTCCTCAACAGGAAGGAAGAACATATTCAAGATTCAATATCTCTCCAGGAAACCAGCCCCCAGATTCAGCACACAGTTAGTTAGCTTTACAAAGATTGGGGGTTAAGCTGATTTTACAATATTTTCTCTATATAGTGAGCACGTGCTGTAGCCTTTACTTCGAGACACGGGATTACAAATGAGGCTAAAACCCATCAAAAGTCTGTAAAGAACATGCTGATCACTCCGATATAAAACATGAAAAAACATAATTTTTTTTGCTTTTAGAGATGTGTATGTAACATTTGTTTTTGTACACAAAATGCACCCAATAGATACCATGTCCCGCTTAAATCTCAAGTTTCTTTACGTATAATGGAAAGGTAGACTCCCGTTCCAGGGCCTGAATTCACAAAGCTTTTTTCATATTTATCTAAAACAAGCACCACATTTCTATCCAAAGCAGGTTGGTTCATTTTTGTGGGTACGGTCAGTTTGTCGTCATGTTGACCCGCCTAATCTGTACCAAAAACATTTTTGACAAACTGACATAAATCACAAAAATAAACTGCAAAGCTTGAGTGGAATTTTGTACACCGTTTTATAGAATGACAGACCAATGCCCCAAGTTTGACGATAGAGTAAACATATTGACGAGTTTGTAACAAACACTAAAATATTAAAAAGCATATTGGCAAACAGAAATCTGATATTGCCATAGTTTGATAACTCAATATTAATATTATAAAGTTTGAGGTTTCTAGGGCTTGTTATCCTCGTCATGTTCCAGTGAGCAGCTGGAATAATATGATGGCTTTTAGTAAGTGTGCTTTTAACCCTAAAATAACATGTGTATGTTATACATTTTTAGTTATGGAAGGGTTACAATTGTTTTTTAAGGGGCCAAACACTTGTGTCCTTTAACGTTTATTTTAACAAATGCAGTCGTTGTATTTAGCTCTACTTCAGGAACCCCAGTGCACTTTGAATTTGTAATAATCAACAAATAAACATTTAAAAATTTGAAATGGAAACCGACAATTTACACACAATTCTTAAACTGGTTGTTAGGGAGCAACTCGTGTCTACAAAGGCTTTGTGAATATGGCCCCTGCCCTTCTTCTCCTACAGCAGGTGTTCAGATAGAAAGAGTGCCGTGTGGTTTTAAAAAGGGTTGACAACATCCTCTTGGTACTACACTTCTGTTGGGGCCAGCTCACTGCGTTTGGTAGCCAGCCATGCTGAAGTTGGCCAGGTTGGACATGACCTGTCCGGGGGGGGCTGCGGCCTGGGCCGACTGAGACCCAAAGCCCTCCACCCAGGCTGGGGACTGAGACTGCCTGCAAAGAGGCCACAAACATCCAGTTAGTATGACTGTGGTGACCCCCCATCGCTAATTGAGGCACTTAATGACAGAGGTGAAGAAAATAACTTCTATCTTTGATCTTTATTATTAACACAATTTAAAACCAGCCAGACTAATGTTGCCATGTTACTCCTATCATTCTGCGTTGCTATAGAAACACACTGACACCGTCCAGGTGTTTGTTTGTTTGTTAGTGCAAACACAGGACAAAGAATATCAAATAAAAGCTTGTGAATTAGGTCTTTAGAGTCCACTACATAGGTAAGTCTTCTGGCTGTGACCATGTCGTCACATACTGTTTACGAATGAATTGAATACACACTAAAACTTACTCTACTCCAAATCCTTGCTGGTTCCACGTTTGGCCGTACATACTGTAGGAGGGAACTTGCCAGCCATTGGTCACATACTGCCCGTACTGCTGCTGCTGCTGCTGCTGCTGCTGCTGTTGTTGCTGCTGCTGCTGTTGTTGTTGTTGTTGTTGCTGCTGTTGTGGCTGTTGCTGTGGTTGCTGCTGTGGATTCGCATAGACTTGATTCCACTGCCCCCACTGACCGTACTCAACCTGAGTGGAGACGGAGAGCTAAAGAGTGAAAACATGCCTTGAAGGTCACAAATTAGAGGACTGCAGCCGACAAAAGTGGCTCCAATGTAATCCTATAGGGCAGGGATGCCCAACCAGTCGATCGCCGGGAGATTCCCAGTCGATCGCGAGATGTGTCTAAAAATAAAACAGCAATATTCTGTTTTATCGTTAATGTCCTGTAACATAATCTTCCTGTGCCAGAATAATGCACTTGAACGCATCAAAGCTTTGTGATTGGCCGGCGTGACCCCATGTGTCGGGGCGTGGCTGGTGGGCATTGGGCACTATTTAGCCGACGTTGTCCCTCCGTGTCAACAGGAGTGACAGTCCGCACACACACAAGACCGCAATTATGGCAGAAGCAAAAAAGCCCAAAATATAGAATTCTCACTCCGAGTGGGAGGATGATTATTGTTTGTTTATTCCAATTCAAAGTCCATCTGTCTCATCTGCAATGCGAGCGTGGCTTTACCAAAGAAGGGTAATTTAGAGCGGCATTTAAAAACGGTGCACACACGCTACGAGACGGAATTCCCTCCTAATTCTGCCCTACGCTCTTCTGTTCGTTTCGTGCATATGTAACAGAGTTAAACATGTGAATACATCATTATAAGTTTGTGAATGTTTAATTCATAATAAGTTGTGAATTTTAAGAGAAGAGATTGTTTCATTTCATATTTTAAGTTTTGTTTCCCGTGGGAACACCGTCCCGTTGCACGTCTTTTTTTACTTCCGGTATGTATTTTCCACCCTCCGCGGACTGGCCATCTGTAGAATCTAGAGAATCACAGAACAGCCGGTCGTCAAGGGCCGGCTCGATTCGCTGAAGGCCGTCACCGCCCCTAATGTTTTATGTTTTTCAAAGGCATCATTGAAGTTGCACCGACAGAGGTCCGCCGTTTCCCCGCAGCGAGGCTCCCCCCCAGTTGACAGTTCGCTCCCTCTATTTGGACTGGTAGATCTCGGCAGACTGGCAACTTTAAAAGTAGCTCTTGGTTCAAAAAAGGTTGGGCACCCCTGCTATAGGGCAATAGTGCACTGTCAACGTAGTTCTACCTGCATTAATAATGTTTTTGCCACAGACAGGCCTTGATTTTTAGTGTCTGACACTATGATCAAAAAGGATCCTACAGAGAAATAAAACCTTTTTCTTTACTTTTTTCTTCCATCCTGTTTGTTTCTTATAAGTCATTCAGACACAAAAATACCCTGGTGATCCTTCAAATCTCCCATTAGATATAACTACTATGCTCAAGAAGGAAATAATACAACAAATACTGCAAGGCCAAATGAACATCAAAAATGTAATATAACATTTTTAGTCTGTTCATTTTTTTTCCTTCATTTTGCAAATCATATTTCTGTTTCCATTTCTGGGTTGAGGCTATGTCCCCCATGGTCTAGGGGTAAAGACGCCCTCCACCAACCTCTAAGAGAAATTTGCTGCACTTCCTTCTTCCTACCCATCAACTGTTTTCCTGTCGTCAAATGCCCATTAAATAAAAATCTTATCAGTTTTATATCAATGACATTTTCACTACCTGAGGTGGAGTTTTTGCCATATCAGGAGATTCTTTCCCCCAGAAGCACTTCACTATGTGTCCTTCAATGGCTGTGCCGTTCACTGAAACAATGGCATGGGCAGCGCTGTCATGGGTGGAAAACCTTGAAAAAAAGAACAGCAGAGCAAATTTGTCAAACAGGATCTCTTTAAGATTATTAAAACTGAGCTAACGTTTTAAAGTAAAGACAAACATAAAAGGAAAAGGGCTATTAACGGCGAGTCATCGCCTGAACGGCCTGTCATTGAGTCAGTGTGTTTGTGTTGACATCTAGAGGCCAAATGGTGCAACAGACTGAGCTTTACCTGATGAAGGAGTATCCTTTCTCTGGGAACACTCTGATCTCCATTATTTGACCAAACGGGGAGAAGGTCTGACGCATCAGGTGTTCTGAACGAATCAAACAGAGACAAGCTACATGTTAGTCCTCAGGCTATTTGAGTGTATGATAAGTAATAACTGGAGCGTGACTAAGGGCTGTGGTGATGCATCTTTATAGAAAATGACACTTGCCTGATAGTCCCAACTGGATCCCTCCACAGTACACGGTGCAGTTCTGTGGACTGGATTGAGACACGACGTCATCGAACCTCAGCTGCTTTGAGCCATCTGAAATAAAAACAAACAACACTCATGAAGGGAGGATCCTAACTTTATACGCAAAGTTTATAATTAAAACCCACATCTCTTATCTACAATTGTTGCTTATAATCAAGTGGGATGTATTACAGCTCAAAATAGAGCCTGGTATGGTAACATGTGTGTCTCTTATCCGGTCTGCTCTGGGCAGAAGTGCACTGGGCATACTGCCAGACTTGCGCCAGATAAACTAATGTGAATGATTAAAAGGGAAAAGGAGCGAGGAGGGGTCAGTCTCACAGTCTGAACAGCAAATCCACTTTTATGTCTGTCTGCTTGGATATGTCCGTGATTGTCTTTAACAATATTAAGGAAGTAGTTCAATTGCTCACTATGCTGGCAAGAAAAGCCGTTATGTTAATGTGGGCCTCCATGTGGAAACCTCTAGAGATGTGACTCGGGGAATAAAAACAGAATAGGGAACTATATCGAGAGGATGACTCTGCAGGAATGAAAGACACTGTGGGAATCTCTTGGAATATAACATCATCTGGTTGGATGTGGATAATGACTAAGGAAAAAAAGTGGAGTTAGGACACTGGGCAAGAATATGATCCATGTAACGCATTGTAAAGGTTATTGCAATTTCAAGTTACATTATGCCTAATTTCTTTATTGCATTTATTAAAAAATAAATAAATACATGAAACAGTCCTCTTTAATTATGGTTTGCATAATTGGCTTTTTGGGAAAAATGCAATAAAAAGTAAACATGTAAAAAAATAAAAAAAAACATTTCCCTACAATCGTGATGGTTCAGTCCGACTAGAATCGGCATGGCAACATGCCCACTAAGTGAAACCCTGTGTGGGTGTGCAGTGCTATGCAGGGACTTACTGTCCTGGACACTCTTCGGAGCCGGTGGTTTACGCGTTGCCCAGTTGGTCCTGATTTGGCGGCCTCCGAGCCACTGCCCCCCCATGTTATGGATGGCATTCTCTGCATCCTATGAATCCAAAACAAAAGGAGTTACCTCTCTGGATAACCATGAATCTCTAAGAGTATCTGTACCGTAAATCCGTTCTTAAAATATACACAACAGTTTGTATTTAAGTAATATTGAAACTGGTGATGGTTAAGAAGGAACTATGTAATGTTAGATGATACAAGGAGTTGCGGCTTTGATAACTGATGTTCAAATGACTGTAAATGCAGTAAAGTAGGATAATAAACAGAAAATAGAAATAACCTTCAGTCTGTGTTCTTGCACTGGAGCCTTACCAGTTTGTTGTAGAAGGACACAAATCCATACCCCTTTGATTTGCCTGTCGTCATGTCCTTCACAACACGGGCATCCCTGGAGGGAAACGTAAAAAAACAAAAACACTTCAGTACACTCTCCGCTTTAAACACTTAAAACTAAAAAGGAACCACGCATAACACACTGAACTGAATCCTCTGCTCTGTCCTACATTCATTTCATTAGCTATCCTGACCTCGTGCTGAGCACTGACTCGCAATATAAACTCAAAGCAACAATAAAACAAGCACAAAAACATGCAGTCTAGAGTATTGTTTTTAAATATTTTCAGATGTAAAATGGAAGTACTGGAGCACCACTTCTTGTTCAATGTTTCTCAACAGTAGGTTACTCATTTCAATTCACAAAAAGGAACCAGATTATATAGATTACCATGCATTGTTAAAATTGGACCTTGGTGCTCTTCCTACAAATAGAAATATATAGAAAATATCAAAAGAGAGTAAAAGGAATTAAACGGCATACATGGCCTGTTAACAGATTTCTTTTTTTCCCTGGTCATTTCTTTATCACCAATATGGAGTTTGGGGAGCTGCAAATTTCGAAAAATTGACATTTTCAGAAATGTTGGAAGAGGTTCATTGCACTACAAAAACAACACTATGAAAATGAGACAATTTAAACATAGATTAGGAAGAAAACATAGAGTATTGGGTTGTGTTAATCTAGGATAGATTATGTTAATACATAGCATCTACAAATAGACAAATGGAAGGAATGGAATAAATAGAGAAAAAAAACTACATCTGAGTCTCCAGAGTGCACAGATCCTTGCTGTTAGCCTTCAAGCTCCTGTCCAATCCTATGAGCATTTCTGTAAAATAACCAAAGGGCTATTACTTCAATGAGACCCACAACTAGAAGCTGATCAGGTTCATACACACAGCTTACTTTATGCTGACAAATGATCTACTTACCATACCCTAAATATGCAGAGTTAAGCAAGAGTAGGCTACATTTTGGCACTTAAGTCTACAAGTGAGTCACTGAAATAAAGCAGTTCATAATTGACAGGAAATATATTCAATAACGTTAAACTTAGCAAAACATATGATAGCAAGAGTTGGTTTATGGGATAATGGTCCATCATTAACTGTGTTTAAATGCATGGATGCCGTGAATTTGACAGAATTGGAAAATCAAGATGAAACTAAAATGAATTGGTCCTCCCGAACCTTCTAAAGCGTTAGACGTTACTTCTCATTACTGGTCACAAGAGATACAATGGACTCTTCCTCTTGTGTTCATTTGCTAATCCCAGATTACATCCAGAGTAAAGCATAACAATCCCAAAACCAGCTCATCGATTTGTCTACCTGATCATTACCAACAAAATAAGTGTTATTATAATTAGGTATTTGCAGGGCTAGACAAATATGAGTAGCATCAATGCTCCATCCGTAGTCAAGGCCTGTGTTGTGTAAGCTTTTGTTTCCCCATTTACAGTTTGAGTCCCTTTCTCAATATGATCGCTCATGTCTCCTTTGGTGCATTTAATTTGAATTTACTTAATCTTATTCTTTTGGGTAGGGCCCTTTATGTATGTTGGATATCTAGCAGTGGAGAGATAATAGGAGAAGAGGGGAGAAAGAGGGGGCAATGACATGTAAGAAAAGAGGGATGTGGCCCCTTTACCAGGGTGCATCAAGTTTCATACAATATCAAACCATTGTTTTTATTCTAATATAATGAAATGATATGAGATCAGAACAAGCTAGTAGTAACATGATAATAGACAGACAGTTGTTTCGGAACACAAATGTAGAGAACTATTGATATTATAAAGTATCTTAATATTTGCAAACTTTAGAAAAATGTTTGCATTAAAATTATTTTATTGCACGTAAAATAAATAAATAATAAAAACTTACGAGATTTTCCCAAAAGGTATAAAGGCAGCCTTGACATCATCGGTGGTGATCTCTGGGCTCAAATCACCCACAAATACATGGAAGTGATCTAGATGAAGATACAAACAAAGAAACCATGTAATACTCCCTGTTCAACTTCATTTCAGCAGATTAGAAACATCATTGATGAACACTTACTGGAAGTGTCTTTCTTTTGGCTACTTGGAGTAGTGGCCCAGTTTACTTTGACCTCCTGTAAGCAAAGAGTTCATAGAGTCTGAGAAATGTTCAACAACACACGCAGGTCAGAATTCAGAAACCGTTGTGTGTTGATTTAAATTGTAGACCAAAAGAATTGTCTTACCTTTCCCAATATCTTCCTCCCATTCATGGCTGCAAGGGCTGCAGCAGCATCTCTGTGTTCATAGAACTCCACAAAGCAATAGGGATCATTGCTTGTATGCTGCAAGAGACAGATAAAACACAAACGTTCAAAAGGTGGGTAGTAGAAATATAGGCTGCAGCTTAAATCAATGTCTATTTGTATTGTATTCAACAGTGGTGGATTTTTACTATTGGTTAAAGTATACATTGTTGACGTGGCCACCCTCCAAATGTAAATGTCATGGGAAGGAGACATCAAAAGTAAAAGACATGCATGACGGTAAACAACCATGGCTGCTTACCTCTGTGATCATTTTACAGCTTTTGCAAGGCCCGATCTGGGTGAAGAGCTGCAGAATCAAAATCTCTGTTACATCCTTGGAGAGGTTTCCCACATACCTGGAGGGAAAAGAGTGGTTTAATGTAATGAACGCTGGTCACGGTTACAGTTGAACGATTATCCAGGAAACACTGAGGTGGTACAGACTGTAATGCGTAGATATTCTAGGAGCACGTCGCTTATTTCGAGTATTTACGTTACCTTGGTATGGTGAGTTACTAATATGACGTTATAACATTAACGTTAGCTTGACTTTCAAGATGGCCCAACGTAAGTGAAGGCTAGCGTTAACTTCACCCGCGGTTGACGCTTAACATACAGATTAAAAACACATTCGAAATGCGTAATATTTGCATGTTATCTTATGTAAGCGTACCTGGCGTTAGTAAAGCGTTAGATGTGTGTATTGTATGGTGGTATTTGCCAGGGTTGTAAAGTCAGCGGGTAACGTTAGCTAATTTAGCCACCGGTTCCCGACCGTGGCGAAGCTAACGCTACCGTGAGACATTTAAAGATACTTACAGGGTTTTGGGGTAGCTGTCGTCGTCCATGGCCAAAGCCGACAACAAACGTTAACCGAGTGCTGTGTATGATGTCAACGATCTAGTAACAACAACTAGCTAACTAGCTTAGCAGCTAGCTAACCGGGCGCCAGGGTATACGTCACGCTGGGAGTCCAGATAGCGAGCGTGCGTGGGCGGGTGCGTGTGCCTGAAGAGCCCCGGTGAGGTCAGGGTGAGGTAACGAGAAGCTCTTACAGTTTTAACAGTGTAAATCATAAACCCCGTAATACAAATAATTTGTTTAAGTGATTGGTTTATAATTCAATACAAACGCTCAAACAGATTACACATTCACTACCTTATTTATCACATTTAGCAACGACTTGAGGTGATTTTTAAGACTTTTATTTTGAAGTGGAAAGGTTGCGCTTGTTTTACTCACCGGTGTTCGACGGTTCATGGCAGTTTCTCGAACCATGGGGATCTTTCCGGATCTCTGTGGGCACATTCATGTTTGATTCAGATATTCTGTTTTATAGCAGTATGATTCCAAATATGTATTTTGTATTGTTTTTTTACTTGAACAATAATTGCAGTAACTGAAAGTTAGAAGGAAACATTAATTACTGTATTCCCAAATGTTTTATTGTATATTAGCACTAGGGAGCGCCAGAGACAGCTACTTTTACACTGAGTTACTGACAGATGCTGTTATCTCGAAGTGTTTTTTAATGAAAAGGGCAACAAGTAAGATTTCTCCTGTGCCATTATTCTATCAAATGTCCATCAAGAATACTGAGAGTTTTTCTGCAGTCACTATTCACATCAAGTCGTAAATGTTCCAATTTCTGTTGAGCAATACGTAATTCCTTAATCCCCTTAACCACCACCTGACCTGAAGCAAGGACAGGTGGTGGTTAGCAGGTAAATATAGTCTTTTCAGTGATGCCCCTTGGTGCTATAACATAACATATTTAAAACAAAACATGTCACAAAGTATTCTGGCAACATGAACCTCATCTCTGAATGAAGAATCTGATAATCATTTTTCAATTTGATTCATCACTGTATAATTGAGTGCAATGACTAAATGCATGAACTATTGTGTCACATATAAATGAACAATGTTGGACTGACTGGAATTTAATCTGCTACTTCTCACTATATAATAAAGTATACAAATAATATTCCTTTTGAGAAATGCTTATTGAGTGGTGTTAATATATAATCACCTTTTATAGTACTTGGCTCCAATGGCTATGTTATATAGGTTTTGTTTTGGACAATTTGAACACTTTTTTAAGGTATCCAAATCAATATTCTACCACTGCTATCTCTGCATCTTTGAAAAACCATGTAATGATTTCAGACAGTCTCCAGCCAAGGCAGTATGAGTTTTTTGACATTTACAAATAGTTCTCGTCTGAGGCTGAATGGAGTGTTGTGAATTAAGAAAGATTTGTCAATGGGGGTGTCACAGCGCCCACACTGTCACACACCACAGTTAACTATTGCACAACAAATTCAGAGTTCCCTTGGACAGGATGTATCATGTATGCCTGTTGTTATGAAGAATCTCGGGATTCCCTTGACTAATACACAGAAAGTTGTTCTCAAGCGGGGGTTTGGGGACGCACAGGGGTCCATGTTTGGGTGTTCAAAGGTGTATATGGTGATGGTTTCCAGAGGGGGAAGGAGTACTCAGATCTTGCACTAAAGTAAAAGTAGAAGTACCAGAATGTGAATACTAAGTAAAAGTCCTGCAATCAAAAATGTTACTCAAGTAAAAGTACAACAGTGTTAGCATCAACATATTAGAAAGTAGGCCTACCAAAAGTAAAAGTATTCAGAATGCAGATTGGCCCTTTTCAGAATAATATATATTATAATATCATTTAATATAATTATTGATCTGTTTAAGTGTTATCAAAGCAAAGGTGCAGCTAGTTTTAAAGACATTGTATACTGCAGGGCATCTTGTGAATTTGCAGGTGTAACTAAAGTCTTATTTAAGTGTTGATTATATTTCAAATAATTAATTCAAAAAGAAAAAAAGTATTAAATAATTGAAGTGAAGTAAAAGTACATGATTAACCTCTGATTTGTAGTGGGGTAGAAGTAGCAAAAAATGTAAATCCTCAAGTAAAGTAGGCCTACAACAAGTCCCTCAAATTGTACTTAAGTACAGTACTTGAGTAGATGTAGGTTACTTTAAACCACTCATGGTTTCCCCTCCAACTGGAGAGAATATGTCCGTTATATGAAGAGAGCATGGCTTTCTGAGAAATTAAATGCACAACAGAGGTTTAATACGAGACTATGTTAGGGGGTTTGCGACATAACAGCTTTGGGAACCCATGCCACCGTCTCCAGCGCTGTCCGCCCCCGACATTAACCCGGCTATTTCGAGAAACTTCCAGCCCACTTTCCCACGTCACTTCAAGGAATCTTTAAAGCGTCCGTCGCCTGCATAACATGTTTCAGTACTCGACAGCCAGCAATATGAACGGCATGAAGACACAGTCACCGACACTGACAATGGCCAACAATGACAGCGACCCTCTCCCTCTCGGCTGGGAAGTCAAAATTGACCCTCAGACTGGATGGCCCTTCTTTGTGGATCACCATAACCGCACGACCACCTGGAATGACCCGCGACACGACACGAAGAAGGTAACGGAGCGGCGTGATAAAGTTTGTCAGTGTTAGCGGCTAGCGGCGGTACAACTCTTTATTTCTCCGTCGAGCAGGTGTTATGATTTGGTATGCTGTTAAAGACGTGCTACATCACTGTTGTGTATTAATCTTGTTGACGGTAGGCCTTGTTGGGAACCGTCACCTCCCCCTCACAGACAGCTCAGACGCCTATTATAATGGGTGATCACCCCCGTTATGTTCCAGTGTCATGATCTAACTCTATTATTACTCGATGACTCACCATGCAGTATGTAGTAGACTACCTATGATGAGCTTTAGGTATTTCAATGTCGCTTCTTTCATGGTGAAAAACACAGCGACGTCCAGCTCAAATTAAACTTTTTGCCTTACAAGGATTGAGGCTGGTCCTGTTTACTTTGGCCTGTTTGGAGTATAACTGTATGATAGACGCTGCCCGCATATCATGTTCTGCTGGATTTATTACATGTTATATAAACATAAAGGTCTACGGAGTAACCCCAGTTGGCTGAAGTTAACCTCGCAGGCTGCCAGTTGTTAATCTTTCGTCTCACAGACAGACACCGTTGTCCAAAGTTAGTGTCCCAAAGAATCTTCTGGAAAGACACAGCTGTCAGGGGATAAAATTGGTGCAACGGTGCTGGCAGTGTGAAGTGTCCCATACAGAAATGGCAGAGGGCAAAGGGTCGTTAACAGCTACTTCATAACTTTATTTTCGAGCGAAAATGCTACTGGATTACATATAAATGCAGTTTTCTGTTATGTAGGCTTCATTACTTGGAGTTAGTGGGTAGATCATTACCATTTTTTAAAATATAACATTGAGAGGGTGCTGAAGCTCTGAAGCAGACTTGTTGCTCCATGGCTGTTATTAGCAGGTGTCATGTTACTTGGTACAAAAAAAACAATTCAAAAATAGTTTTTTTGGATGAAAATTAAATGTTTTCCTGTTAATTTTAATTGTTTGAAATGCTGGCAAGTATGGATAGTATAATTATTTCCTAATAATTGAGATATAATGCTGTGATTGATTTCCTGTTTTTACAATTGTTTCATTAGTAGGTCCCCAATAAGGAGTCACTTTCAGTTTGATTATTAGTTGTGTACATGTATTCTCAGATGTATGTTCTTTTTTATATGATTAGACTAGAACAGCTGCTAGTCGAAGAATAGGGAAAAAAGCAGTTTTTCAGCATAATATTATGTAAACACAATTCAATTATTTGACTCTTTTATAGGGGAAAGTGGTCAAACAGTGTAGAAAAACAGTTCCCGCTCTGTGTATGACATAATTATTATGAACTAATAACATGTTAGTTTAGAGGGTGTGCCAAAATATTGTGTGCCAGGTGAAAGATATCACTGTGGTTGTGGAGCAACATATCACACAGAAACATAGATTTTCTGACTGGGAATGAACCTTATTCCATGTTAATCAGAAGTTTATTTCATTTATGAAATACTCAAAGAGGTGATACATTTAGCATCCCCCTGTGGATGTTTCACATTTGAACCTATAACCTCTGCAGTTATCTCAGGACTGAGAGAACTTTCCTATTAAAAATACTTACGTTGTTTGTATTAACGCACATGTTTGTTTAGCTGGACAGATTTAGATAATGTTGAATTTATGAAGGTTCATTTGTAAAGGATACATAGAGGAAATGTATGTTACTTATTTTCCTCAACATTAAGCAAAGATTGCTTGGTTAAACAAAAAATAATCTTGCGTTTTGTTAGTTTGAATAGTTTGTATGACTTTGTATTGCTTAAAATAAGAAAATCATCTTCTAACATATTTGATTTCTTTGATTAAGGGATTATAATGTCAACCAAGTACGTATTGTTTACAGTGGTGATTTCTAAACTTTGCGGTTAAATTATTTCTTATGTTTAATCTAAGCATGTCTTATTTAGTGGCTTTCCTTATTGCTCTATCATGTTATTTAAAATAAATTCATTATTGATATTATAAATATATAATAACATATATAATAGCAATTAAATCCATATTCTATTGGCTCAATTTCAGGTCAGGGAAGTGTCATCAAATGGTCCCAACATACCACCAGAACCCAGCCCTCAGGAGACTCAGAAAACCTTTGTGAGGGAGATGAAGCACCCCATTTTGCGCCCAGGTTACGTCCCTATCCCTGTCTTCCATGACGGTGCAGAACTGAAGCAGCAGCAGCATCCATGTTATTCCTACATCCAGCCAACTATTGCACAGAATATCCAGTCGGACGGGCGGACACCTTCCCCGACGCCGGGGCTCCACTGCAGGCCCAGATCACCCCTACATGGATCTACAGATGGCTGCTCCCCTGAGCCTGGAAAGGCTAGCTCGCCTGTTTCACAAACAGCAGAGGTAGGATTTGAGTACACATGCTGCAAAAACATATATTTTTTGTGTAAAATAAATCCGCAAATACTGAATTTTTGTTTCAATTCCCAATATTCTTAAGGTTTACACTGCCCCACATCAACAACCCTCACGCCCCAGCAGCACTGGTTTTCAAGCAGGTTACATCCCCATCCGTGTGATCCATGAGGGTGGAGGAAGTCAAACACCAACACAGGCTCAGTTAAATCCCTCCGTCTACTCTCAGCGCATCCCCTACCCAGAGCACCACCAGCCCCTCCATCGCCATCAGACCGACGAATGGCCCGGCTACTCTGCGGCAATGCAGCCTCCCCGGGAGAGAGCTTCTCCGATCCAACATCGAGATGCTACTTCTATTCACCTCCAACCTCATATTAGATGCCAGTCACCTATTATAACGCAGGTGATGGGAGAGAGACCGCAGGTAATTATTATTTTTGTGTGTTTACACTGGGATTTTCTTGATTTTAACGTCAGTATGTGTTGACCTAAATTGTGATGTCATCTTTTTAAACTTCTAAGGCTCAGCAGCATGTCCTCACTAGAGACCCGCCCCAGAAAATGGAGCAGGAACAACACACCGCTCAGCAGAAACCCGAGAACACGCAGCTCCCCCACCCATCGCACACAGAAGTTGACTTCCAAAAGCCTCAACAACCTCAACAGTTCCAACAGCCTCCACCTCCGCAACCTCAAAAGTTCCAACAGCCTCCACCCCCGCAACCTCAACAGTTCCAACAGCCTCAACAGTTCCAGCAACCTCAGCAGTTTCAGCAACCTCAGCAGTATCAGCAACCTCAGCAGTATCAGCAACCTCAGCAGTATCAGCAACCTCAGCAGTATCAGCAACCTCAGCAGTATCAGCAGGCACAACCTCAATCCCCACAGCCTCAGTATCCTGAACAGTTGCCGCAGCAACAGTTCCCGCAGCCGCAGAAAGTGGAGCAACCACAACAACATACTGCAGATATCAAAGTACAAATACCTCCCAAACCCGAGGCCGAGGACACAACAGTTGTTCCCCCAGAGGTCCCACCTGTGAAGGTTGAGGCTGAACATGCTGCTCAGAGCCCAGTGCATCCAGGCTTGGCTAAAGTACAGCAGATTGTTGCAAGGGTTGCTAAACTGGAGCAGGATGTGAAATGTTTTGAGGGAAAGAAGAATGGTAAGAAATACTTGTTACTGGAGGAGCTGCTGACCAAAGAGCTCTTAGCACTGGACTCTGTTGACCCAGAAGGTCGTGTAGACATACGGCAAGTGAGGCGGGATGGAGTCCGGCGTGTTCAGAACATACTGGAAGCACTGGAGCAGCTGGAGGAGCGGCCATCTAGGGAAATGGCGATGGAGGGAGACAACCAGATGCAGAAAGGAGAGCCCAGAATGATCTCCAAGGAGAATGTAGAGCTGGCAAAGGAGATCTCATAATGACTTCACACTGAAGAGGAGAGCAGGATGACCTGCTGTATATTTGATAGTGAACAAGTCTGTTTCGGCTATCTCTACTCCTCTTCTTTCTACAGCATTTGTGGAAGTTGCATGCATTGATTAACAGTGTTGGTATTTCCTGCCATTCAGCACATAATTGATGGTAGCTCAGTGCAATCATGTTTTCAAGCCAATGTTGTTGCCTTCTATGTTGTGCCAACTTCCTCATAATAAGACAGCGGTCATGGTCAAGGTGTTGTCAACAATGTCTAGTCAAATTGAAGTTGAAATAAGAGGCCTTTATCAATAAATGGAAGAAGAGTTAAAGTATTTTCTTAAGAAGTGTTATGTGTGGCTGTCTTTTGTCTTGATCATATATTGTATGCAGCTTTTCTTAATCCAGTCAGAAAATCGGTTAGTACAAAAGTGCAAACATTGGGCTTTAAAGCAGAGCTCAGTCAACAGAAAAAAGCATTTCCCCCCTTTATAGCCACATGGTCGTGTTGGAGCTGCTTTGTCACAGAGCACAGTGAATATGTTTATTAGATGCTGCTTTTTGGCGCATTACTGATTTTGCCGTCTTTGCACTTTGCCATCATTGAAATGTATCATGCTGAAAGATCATGGGCACTTCATTTGAAATATACAAGTTACACAGGTTTTGATTGATGTGTTTGAGTGTTTGTATGTGCATTGGTTTACTTGTTATTTCCTTATATAGTATTTTGGTACATTTATGAATGTGTAAGGACAAGTTGAGGTCAGATGTGGACCTTACTCGAGATGTCGGACAATCAGCACCTGGAGGAATCATAGTTTAAGATTGTCAGAATGTATAACCACCACAGCCACAATCTGTAACAACGCTGACACAACCCTTCAAAATGTCAACTGTGAGAAAGTGCCCGGTTCTTAAAAAGATGAAGCAAGGAAATTCCAATCTGTAATTTAAAAAGGTTCAAAAATATTCTTAAGATCTCACTAATCAGTTGTGTCCTAATTTGTCACTTTGATAATCAGGTAGGGTCTCTGCCGAACCCACCCTTACAAAATGATAGATTGTGGTATAGTGTTTGTTATTCACTGTTTATGAATAGCAGACTGATGCATTGTTGAAAGCAAATCACGTTGGTATGTTTGAAAATAAAATTTATTTGACAAGGATTTTGACTAATATTTGGGTTCCCACAGATTCTGCAACATTACTCACTGGCTATATAATTCATTATTTAAATGGTATTGTTGTGCGACACCTTTGGATTTAAAGACGTGTCCTGAAACAGCATTCAGCTTACTTCTTATGTCTGGCTTAGTTTTCAATAGTAAGATTAATGTCTCTGTCTGAGATCAGCTGCTCCTTTCCTTTTCCCTCAGAGCCCAGCTGAGTCATAACAGAACATTTTTGCTGCCTTATTCCTAATCGGGTGTGGACAGCTAAAATGTCTGGTATGTTTTGTGCTTTTATGTAATATCAAAATAGGCACATCATTCCTTTTTTTGATGATTGTTTTGCACTTAATCCCACTCATTCAACTGGGATAAGCCCGCTGTCTCTAAAACAAAGTGGCTGAAGCTGTGATGTTTTGCTATCTCTGACAAAAAGTATCAACATTTTTTTACTTGAAGGCAAATGCCGGGTAAAAGCTACATTCCTAGTTATATCACATTTATTTTTAATTAAAAGACAAATAAAGCCAATCAAAATTTACATTCTTATTTTCACTTTCTTCAGAATGAGGAGTCCAATTATCAACATAATTGTGTTTTCAAGATATAACATCATATAATGAGTAAAACATATAATTAACAATTACTGCATTCATTTAAATTATGTAATAGTTTAGTATATTCAAATATTTTTATTTTTGTATGTAGGCCTACGGTACCTGTGCCTTTTTGATGACGGGACAGATCACGTGTCATTGTTTAGAGCAGGAAACTGTCGGTTACATCTTGAACTGCACACAGCAGCTGGGACACCTCACTCATTGATGTGTCTTTGCTTTTACTCTCCCCATCATGACAGCGGGAAGGGCTGCTTTCAAAGTGGAAAGGGAATTGTATTAGCATTATGCTTATAAGTGAAATAAACACATTCGATAAGCATCCAGCTGCTGCCGCTAGCTCGCTTGGTGGCTAGCTCCCGTAGCTCACCAGCCTGAGGGGGACGAGCTAACCGTGGCTAGCCAGTCGCTCTCTGGCTAGCTACAGTCAACCTCCAGGACGTGGAAGTTCATTATTACCAGTACCTGGCTGCGAAGACAGATAGTTATCTGTGTTTGTGGCACATAAAGGGATAACATGGAGCTATTCCAAGCCAAAGACGACTACATTCTCCAGAGCGGGGACCGTGCTCTGTGGTGCAGCCGAAAAGACGGGACCATGACGGTCAGACCTGGTACGTACTGATGACAGCTTTCTGTACCGCAGCCGCAACCTGACACTAACACTCCACTTTATGAATATTAGAGTAAAGTAATGTCATATACTTCTTATCCTGTATGATAAGTGAGTCTAAACACCTCATTGGGTTAGTCTCATCTCCTGATCGTTATTGGCACTCACTAATCTCTGATATAAACGTTATCATTAAATTGGTCTCATTTATCCAGCTGCGTCAAACATAACAATTCGATTATTTTCAAAGATAAGATAGATATGCGCCGTTTCTAAGTCTTGAAACCATCGTCTAAGCTTTCATCCCCGGAGTGGCAACACCCCAAACAGATTTCAAAGTTCTTGCTCTGCTCCTTATCTTCAATTCTTCTCTTGACCAAACAGACATAGTACAGGGATGTAAGGAGGGCAAGATAACCTCATTTGAGCTTTCATGATATACTTGATTCATGATAGCTTAGTCAATGTACTATTCTAATCTGGTGTATTATCAGCAAACTATAATGTCATTCTAATGTTTCAAGTAGTGCAAACTATACAGGTACAGGCATGTTAAGTGTTTGAAGCAGCTCCTGGCATTACACAATAGTGCGTAACAGATTACTGATGCTGTGGCTCACAACTTTCATAAAGAATTTGTCATGATTTCCTTTTTGTATGAAAGATTGTGGGAACTGTTGAAAGAACTACTGAACTAAAAGAGAAGTTTCATTAGTCACCAGAAGGCAGTCCTGTGTGTCGGTGGAAGTGGGATGGCTGTGCAGCCACCCTGAACAGGGTTTTAGTTGCACCACTGTTTCATTATTTAATTGGAAAAAGGGTTTCCACTCCACTCCCAAGCACAGGATGAAGTTGTGGTATCATTCTTATATTATGGTTTCCACAGGCAGTTCCTCTGTCCATGAATGTTTCTGAATGGTGGAACAGGAAGAGTCATTGTCTGACGCTGCCTACAGTTCATGATCTCCACCCGTAGCCACACCTCTCATACTTCTCCACTATTTATGTTTAATCCGTCACCAATGCTAAGCATTCCAGGTTCTCCTTCTGGTCACTAAGTTTGTGGAGACAAAATGGAGATATACAAAAAACATAGACAGAATAACAGACCTACATGATTCATACAGATTAAATAAGATTCCACTATCTATCTATTACAGCATTCACCCCAGCTGCAATTGAAGAACAAGTCTTTAACTTTTTTGAGTGGTTAAAATACATTTGCATTATAACAGGAAGTCGCCTAACCTCAACTCTTTCTAGGCACTTTCTGTTTGGTTAGTGTGAATATTCAGCTGTTTGTGAAAGGAAATGTGCTGCTTTAATCTTAAAATAACTTGAGACTCCAATAAACTAAGTGGCCTACATTGCCCTGTTCTTGTTTGTGTAAGTATTTAACCTGGCTGCCTATCTGGTCTGAAGCATATTTTGCTGAGCTGGCTTTGCTACACCACTGATCTGTTTAATTTTCATGTTTCTGTCTCAGCAACCGACCTGTTGTTAGCCTGGAATCCAGTCTGTTTGGGCTTGGTAGAAGGTGTCATTGGAAAGATACAGCTTCACACAGGTAAGTGGAGAGTGAAAAAAACATTTCACCATTTCACCTTTATCTGCTTTTTGCTTTTTCACCCGTATTTCCTGTATATCTGTGCGCAGAGGATGGTCCAAATCAAATCATTCAGTCTTAGATCTTCTCTTCCTCAAAAGAGAAGGTGTTAAAGTATTTTGAAATGTGTGTACTTCTGAAGATGTCATGGTAATTATTCCACTTCAGATTTTGTATGGCCTCTGTCTGCCTCAGGGTAAGAACATTAAACATTATACCCTTCACAAGAAAATATATAATCAAAGTTATTTTAGTTATTGAAATGGATGAACATGGTTTGTATATTTATTTACCACGGGTCCATATTACAAAATCTGCAGCTAATTGCTGGTGTTCAGCTGCTTTTTTCACACCTCAAAATGTGAGGAATTCTGCACCCCTGACGCAACTCCCCCTTCTTTTTTCTCTCATGTTGGCAGACCTTCCTCTTGGCCTCGTATTAATCCGCCAGAAAGCCCTGGTGGGCACCCTTCCAGGCAACCACAAAGTCTACAAGATCACAAAGATAGCAGTCATTCCTCTGTCTGATGAAGAGCCCCAGGAGCTGGAGCTGGAGGTGTGTACACCAACACCGTAATGAGACAAGAGGATCAGTGTCCATGTACTTGTGCTCTAATTATTGCACTCAGCCCTTTTGGCAATCACTTAAATGGTGCTTGTGAGATGACTGAATTGCTTTTCATTATTTAATATCCAAAATGTCCCAAAATACCCTGTATGCATCACCGTATGATTAATCTCTGATGTTAGTTGTAGTTTTTTTTATTTTCACCCACACATTCAGAGTAAAATCACTGCAATAGAGCTCAAAGAAAGTGGAATATTACTAAAATGTCAGTCTTTCAGGGAAACTTCATGGATGGTGAGACAGAGAATTATTTTCAAGTGAGTAAATACGGAGAAGGATGATTGTTCCCGGATAGGCTTTTAGGCCCCGTCTTGTGATTTCCTCCCTGTTTTGCCTAGAAATACTATAGCTCAAGTAGCTTTTAGATTGTTTACTGTGTTGGTTCAGGAGAAATAGAAATATAGAATACTGGTTTTTTTGGACGTTTGTTGAAATGTTTATTTTTTGTTCAAAGGTGGTTTTAAATGATAACAACCTCACCAGATTGACTTTATCTTTCGTAATATCCCTGATATCTGTATTTAATTGCATACATTGGATGGAATATCCTCTTTTTTAGCTTTGCAAGAAACATCACTTTGGAATCGACAAACCAGAGAAGCTGGCCCCGTCTCCCGATGACTCAAAGTTCTTGATGAAAACCTTCAGCCAAATCAAATCGAATGTGGCTGTGCCCATCAAGAAAAAGGTATTTATATTGTTGTACACTTAAGTACAAATGTATTCCATTATCCTCAAGCCTACACACTACTTTCTCAATATTTCATGCTTTTAATGGCCTTGAATTTCTCTTGGGATTTTACTTTCTTTGGTTTTTCAACTTCCCGCTCTTTTCTATCCACACACCCAATCCAGTATGCCCCTGCCTTCCAGGTCAAGGAAAACAAAGAGAAGGAACGTCTGGAGAGGCGGCTGCTGGATGAGCTCTACAAGGTATTCATGGACTCTGACTCCTTCTACTACAGCGAGACCTACGACCTGACGAACACCGTGCAGCGCCAGGGAGACTCGGAGAAGTCCAGCCTACCCCTATGGAAACAGGTGTGGACACGTCTTGCAGCTCATATGCATACCTCCAAAACTGTTACATCTGATTGACAGTTGTATTCTTTCTTTGGGAAAGGTGGATGACCGTTTCTTCTGGAATAAACACATGATCCAAGACATTATTGACCTCAAGGTAAATTATTCCTCCATAGAGAAGTATTGTGTCACAGTTGTTGTTTGTTTCTCTCATGTTAGATTTAAAAAAAAATCCCTTCGCCCCTACATTCTTTACATTTGTCGGCTCAAAGAGCATAGCTGGTCCTGCTGTGTTAGTGTTGCAGTTGTATATTTACCAGAGCTTTATCAGAAGAGTATGAAAATACTCTGTGAATATAAGTGCTAACAGTTATGCAAAATACACAGATGTAATATTCAAATATACGTGGTATGCAAAGTGCTTCCTTACCAAACTCTCAAACAGCATTTTTATTATCTTGTCCTGATGTTGCTTTTCACTTTTGCGTACTCCAGGTGCCAGATGTGGACTTTTGGGTGATTCCAATCATCCAGGGCTTTGTACAGGTGGAGGAACTGGTGGTGAACTACAACGAGACCTCTGATGAGGAGAGGAGCAGCCCTGAGACGCCACCTCAGGATATCACCTGTGTCGATGACATCCATCCCCGCTTCACCGTGGGTCTTATCTCCAGACGCAGCCGTCACCGCGCAGGTAGAGCTACAGTTTCTGATTGTTCGGCCTACTAGTCTAGTTGCCAGCATTCTGAACACAGAAATGTTGAGGACCCCATGTTTTATGTAAAAAAACTGTATAGTTCGAGTCCCCAGCACATATAAACTGTTGCATGCTAACTTGCATATGCATATATATGCATATGACATTTTCATGATCAAAAACTGCAGTTTTACCAGAAAGTGTTTAATGGTAAACATGGAGTACAAGTATGGCCACTTTCCGGTTAAAACTCCCAATTTGGATCCTTAGAATTTAAGAAATTGATTCAGCATCCTCATAGCCCTCAAAAACATTCCAAAATTGTCAAAATCGGCCAATGCATTTTTTTAACTATTGTCTGCATTGGCTATAACGCGATGTAATGCTTATTCTATAACACATAGGTGTGAGCAAGCTCTCTGATTGGTCAATAGGCGTGTTTGATTCCACGATCAAACAACGATCAAATAGAACGTGCCTTTTCACAACAAGTCAGTATCCCTCCGCGTCTGAGAAAAACAGTATACCGTTGGGCCGAAAAGCAAACTGCCTGCAGTTTGCTTTTCAAACTGGAACAAGAAAGCAGCGGAGAAGTAAGGGGGCAGAAACCCTCATTTTTACACAGCGGTCCAGACATAGACATCAAACGGCAAAACATATTCAGTGTGCAGTTCCTTTGGCATTAGGGCAGGGATATCTAGATACTTTCCAAGGTTTGACATCATTAATTGTGCTACTTTTAAAGCAAGCAACGTTGTTTTCAAATCTGTAATCAAAAAGGTCCGTAAAAACACTATCGACCAATCAGATTGCTTGATTTGACTTGTCAGTTTTATAAATATATTTAAATTTCTTCCGTTACGAAACAAACTTACAAAGCATAAGATGGAAACATTTAAGACCTCCGGGGGGGTCTTACTATGGAGGAGTGGATTGAGCAGTGCCTATCTCCAGAAAAAAAAGCACATAAACGACGACATGCAGAGCTACGTGAAGAGCAGGTAGACCAACTGGAGAAGTACCACCATTCAAAAGCTTTCTGATGCGGGTCTTGAAACAAAGCAGAGAAATGATGACCGTTAGTGGCCACAGGTACGAAAGCTCTCTCCAGAGCTACTGAAAGCCCAATCTCGGGGACCGGAGAAAGTGCGATAATATATTATTTACTATAATTATATTTTATCAATAACTGTAAGCGGGGTAGCAGGAGTGTTTGATCAGCTATCGTTACCATAGGAACTACTTTCTAGGAACTACTTTCTGACGGAGATGAACTCAAGCAGAAAGCGTAGGTTTGGGAGCAAATTAGACCACATTATGACATTATTTTACGATATTGTTGATTACAATGATAGTTTGTGTAATAGAATCGCAATCATACACTTGAGGCCGTTCTTGAACGTCATTATTGGTACTCCAGTACAGGCTGCTTGCTTAATTGCTTAATTAACCCACTTTATGCTAATTGTGCAAATTGTCCAACATATACAGGTTAGCATCCGGGAGTTTCTAAGTGCTGAGGACCTTTACTAATCATTTCTAACATAGAACGTCGGGGTACTCAGCAGTTCCTGGTTCACAATATGAGCTGGCAACTAGGCGAGGAAGCTCATGCGTGAACTGTGATTCACCCCAAATATATGGCTTGTGTCAAGTCATTAGGATTGATTGTTCCCACATCTATTTAGAGTTTCTTTCACAAGAATGAATCTTGTCAAGTGATGCATAATCTGTGTTCTAAATAGTCTGACCAGTGTTCATGCATTCTTCTTTCCCAAAGGGATGCGGTACAAGCGCAGAGGAGTGGATACCGATGGCCATGTGGCTAACTATGTGGAGACGGAGCAGCTGATCCACGTGCACAGCCACACTCTGTCCTTTGTGCAGAGTCGTGGCTCCGTGCCCGTCTTCTGGAGCCAGGCGGGGTACCGCTACAATCCCCGGCCCCGCTTAGAGAAAGGTCAGCAGAACTACTTTATCTTGATTACAGTTCTATAGAGGGCGTGTCTCAGGTGCTTTGTGTAATATTGTATTGTAAGCTTTTTGAAAACATTCTTTATAGTTGTATCTTTTTATAAGAAGACATTTTAATCCTTACTAGGGCTGCACAATTTATATATTTTAGTCATCACAATATTTTCTATATTGCACTTAAGTTAGTTAAAAAAAAAACACACTGCAAACATAATCACACTATTGATGTGATTATTTTATTGTTCAATTTGTTGAATAATAGAATGTTGGAAATGATTTCCATTTATGTTTTTGATTCAAAAAGAAATGTTTTGTGTAGCAGTAAAGCGAAAGCAATGCCACACTGAGTCTGTTTATTCAACACTGTTGTCGTGCCCTATTCAGTACCAGAGTTCTCTTTGGGATTTAACACCTCTAGTATATTCGAGCTGTGTCTTACAAATGAACAAATATAATTATCTTGTCAGTCATCCATTTTTGCTTTTTCTTGTCTGTGAAATAATGTTTCGGCTGCGATTTGGAGAAAACGGTGGTTCTTTCTCCTAAGTTAAATTAATGCACACGTTTGCAAATTAGATCAGTTTACGTTTCAGTCAGATTCAGTAACGTTGAAATGATTTGTATGCATGTTTTGTTTGATTTTTCAGGAGAGAAGGAGACCATGTCCTACTTTGCTTCTCACTTTGACGAACAGCTTAAACTCTACAAGAAGCAGGTGGGTTTGCTTTGCCAGAGTGTGTGTGCGTGGGTATGTGCATAAGATATTTGTTGACTACTAGGATGCATCAGTCTTGTGTGAGAGATGCCTTTTTAAAAATGTATCGGCAATGTTACTCTTTCAGATGTGAGATACTATGTGCTTCATGTCTAGCATACCGAACACAATTGTTGTCCTTCCTTAAAGGTTCAGCATCTCATTGTTCGCGTACAGTACACAGGGCTGAATGACCACATTCTTTATCATCTTCTTCAGGTCATCATTAACTTGGTGGATCAAGGTGGACGGGAGAAGATAATCGGCGACTCATTTCTGAAGCAAGTCCTGCTTTACAACAACCCGAACCTCACATATGTTTCGTTTGACTTTCACGAGCACTGGTAAGAGAAACACTTCCCTCAGCAGTATAAAGTGAGTGTAGTTGTCCTTTTTGAAACCACATTGTATTTACTTCCCCTTTATTCTTTTTATATCCTGTGTTTCAGCCGAGGTATGAAGTTTGAAAATGTGCAAGTACTGACCGATGCGATCTCTGATATCATCACAGACATGAAGTGGGCCTGGTAAGTGTTTTGTCAGTGTTTTTGTAATTTTCAGAGTAATGCTGATATCATGAACTCTTGCTTATATTTCTCTATTGATTTGTTTTGTAAGAGAACTATAATAGGCTGCTAATATTTGGTTAAAGATTGTAACTTTATGATTGCATCCTGTTATAAATGTATCTTCCTCCATCAGGGTGGATCAGGCCGGAGTCATCTGTCAGCAGGAGGGCATCTTTAGAGTCAACTGTATGGACTGCCTGGACAGGACCAACGTGGTGCAGGCTGCTTTCGCTCGGGCCGTTATGGAACAACAGGTCAGAATTATCCTTGTCTGGCCAAAAAAAAACCTATATTTATAGCTTCTGTTATAGCTTGAAGGTGCTGCTTATTAAATATAATGTACTATTATACTTTACTTTAAAGGGGACCTATCATGCAAAATGCACTTTTGTACATCTTTTATACATGAATATGTGTCCCCGGTGTGTCAGGGAACTCACCAAGTGTCAGAAAACACAACCCTCTCTCTTTTCCTCCATACCCAAATCTCTAAAAACGGGGCTGCAACGGATCTGATACAAACTGATCCACATTTGAAAATTCTCTGACGTCAGAAACAAGGAGCTCCGCCTATATGGGCAACTCTCCACCTATCAGGGGAATGGGGGGTTGCCGTGGCATGGTAACAGCATGGTAGCAGCATGGTAGCAGCATGGTAACATGACACTCGTGCCTCGCCCCCCTGCAAAGGAGCTGTGGTCAGCTGCAGCTCATTTGCCACAGAATCAGCCCTTGTGAAGACAGGGCTGGAAAGAGCAAATAGAGCAAAATGAGGCATGGCTAAAATGCATGATCTGTTTGGTATTTTGAAAAAAAAACTTCACAGACATGTTTTGTATAGGTATGGCCCTACAATATATTATTCAAATATGGCATGATAGGTCCACTTTAAGACTGAAACTTGCAGTGTTCTTTATAAAGCGTGTTCCAAGCGGATTCAATGTAAATGCTCCAAGTCATTGTCCCGGGAACCCATTAAGAATGTAAAGAATGGCAATAATTACATATTATTTTAAAATATATTATTTCATTTATTACTATTGTTTTCAGAGTAACTACACATTTAACTCTGTTGAATATTATGCATTTTTAAACAATGATAATATAGAACAATCAACATCTATTGTCTAAAACTGGGACTACAAAGCACTTCACCAGCCTGATTCAGCAGACTGACTTGGCAGCATGAGTCCTTGTCTGTTTGTTTGTTGGCCTTTTACTTGTTGTTTGTAGAACAGATTACTGACATCTGCATACATTTGCTCATCAGATCAGACACACTGATGGCAGATCTTGGATGCTTGTAGAGCAAGATAGCGGAACAGATCCCTAGTGCTCATCGACACAACCATAGTTTGTACACCCATAATCAGTTTTAGCTTTCTAGAATTCCAGCAACTGCACCATATTCATCTCAGATTACATTTAATGGGAAGACACGAGTGTAAATTGATCTGTTTAATATGTAGCTAAATATAGGCTGACATTTCCCCTGGCTGATGCAGTGGTAGCTGAAATGGATGCGTCACCATGTGCTCAAACCGACAGCATCCCTAATGTGTCTCATCCTCCTGCAGCTGAAGAAACTGGGTGTGATGCCTCCGGAGCAGCCTCTGCCTCTCAAATGCTACAAGATTTATCAGATCATGTGGGCCAATAACGGAGACACTATCAGCAGACAGTACGCAGGCACAGCAGCGCTCAAGGTAACAGCATTGTCTTGGCACACGCATACACTTTGCCTAAAGAAACAGCAATGAAGTGAGATATTTTTTGACACAGTCAGTTAAGTGAATTGTTTAAGCTATTGAGGGATAAGCTTTCTCTGAAAGAAGACTCATAAATCAACAGAGCATATTGTAATTTAGTAGATTAAACAAATCAGAGTCACAAATATGGACTGAGCTGTTTGGATTTATAAGGATAGTTTGGATGTTTTAACACAGACGGGTGTGCTGACAGGAAAGCAAAGCAATGTTATACCTTATAAACTCCTTATTTAGAATATTTTCACCTCAACTTCTAACAGTCCTTTCCATTGAAGACCTGAAGCCTTAATCTTCCATTTGTGCCATCTTCAAAGCCACCAAATCCTATTGATAAAACCAGTGATTTTAGCTCACAGAACCCAGGAGATGCTAGTCTAACCCCCAAAACACACCAGGAGCGTCTGCGTCGCGTTACGGCCGCGCCGCGGCGGTCGTAAGGATCGCGGCCACTCTAGTCAATGGGTGCTATTACACCACACGCGCCGCGTTACGGCTCAGACGCGTCCCAGAAGCCGCTCGGCGCAGCGCTTCTCTAAAATTAGGATGAATCCTATTTTTGCCGCGGCGCAGCCGTAAGGTAAACTCCTCCCCCCATCCCCCCGTAGTCTTTCAAGTAGGAGAATACATGCCAGCGTTCTCCTCCGGTTTACAGGCACTGTAAATGATATATATAGAATAATTATGATGATGAATGCATATTTTTTTTTACCACTAAAATACAGCAACACATCTTTGATTCATGTCGTTTATAACTGGAATATTACAATTATTATTAACTGTGTCTGTAGTCTACAACACAACAAAATAGGAAATAACAACAATAAACACGATTTAAACAGACACAAACATAAACCATTTAACTACGTATAGCCTACTTACTTGTAGAAGTACAAATGTCCAGGATATATTCAAAAATCAACAACAACTGCGAGGCTGCACACACGACGCTCCGCTTCCGCAACGTTTTGAAACGCGTCTGGTGTGTGTTGTCGCAGGAGGAGGTCGCAGCGTGGCGCAGCCGCAACGTAACGCGGCGCAGACGCTCCTGGTGTGTTTTGGGGGTAATGCTGCCTTGAACGATTAGTTAGTTTATGTTATTGCGTGATTTTGGAGTCATTAAGGTTTAAAACGGATTAACCAAATAACACAAACAAACAGATCAATGCATCAGTAGACCAGCAACCCCCCCTGATCTGTGAGGTAACATTAGCCGCTTTCACACCAAGTACTTTGCCGTACTTAGTGCCCAGCACGGAACTAAGTACAGATCGCGTTCACACCGGAATAAGTTCCCTGAGGGAAGATTACGCAAATGAAGCCGCTGACGTCACTTCTTCTTCTTCTTCTGCTTTGGGTTTACTGGCAGGCCGCAAACCACTTCACGGCGTATACTGCCACCCGAAGTCCCCGGCCGGAAGTCCCCGGAGTTGGGGACTGGCTTCAGTAGAAGCTGCGGGGACTCCCAGCAGCTTCTACTGAAGCCTTCCGAGTAAATCGCCAGAACGCCGACACCTCCTCATCTCCACCGCTCCCATGTTTTCTTTTGTGTTGCCATAAGTTATTCTCTCTCCGTTGGTGCTCGGGGCTAATGATGCTAATGCCAGCAAATACAATGGCGGCTTCACAAAACTTTTCAGTGTTTTAAGGGGCGTGGTTTGCAATCCACCCAATTGAAATTGGTACTTTTTTCTCCCCAGGATAGTACCATATATCTATGGATAGTACCACCTCTCTAGCAGGGACTGAACATGGGGGTAAAAGGTCTCGGAACTAAGTTCTCTTTTTGGTGTGAACGCAAAACTCCAGGCACTAACGGAACTAAACGGGAAAGTGTGAACGCGCTTATTACAGTTTTTTCAATGGAATCTGGTGGCTTTGAAGAAAAAATACAAAACAACTTAGTACCTGATAAAACCCCCCCTCTGTATGATCTGTTTTCAGGGAGACTTCACCAGGACGGGGGAGAGGAGACTGGCTGGTGTGATGAAGGATGGCGTGAACTCAGCCAATCGCTACTATCTGAACCGCTTCAGGGATGCTTACAGACAATCCGTAATCGGTATGAAAAAAAACACACAAATGATATAATATATATTATAATATAACTATATTTGAATCCATGTTGTCCCAAGACTCTTCTATATCCTCTGGCTGTCCCTGCAGACCTAATGATGGGCCTGCCAGTGACGGAGGACCTGTACTCCATCTTCAGTAAAGAGAAGGAGCATGAAGAGAAGGAGATCGAGAGCCAGAGGGGAGCACAGGAGCAGGTCGGCCTCCTGCTGCAGACCTACATGCAGCTGCTGCTGCCTGACGATGAGAAGTTTCACGGAGGCTGGGCCCTCATCAATTGTGACATGAGGTTAGTAGCTAGCTGTCCTGTCTTTTTCTGTCTATTTATAATGTGTTTTCAGTATTTTCTGACGGGCTCTCTTCACGTTTTCTCATTACCCACCAGCCTTGTTGATGCAAACAGCAAAGACGTTGACGTGCTGCTGCTTCTGTCTGACAAAGCCTATTACATTGCTTAGTAAGTCTGACATTAAATTCACCAAAATGTTTCCTTACAGATATTCCTATAGATTAATACATGTTTGCATCTTTTTTCTTGTAGCTACGATGAAGAAGCAGATAAAGTCAACCAATACCAGCGCCTCAATTTAGAGGGATTGGAAAAGATCGAAATCGGTAAGAAGTTACACTCAAAGCAGAAGTGAAGGTTCTTCGTGTTCACTCTCTCTCTGAGTCACCCAACACTTCCCAAAAGTGTGCTTAACAGTTTCTCACTAACCTTTCGGCAGTATCTCCGCTCATGATTCACGCAAGGAAATTCATGCAATAAAAAATGAAGTTACAAGTTGTGTTTTCTTTTTTTGCAGGTCCAGAGCCTACTCTGTTTGGGAAGCCCAAGTTCTGCTGCATGCGTTTGCATTACAGGAGCGAAGAGACCAGTGGATACTTCCACACGCTGAGAGCAGCCACACGAAACCCTGAGGATGATGGGAAAGGTAGGATGTCATTTTAAAAGTGATTTAAACACCCAGAGAAGCAAACTTTTTGGATTGTAAATTGTAAATACTGTTTGAGACTGACTTTGTGACATGTTTTCAGACACATTACAATGCATAGCAGAGATGCTTCGCATAACTAAAGGGACCACAGGGCTGGACATGCTGGTGGTTGAAAAGAAGCTGGAGAGGTGAGTACTCATTTTCATTGATCATTTTCAACCATGTGCTGCACTTTTAAAAGTCTGCTATGATGTTAACATATCTGCGTCATACAAATGTAATTAATTAAAATATCACAATGACCAAATCATTCAATAACGATTTAACCCCTGTAAATCATGCTTTTAACATACACTGAACAAAAATATAAATGCAACACTTTTGTTTTTGCTCCCATTTTTCATGAGATGAACTCAAAGATCTAAAACATTTTCTATATACACAAAATAACAATTTCTCTCAAATATTGTTCAAAAATTTGAAAACATCTGTGATAGTGAGCACTTCTCCTTTGCCGAGATAATGCATCCCACCTCACAGGTGTGGCATATCAAGATGCTGATTAGACAACATGATTATTGCACAGGTGTGCCTTAGGCTGGCCACAATAAAAGGCCACTCTGAAACGTGCATTTTTGCTTTATTGGGGGGGTCCGAAAACCAGTCAGTATCTGGTGTGACCACCATTTGCCTCACGCAGTGCAACACATCTCCTTCGCATAGAGGATGGATTATCTCGGCAAAGGAAAAGTGCTCACTATCACAGATTTTTTCAGATTTGTGAACAATATTTGAGAGAAATGGTTATTTTGTGTATTTAGAAAATGTTTTAGATCTTTGAGTTCATCTCATGAAAAATGGGAGCAAAAACAAAAGTGTTGCATTTATATTTTTGTTCAGTGTAAGTTGCAACTCATCATCAGTTCAGTGTAATATCACCGTTTTTCAATGAGGAAAAATATCAAAAGAATTAAAATAATTCCAGTTAGAATTCCATTAATTTTGATGCATGTTTTATGCGGGGTGAGATTTAAAAAAGCAACAACAACCTCTTCTTACCTTTTTTTTATAGGACACATTTGAACCTATTTCAGTCCCGGTCATGACTGCCAATTATTCTTTCAGTTTCACAATGTTTACCCATAGCAGTTTGTTTACATAACTGTTTTATAAATGTGGGGTCTTTTAATTAAAAGAGACACTGAAGAGATAGAGCATTTAGTGTTGACTTAAACTAGGGGGATTTATTTCTCCAGTCTGTGATATGTCATTCATTAGTAACAACATAGATTTGAAATGCATTCCATCAAACACATAAAAACACAATGTTTGGAAACAAGGAAAATAGCATGTTTTTTTAGCCCCATCGTGCAAACATTACTAAATGTCCAGTGTGCGAAAAAGTACACGTCGCACCGTCCGGGACGTGTTATTTACAATATCGGACAAGTAGATCTTTCAATTGATTTGTCCGGTGGACAAGTGACGTTTTTCGCCCTGATTTATTGACAAATTATTGATAAATTCAGTTTACAAAAGGCAGAACTCATTCGCAAATTGTACGTGTCCGCCATTGTTCGTTTAGAAATGTTAGTTTCGGTTCTGCTTGTCGATTCCTAAGGAAATGCATCTCGCCACTTTCTGTACAGTTAGACCGGGATTAATAAGAGTTGTGAGGACAGGGGGCGGAGGCCGAGCCCCGCGGACCGCAGCTCTCTCTCTCTATGCTCCGTATCAGCTGATCGCTGCATCTCAGTCAGTCAGTCAGTCAATCAGTCGTGAGCAAAGTCAGCGTTTAGCTCCTACAGTATGTTGTTAATATTGACCGCCATTTCCTTTATGAAGTAAAGCAGCCTCCCTGTCTGTGTCCTCGCGCTGTCCTCACATCCCCGGACCCCTAGACGCGGAGGAGCACAGGGATGTCAGTATTGTTTATGAAGCAGGGTATAGAAAGTACATTATTGAAATTAAAATACTATTTATTTACTTTTACAAACAGTGAGCAGCTGGGCAGCTGCAGCATGTGTATTGCAGGACATGTGTAAGCGTGCAAGCGTCTTTGAGTTGTAGAAAAGCGCTAGGCCCATAAATATAATGTATTATTATTAGGCCAATGTGTTGGACATGTGTGGTTGGACTCTGTCTCACAGGCAGTTTGCAGTGTAACATCAGAGGAGACTGGGCCAATTGTACATTCTCAAACTGCACCACTTAGAACTAACTAAACAATGCAGAGATTATTTTTATATAATTGTATTCAATAACCGTAAGAAATTAAACAGTATGAAGTGATTTGTAAATAGGAATACAGATTTGACTTAATGTTTTCATAAATATATTTTTCTCCCAGTTTGTCATGGGACTTATTTTTACCCTCTCAAAGAACCGGAATCGAGAACCGAAAATAACCGGAATTGAAAAGCAGAACCGGAATCGTTAAAATCCAAACGATACCCAACCCTTTGTGTGATGCAGTAAAATCTTACCGCTCACTTACGTTAGCGGTGTCGTAAAAACCGTGGGAAAATGTAAAATACGATGGCCAAGAAGAAGATTCCAGTGGCCCCAATTTTTGTCCATTCTGGACAAGTGAAAAATGTATTCGGACAAGTAAATTGCCAAACTCACTTGTCCATGGACAAGTACTCTCTAAAAACTTTTTCTCACACTGATGTCTTAATGTGTTTGAAAATAATATAACTACAATTTTGAAGCCAAGGCTCTTGGGGGCGGTGGTGGCGAAGTCGATAGGGACTTGGCAACTGGAAGGTCACCAGTTCAAGTCCCGGCAAGACCAAGTGCTACCGAGGTGTCCCTGAGCAAGGCACCGTTCCCCACACTGCTCCCCGGGCGCCGTTCAAAATGGCAGCACACTGCTCCTAACACTAGGATGAGTCAAATACAGAGAAACAATTTCCCCACGAGGGATTAATAAAAGTCCATCTTAGATCAGGGGTGCCCAACCTGTTTTTAACCAACAGCTACTTTTAAAGTTGCTAGTCTGCCGAGATCTACCAGTCCAAATAGAGGGGAGCTATATGCCATACATTTTTGCATACATTCACAGTAAATATTTATTCAGTATGATAGCTGTCTAACAGAAGTTAAATTCATTTCTCACTTATTCTGACAATGTACTTAACCCCAAATAAAAGAACCCAATAAAAAGAGTTGTTAAATAATAGTGAAGTCACGTTGTAATAACAATAACGAGTTTTTTTTTTTTAGCTTTGCCAAAAGCCACTGTGTCAAGTGTACCCGGTCTCAGTACCGACCGGGCAGGGGGACGGATCAGGTAGTGACAGTCACTACCCGATCCGTCCCCCTGCCCGGTCGGTACTGCGCATGTGCGAGATGCTCCGCCATATTGGACAACTCCGGACGGCAACCCAAGATGGACACTTGACACAGTGGCTTTTAGCAAAGCTCAAAAAGAGAACTCGAGAGAGATGAGTTATTTTTATTACAACGTGACTTCACTATTATTTAACAACTCTTTTTATTGGGTTATTTTATTTGGGGTTAAGTACATTGTCAGAATAAGTGAGGAATGAATTTAATTTCTGTTCGACAGCCATATGCCATACATGTTTGCATACATTCACAGTAAATATTTATTCAGTATGATAGCTGTCTAACAGAAGTTAAATTAGTGACTGCAGGCTGCTACGTGTTAACCACACACACCTCTACACACACCTCTACACACATCTCTACACACATCAAACTGCCTGATTACTCCCCCTTTTATTAGTTTTATGACGGAGATGTCCAGTCACCAAGGCGCATGATGTGTGTGTACTCAGCTCAGCTCTGTGTGTTCGGTGTGTTTGTGTCTGTCCGACACCGGCATTTGTTTTCAAATGACCATGAACAGTAATTTACACACATCTGGCTAACTCCATAGGTAGCCTATATGCGGGTGTTTCCAAAATAAATTAGTTTAATCTTAATCTCGATGTAGTGCTAAATGCTGTCGGACGTGCACCAGAACGAACGTAACTATCATATCTTCTGTAAACAAATGCCAGTGATACACACACACACACACACACACACAGGCGACTGGACATCTCCTTCATAATGCGCCTTCTCCTCGTTTTCACAGCATTCACTGGATTATCCGTAAATCATACAAACAAAACCAAAACGTTGATTTATCTGTTTTCCCGTTTTGGTTTAAAAACTGAATAACGTCGTTTTTTTGGTTTTCCGTTTTTCCGAAAAACCAAAAAACGACACCGGTTCTTTTTTAAACGTTGTTAATATGTTTTGGATGCATATTGTTCTAGTATTTGTTCAGGCTGTTACATACAATTAGCCTCTGTTGCTGCTGGTGGTGAGTAAATATTCAAATCAGTTAAAATTGACAACCGGTCTGCGACTTTTTTGTATCTGCCGGTCCTTGGCACAATAAAGGTGGCGCCGCCGCCAGGGATTTTGGGCCCCATGAAAAGATATCACATTGGGCCCCACCACTAGGCCCAGGCCACGCCAACCAAGCACAATTGCTGTAACCACACCTCCAGAACCCAACCGACTCATTTATACTTTAAATAACTCTACCGGCTTGCATCTATCTTGTAGTCCAATACTAACTGCACAATATTTACTGACACTGAGCGGTGAAAATATAACACTGTGCAGACTGCAAATTCTACTGCAGTATAATTCACTATTTGATATAACACTAACATTCCTGACAATAGACCTCAATAGTCATCTTTTATGGTGTACATGCCTTTTTAATAAAAAATTTGAATGGAACATTCAAAAATCTAAATAAATATACATGACCTCTTAAATTAAAATAAAGTGAACATTAACAGTAACACCAATATTATCATTTATAAAATGCTATAACAAAAGAAATAACATAAGCACCAGATTTTTTTAATTAAATATACATACCAACTACAAAATAAGCGGGTATTAAAGTGTAAACGGACAACAAAACGGATATGGAAATGAAAAGGCCTATCACCTATTCTCAGTCTTTTTCTCATCATGCATCTTGTGTGTAGTGATCCAATACCGTTACCATAGCCTTGCCCTTTAACAGTTATTACTGGTTATTATTGGGGGCGGTTTTGGCGCAGTGGTTAGAGCGTTGGTCATCAGATCAACGGGCGTTGGTGAACTCCAGTTCGAATCCCGCCTCGGCCGCCACTGCGTCAGGCCGTTGTGTCCTTGGGCAAGACACTTTACCCGCTTTTGGGTAATGTCCGCAGTAATGACTCTTACATGTCTAATATGTGTAATGTGTACTTGTAAAGCGCTTTGAGCACCTGTAAAAGCGCTCTAATAAAAAAATGTAATGCATTATTATTATTATTACGATCAGCCTTACTCACCAAGAGCCCAGCGCCTAACCTTCTTACAGGCAAAGTCACTGATCAAGTCCTTGAAGTCCAGCTTTCTAGCCAACTGGCTTTCAATAGACAGCATGGCAAGACTGCAAAGCCTTATGGGGGACAGGGCTGCGGAGCCTAAAGATGGATCTGTGGGTCCTGGCACCAGGGGGAGGGACAACTGATTTAGTATGAATAGCTGCTAAAAATGTAACTGCATTTATTAAATGTCAGCTAAAAGAGGAGTGAAATTAAAAACCTCAGCATTTTTTGTGAAGATATTAACAGTACTTAATGTCAGCAAAACATTACAATTATTATTTACAATGGACTAAGCTTAGCTAACGGACTAATTTCCACCACTCATAGACCACACCCACCTCTTCTTTTGAAAAACTGGGTGACATACTGTTTTCTTTCTCTCCTTTCTTTTCTTTTTTGAAAGCCTGACTTTGTTAGTAGTAGCCTCCTCACATGCTCATTCTCTGCTGCTAGGAAGAGCGGTGCCGCGCAGTGTTTGAAGGCAGGACCAAACCATTACATGTAAATAGAGGGGGGTGTACAGAGGCTTTGGATAATTAACTTTTGGAAGAAAATAAGTGAAATGAATCGTAAGTTTAGTGATTACATTATCAATATAACGTTATATTAATGTTAATTATTGATGATTGATGAAAAGTTACTTACATTTTTTTTCTTAATGTTCTAAAAATGTTTGGGGCCCCTGTCAGTCACGGGCCCTTAGAATCGTCCTAACTTTTCACCCCCTTACGGCGCCCCTGCCCACTCACTGTCCACCAGCCACCACCCCCCCCGATACATGGGGTCACGCCAATCACAAAGCTTTGATGCGTTCAAGTGCTCAAGATTATGTTATAGGACATTAACGGTAAAACAGAATATTGTTGTTCTATTTTTAGACACATCTCGCGATCGACTGGGAATCTCAGTCGATCGCGATCGACTGGTTGGGCATCTAGATGTAATGCCTGATATAATACAATACAAGATTGTATGCTGTATTGGCCGAATATTCAAAAATGTGGTTTTACTAGGTTTCAATGGCTTCATTTTTGTTCTAGCTGTCTTTCTTTCAGCTACACAGTTAATTATTGACTGATTATAAAAGACCCACATGCTGGCCATCAAAGCACAACTCTTACTTTGTTATGTTTCTGTGTTCCAGGCGGCAGAGTAAACCTCATGAAGATATAATGGGCATCCAGAGCAAACCTGCTGACCAGGTGACGGGCAGCTCTGGTCTGGCTCAGGGCAAAAGTTTCCTCCTCAACAAATTCTCCTCCCTCAACCAGAAAGTCAAACAGACCAAGACAAACGTAAACATTGGCCCCTTCAAGCCCCTCGGTAGGCTGGGAAACTTCTCTAAACCCGATGTTAAAGTAAATTTCCTGAAACCAACTATGCATGTCAACCTGTGGAAGTCAGACAGCAGCTTGGAGACATCGGATAACAACCCCGCAGCAGCCCTGAAAGACATGGCTGACGGCCACTCTGAAATCTCCGACGACTCTGACTCCTATAATTCCGACACAGAGCTCCCGTGTTCTGGCTCTTTAGAAAACGTGGACTATGTTCTGCCCAGCTGCGGCATTGTAGCATCGCACCCCCGACTGGGCAGCCGCTCGCAGTCTATCGGCAGCGTGGAGCTAAATGTCCCCTCTGTTATCAGGGTCACTGGCTGCGACGGGAAGCAGGAGAGCCCCTCTCAAGACAGCGATGACAAGTCCCCAGGGGACGCCTCGGTGGCAGAAGAAGCCATTCTGATCGACTTTGGTACTCCCATTGATGCCTACTGCCACCAGTTTGTCCAGGATGCACAGACCAAACCTGTGGAGGTGTTTGGAGAGGTCCCACCAGCTGCCGTCCTCACGGTGCCTGTGCAGAATAAGACCCTAGCAGACTCTGAGAAGCAGCCCAGCTCCGAACCGCCGGCCCCGGAGGAGCCCCAGCTCCCAAGGCCCTCCAAGCTAGATGTCGACTCCACTACCTCCAGCGCCAACCTCCTCTCCGTCCAGAAGCCCAGCTCCGCAGCCTCAGGAGGCTCTCAGAGGAGCCTGTGTTCCCAGATGGAGGGCAGCCTCTGCCCCTCACCCGCAGACAGCAACGGCAGCCGAGTAGTCTCCCCCTTTGCCAAGATCAAGAGCTCCATGGTCCAGGTGGCCAGCCTCACCCAGGCGGGACTCACCCAGGGCATCAACTTTGCCGTGGCGAAGGTCCAGAAAAGCCCGGAGCCAGATACTGTCAACGAAGCCCAAGAGAACGAGCTGAAGGCAATGTTTACACAGTGCCAGACCAGGATCATTCAGATCTAGTGCTTTCCTTCTAGCAGGATGTTGTAGTCGTGTAGAAGCCTCCTGTATGGTAGCAGTAACAAAAGCTTGCACTTAGCGTCACTACTCGGCCAAGAAATGCGCTGTTGAATTTGCCCTTTAGTTAATCCTGCCTGTGTTGATGACTATTGTACAGAATTTAGAAATATAAACCACGGCCTAACATGACAGTGACCATGTTTACATGCACATACTTATGGATTCCTTACTCTTAAGAGAGCACCGATTGTCTTGTCTAGCTTTTTCATCTAATGACGGTTAGCTCATATCCATTTTTGCCACGCAACATGCGCAATGTCAGGAGTTATGATTCCCATGTTCCAATTTTATAGAACATTTGATATAAATAAGTGTATGTACATCCAAATACTATATAAATCTAGAAATAGCGCTGCCGATTAAGTAAATAGTTTGTGAATTTTCCTATCAAATTGCAAGGAAATTATTATCATGCTCAACTTAAGACATAAATAACACGTTTTTAAGATATTTTAAACCGTACGTCCAAAGTGGTATGCAGAGTATTTTTGTGCATGTAAACATGACACTAAAGTAATTATACCCACAGTGCTTGCATGTGAGGTTAAGGCTAACTGATTTTAACGAGGCAGGTTGACAGTAGCTGTACGTTGAAAGACCAATCTGACTTTATCTTATACTGTACGTCACCCTGTATGTGCAGGTCACTTATCGGCGTTTGTGATATAGACCTCGTAATAACCTTCGATTTGTAACATGTTGTTGTAGAACCCGACCAAAAATCTTTTGGGATTTTCCTCAAAGGACAATTGTGTGTTAACGCTCCTTTGCATAGCTGTCAGAAAGTAGCCAGACGACATACTGTACGTAGTTCTCCTATGTAAAATCAATGTTGTCACGTGTAACTTAGAGGATATACCTTTCTAGAAATCATGACTATGTTGATATGTACAGTGAGTATCGTATCTGTTCCCTGAGTAGAGCCTTCCTTTAAAGCGTTTTTGTATTGATGGTAGGGTGGCATCTTAACGTGTTCAAAGAGGTATGAGAATTATATTTTGAAAGGAACGCCCAGCACTGTCCATGCTGACCCTGAATAACCAGAAAACTGCTGATTGGAAATTGATTTTGATAGATCCGATAATGGTTGTACTTTATGAGGGATTGTTTGAGTCCTCGGCCAGCGTTGTACATTGACGTCGCATGTCAGGAGAGTAGCATATAGTAGATATATATGCAATTGCACCCATCCAATTATTCGAAACACTGACGCTTTATGCACTCCCTAAACTGAAATCTTATTTGCCTTAACAGGGAATTGAAGTGGGATTATGTATATCAGGTATTTATGGCAAAATCTACCTTTTTTTAAAGTCCATTCTTTACATGTTACATTGTCGTACTGTATAAAAAAAAAATCATGTTCAGGGTTTTGTCATCAAGCTTTATCTAGGGATATTTCATCCACGGGCACAATCGTTCTCCATGGAAATGAGCGGGTTTTTGGACATGTAAAGCAGTGGGTTGGAGTGTGTATGCTGCTGGTATTTGGGAGTCCTAGTTATATTTATATGCTATAAAGCCGTAAACATTGTTATACTGTACATGTCGTTCCGTTAACCTCAAATAGAGAGGTTTCACCCGTTACTGTCCTCCTCCACCACCTCATCACGCTGCTGTGTATATCCGTGTCTATCTATGATAAATAATATTAAGATTTGCTTCAAGATGAAATATCCCAAGATAAACGGTCGCACGTTTCATATTTTTGTGTTATATTTGCGTGTTTTCTTCAGTTGGCTTGCTCGCCAGCAAATACTTGTATATTTGATTGACTATAATTATGGTCAGGGACATTATATAGTTATGACCTGCTGATAGAGTGTGGTGCTGCCAAAGCTTTAGGGTGGAATGCAAAGTTTGAATGCAGAGGTTGGAAGGTGTTTTTCTTTTTTTAATATTAACTGCAGGACATTGGAGCAGTTCTCAAGCAGAGCAGAAACGTATTTCTGTCCCAAACTTGCTGTGTTGCTAAAAGGAACAATAATCCTCAACATTCCCGATATAGACCACAATGCAACAGTGTTGGTGTCTGGTTTTATATGCAACAGATGGCATAGCTCTATGATCCTATATTTGCTGGGTGAGATTTCTCTCCTTTCCGTTTTGTTTTTACACCAAGTGCTTTGCAACACCTCTTGATTTTTTTGTCTGTGGTTGACCTCCCCTCTTAATAGGACCCCTGACCATGAAAAAAAAACATGTGACTAGAGGTCTTAAAGCATTTGATTTGCACTGTTTTAGCACATTTTCTAGCATTAGTACCATATCATCTGAATGTCCGTACTCATTACTTTCCTCTTTACCAACTGACTGTTGTTTTCCACGGTGTACTGAGATTGTATTGTATATTAAAGTATCCTATTTATTCTTATCCTCTTTGTGTGTGTTACTTGATAACAAAATATCAATTTGTTTAGGAAGATATTCCATTGGAATAAAAAGCGTTGCATGGACAGTAAGTCTCCAGCATATCAAATCCATCTTTATAAAGATGGAAATGAGCTAAATGTATAAAGAAATAATTCAGACTGTTTAAAGTGAAGGTATATCTAAATCTCATTTGCATCTCAGTTCTGTAAATAAGTTGAATACGACAAACCATGACATGAAAAACATCTTTATTACAAACTTTTTTTTGTAGGTATCAAAAAGAAAAACAGAAGGCGTCTTGTTTCCTCGCGGTGTGATCACGGCTCGTTGCCGTTCAGACACTTCTGCTGCTCCACGCGGCTCCTGCGCAGCACCTCGATGTGTTTGGCCCTCAGCCAGCTGTCTGTGCACAGAGACGTCAGCCCCAGGCTCAGAGACAGCAACCTGCAGACACACCGTCAGTCAGACACAACTACACCAAACACTGAGAACAAAACAGTTTCCTGGCCTCCGTCAGACAAACACTAAGTCAACGTATTTCACAACTCTTTAGGTTGCATTCACCCTTGAAGTGAATGTCCCTGCTTATGTCATATCTGGCATTTACATTGTTGGTCATGATGTCTTGTTTAACACTTCTTTGAAAGAAGGCTTTATATACTGTTGTTTATTATTCTCACTAGATCAAAAGTTAAGCAATGCCAAAAAAAGGAGCTTATATAAACATAATCCTCGTGCATCGACACGTCTGGCTTTTCAGACTGATCGATCATTATAGCGGTGTTATTGATAGGGTAGGGTGTGAGCTGTAACCTCAGCTCCCATAAAGGACCCTAAAGCTGTATGATCAACATTATTGGTTTTAACTTTTGCATGCATTCTATTATATCGGGCTTTCAGCCAAGAGCCCTGGCTTCCAAAGTCTTTTCGGTACTTTTTTTATACCATATCGAGACACTTTGTCACGTTAGAGCTATAGAGCAAACACATGCCATTGTCCTGGCTGTTGTCTTATGCAATGCATCAAATCTAATCATTGACATCACAGACTTCTAAAAATCCCTTAAACATTCACTATACAGAAAATACTTCCTTTTCTTTGGTGGCATCATATAAACACACTAGCATTTAAATGGTTTGGATTTCTAAAAATCAATGAATATTTGGTAAGGACAGTTATATATAATTCATATCAACTTTATGGCTGTATTTGACCCAGAAGTTCTTTCTCCTCATTAAATGAAATGTAGGTGGAATGGTTATTGACAGCCCACCTCGACACGACCAGCATACTGTGGAGGTCCTCAGCGGAGACGCTCTGAGGGTCGTCCTTCCTCATATCTACAAAGTCATCCTCAACTGACTGAGGACAGCAGAAAGGAAAAGGCAGTTAAAGGACACTGAGGCGGACGGATGATAACTGCTAATTCAATGGAAACACACAGGCCTGATGGGAACAACTACCCTTCAAAACAATTAATTACACTGACTTTGATTTGTGACTGCTGCTTATTTCCCCATGGCTCTCACCTTTGTCATTTCGTCAGAGATGCTGTAGTCCAGCAGCCGAGCCACGCTCAGGTACATCCTGAACTTGTTGAGCTGTGAAGCCTGGGGGTGCATGTGCAAGCTGCTCAGATACTCCTCCATGTTGGGGGGCGCGACCTGAGACTGTAGGTGTATCTGGCAGTCCGACTGTGGAGATAGAGGAAGAAATGTTGGCATCGTGTAAGGGAAGAACTTAACCTTTTTACAGGTGTTGCTATGCAGATCAAGCTCTGCCTGCTGTGTGCACACGCTTATTCTGACAGGCGTGTGCACAGGCATCAGGCCAGACAGGAGCAAAGCGCTCTGACCGTGAAGCTCTGCAGCAGCTGGAGGGTCAGACTGATCATCAGCTGATAGTGTTCACTGTAAACACAGGCGGGCACATCTAACCAGCCTGGGAGTTGTTTACGGCGCGCTGCCCTTCGCTGCACGACTAATAGAGTGCCGAGCCTGCCGCCTCTCCCAGGATTGCTCCTGTGACACACAGCTGCCGCCATGGCAACACGTTAGACCAACACACAGGAATAGCACACGGCACATTCCTCAGGCTGTTCGCAACAGAGTGAGACCCGGGCTAAAGCCTCCGCCGCCTGGGTTGTTGCTGCGGCCAACCAATGACAGCGGCCGGAGACAACCTCCAGCGTCAGACGCGTCTCACGAGAGGCTGCAGGAAACCTAACCCCTCCCTGGCCGTGCCGTGAGATTTTTTTGTCCTGAGGTTGCACGCCCCGTCCCTCTTTGTCCTCACCGGCAGCAGCGAGCGTCCCTCTGACGCGGTGAGCACGTTAATATTGCAGGGGAATTCCATCTGGTGGTAGTTAAAGTCATAATCAACCTTCTGCCACGAGATCAGGTTCCCCAGGGCCGTGATGTTATGCACACCTACAGGACAAAAACAAAGAAGAGAAATCTGGTTTGTGTCAGGACACTCAAATCACACTAACAGAGTCCGCAGTTGGACATTATCTGCAGCGGTCGTCCTCTCAGTGTCGTCCCCTCGTGGAGATGCCTCACCTGTCGTGTCCAGCTGTCCCTGCTCCAGCTGGATCTCGTCCAGGAACAAGGAAGTGTGTTTGGCCAGCTGCAGGGCTCCGCTCACTAGCCGGTTGGCCACATAGTCCTTCTTTGGCACGAACTTCATCTGGTTCATATTCTGGAGGCTCATGGCTAGATAGAACGACTGCAGAGGGGGAAACATCTTTTAGTGCCTTACATTTAAACCCAACATTAGTGGATAGAAAAGCAGTGGCGGTTGCTTGGATTCACTCACAGAAGGCACCAGCTGCTGGATGACCTGGTAGAGGCGTTCAGTGTACGAGGAGACCGTAGGACAGCCACTCAGGTTCAAGGAGAATTTTCCCAGAGGGAGAACATCCCTTCTGCTGTACCTACAAGAAACCAACCATAATGTGGAATTAAAAAAACCTCTTTTGGCTTTCAGGAAGACACAAAACAAAGATAGGACGGTTGAACTGAACTTCACATACACGTTAGAAATGAGATGCAGGATGAGATACTCGGCAGCCAGGGCATCTCCCAGCAGGATGTGAGTGAAGTATGTGAGCAGCTCCGCCCTGACAGCAGCCATCTCGCTCAGGGTGGACGATAAAACTGAGGAGGAAGGACAGAGAGTTACAACAGGTCCCTATGGTAACTGAAGGCATGTGTGCTTTACTGTGGAGGACATTCACAACATTGTTACTCTTGTTGGACATCCCTGAACTTCAAAATAATGGCCCCTTTGTTCTGCTTCCACAGAGCAAAGGGCCATAGATCATTTGACTTACTCGCAGGTATGATGAGCATTTGTTTAAATGTGGGTTTTCATAATAGCTTAGTTAAGTGTGGCACAGAGAAAGCTATTTATTAGATGTCACAATCACCATTTCAAACTTATCATATTTCATTTCATCTTAACACAATTAGTTGACGCATCATTTCAGCACTAAAATAAACGCCTACTTACAGCTCTGGAAAAATATCGAGGCCACTGCAGCATTATCAGTTTCTCTGGTTTTACTATTTATAGTATTAGTTTGAGTAAATGAACATTCTTTTATTGTATTCTACAAACTACTGAGCACATTTCTCTGTGTTGGAATTCAGCAGACACTGGAATGGAATGGCTGCCATACACGTAGAGATTGAGATTTAAGAACAATTTGGAGTGGTCTCCTTATTCTTTCTGTAACGATCTGAACTCAAAGTGTACAAAAACACAGCATAGTAATTAGTATCACAACGCATCTACACACTGTGTAATTCAGCATGAAAAGGCACTTTGTATACATTTGATGATTTTTGAATTTAAAGTACTTTTTTCAACTTTTTGAAGCGGTGCAGCTGGACTCAGATGATACATGAATACAGTGTAGGCAAGAGAAGGCAACATTTGTCTAAGGATGTGTTGTCCTAGTGATCATAATCCAAATAGTTTTCTGTTTACATATCACTTTTCACCACAAAGCTCCCGTGTTGGTTTGGTATGAATGGCACATTTCAACAATCCTGTTTGCTGAGCTATTTCAAAAGATCCACTTCTACTCTGCACTTGCATTTCAAAACATGCAACATGTGTCAAAGCAAACTTCTATAAAGCAGCCCGTTACACGACACAGATGAATAGCAGCTAGGCTTGTTTACATCTGTGTAACAAGTGTGGCGATGCAAACTGTTTGCAGCAGCAGTGATTCCCCAGAGTTTGTTTTCCTCATTAGAAAATGATATACATAGGAAAGGTATACCCGCAAAAAGCGTAAAAGGGCCTCTAACAACATGAGGGGATGCAAATATTCTTGATACTGGCATTTGCAGTCGTGTGCACACAAAACCACAATGATGTGTCCTTACAGGCACTGCTGTCCTCCAGGGTGGGGGGGAGCAGGGGGTTGTTGTGCGGCAGAGGCTTGGCGTAGAGCATGTGGAGGCGAGGCACGAGCGAGGCCGGCGGGCAGTGCACCCTCTGCTCCTCCGCCGTCTCCATGGAATCCGCCGGGTCCAGGAAGGAGGAGGAGGAGTCTCTGTGTGAGCACGCCAACAATGAGCAGCAAGCACGCAGATCAGCACTGAAGGGAAAGTAAACTAAATGCTGTGTCTTACTTCTCGACGGCCAGAGCGCTGAGAGCGGGGCTGACGGAGAGGATCCCGTAGACCTCCAGTGTGTCGTTGAGTTTGAAGCCGTCCCATTCAGCGTACACCTGCCGGAAACACACACCTGTTACAGGGTATATGTAAACCTTTTAAGACCCTTTCCATACATTTTAAGACCTCATCGTCACTTTGAGTTTTAACCGGTTACCTTGGCGACACACTTGACCTCACATTGACTATATACAGTATTGATTGTCCTTCCTCCTTATCTTCCAACCATTTGGACGCAGACTTGCATTTCCCCATAACGATGTTGCTTTAACAACCGGCGTAAACGGACGTTATCAAGCGGTGAGCGCGCGATGTCCTGTTCAGATGACGTCAAACCCAACGGGATGCCATAAATAAACTACACAGAATCACACTACACACCTACGCCATGATTACATACAGGCACACTGTAGAATACAACCTCTTTGGACCATTCATATACTTATTGAAAACAAGCTACAAAATGTAATACCTTGGAAAATGCCGTTTAATACTTTTTAATAGCCTTAATTTTCGCTAAATTGATCTATCAACTTTTAATACTTTTTAAGACCCCGCGGACCCCCTGTGTTAGCTTCTGCTCTCCACTGGAGAGTCTGCTGATAACAGTGGGGTCTCTGAAAACCCTCACTGAGACTTTCCCGTCCATATCATGGATTTTCTTGAAAAAAACGAGGCTACAATTCTGTTTAATTCATGGGAACGTGCAACATTCTATAACTCTACACCAAAATTCAAATGATGAAAGTGTGATGAATCTGCAGTTATTATTAACACCCCTTTCCCACAAAATACAGTTTTTAAATAACCCTTTTCGGACTAATATACAGTCAAAAAGTGTTTTTTTCCAAGCTATTATAGGAAGATCTGTGATCAAGATATACAAACTACACAAAATGAATATGTGGTTGCAAGTGAACTTGAACTTTTTTGGGGTAAAACATGATTTATTTCCTGATTTTGATTACTTTAAAACATTCAGCAACAACTCTTTACATAAACACATGCTGTACATTTTAAGTTAAGGGTTTCAGTAGTTGAGTACACATTTTAACACAATTCAGTGCAAACATTTAATTGGGGAGGATAAGATATATTTATTTTTTTCTTTAAGTATTCGAAGTCGAGCTATAAGACTTTAGCCAATCCGGTGAATTCAGTGTTTACAGAAACAGAGACCAAAGCATACACACCTTGACGAGGCAGGAGGGGCCTTTCTCTCCGGGCAGGGGGAAGTTGAGGTCGAGGTGGGAGGCAGGTGCCGTCTGGTTGGAAGGAGCTTCTGTCTCCCGCCGCTTACACTCACCGTTGCCATGGTGTTCTGTGGGACTCTGAAGACCTGCAGTGAGACAGGGAACAGTCTACATTCATGGCCAAAAAACACACACAATATACTGTAATTGTTACATATCAACATATATATATATAAATGTCAAATAAATCAGAGCTTTGTAATTATTTACAGCTCATCTTTCCGTCAACCTGTCTCTACCCCTGCTGCAGCTAGCAGTGTCCTACAATCTCCCAGAGTGCCTAGAGGCAACCCTAACATCACTAATACGTGTGTCAGAGGAGGAGACACATGCTGGAGCAGATCAAGGGAAAGTCACTAATTGATCATAATGCAGTAAAACACTACCTTCCAATGTGAATTTGATTGGTTGCAAAATGTCTTTATGGGAACAAGACAAACACTTCTGTTTACACACCAGTATGCTGTTCCCTCTGCTTCTGCGGCTGTGTGTCCATGTCGTCGTCGTCTTCCTCGTAGCTGCGTTTCTGTCTCGTCGGAACATAAGAGGTGGACGGAACCACTCTCGCTTGGCTTGAGCTGGCATAGCTGTGCGACAGAATTAAGGAACAACTAGGGAGCAGTTTTCAAAAACACTTGTTGGGTCCAGCAAAGAACAAAAGACCAAATCCTGTTCAAGGGAAATCACCATTTTTTAAATGCACAATTTGGACAAATAAGGATATCTCTTTCACCCAGGGACTCTCTCCGGGGATTGGCACGCAGTAGAAAGTCTGTCTCTCTGCAGTCACTGTGTTTTTGGAGTTCAAATCCACCTGGAGATAGAAAATGTTTTCTGTTAGCAAAGCTGAAGCTACATTGAGGTATGTTTAATATCTCTTAGTGGAGAGGGACTTACCCCACATTCCATCACATCTTTGTACTTCCCGCATTTCAACACCTGAGGATAGCCAGAAAGTAAAATGAGATGCAAATGTGATGACATCCAGCACATTATCAATGTGATTGTAATTGCAAATATCTGCACAGGAGACAAGGAAGCGCTTACTTTTGCCTTTGTAGAGGGATCAACAGCCTCATACGCTCCCATGTAGAACTCTGGATCGAACATGTCTTGGATTAAACAGCGGAACTTCACCAGGCTGTTGGGCTTCATGTAGTGCAGTGGGACATCGTTCAGAGAGGGGACCTGCGATAGAATAAGGACTGGTGTCAAATGCAGGAACTGAAACAGCCTTTGACATTGACAGGCCTCTTTGAGGAGTTTACAAGTCGAAAGGATCTGCAAGCTGCATTACCCAGGTCTGAGCGTCCTTCTCTTTCAGGTGATCTTTAAAGAATTCAACCGCTTTCGCCTCCCATCCAGAGTTCGGATTGTTCTGGGAAGCAGCTGGAAACATAAATAACAAGAGCATTATATGATACTTAAAGTGACAAAATCATTAATTGGCCAGAATATTAGAAAAAGTTGTATCCAAAAAAAGATTATACATTTATATGTCAGAACCATGTACATTCAAATATATAAAATGAAGGACATACAAGATATAGCATTGTCCTTTCAGATTGGAACAGTAGAACAATAGGCCAATTATTACTATTTAATTAAATAAAATGAATAATTAAAAAAATAATGTATATGGATAAAATACATCTGAATAAGTTAAATAAAAGAAAAATGAAAATGTTTTATTTCAGTCTAGAAATGTTGCATATCGTCCCTTCTTACTTATCTTTTTAAACCTTTAATAATAGAATACCTTGGCTTTGAGAATCCCCGACATTGTATGGGCTACAAATATCAAATAAAGTAAGCATGGGATAAAGATAGAAATAATTATGCGTGTAATTTTGATGGAACAATGCGTTTCTGGAACAATAGTTATTGTCATTAAGTGTTTAGAGAAGTTAAGACCGTTTTACATTACTTTAACACACTTTAGACCCGTGAATGCCTCATGTTGTGAATGGTTGGATGTGTGCACACAGGTCTACAAACCAAACTACACACCCAGCACTTCTTGTAAAGAAAAGTGAAACAATGCGCTCATACAAGCTGCAACAAAGCAGCATCGGCAGTTAAAGCACACAACTAAGTTATTAGCCATTTCTGAATGATTGAAAAAGACTACAAGGGATGAGCATGGTAGTTAGCATGGTAAGTAGCCATAAAGCTAACTAGCTAGGTTCACGCGTTAAAGTTAGCTGTCAAGGAGAGAAGTTCCGGTGTGTCTCTTACCGAACATCCCTTCAACAACACCGAGAGGGTTGTTAATCCAGTCATGTGTGGTAGGCATTGTTGGCCACTGACAAAAATGGCAACAATATTTTATTTTAAATAGCAGAGTAAAATCTCTGGGAAAACTCTATTTTGTTGACTTTCGGCACACACCGGATGGCAGAAGTCAGGGCGGGAAATTTGCGTCACCAGTCGCTCGTTTGTTTTGTTTACAGGGTCCATCCGGAGCACGGAGCTATCACACTTTCTGAATTACTGTGCCTCAGTGGGTTAGGTGATTTGGTTTGAGGTTGCCTGTAAAGTGAGACTAAAAATAATAAACTTTTTATTTTAAATGATTGTAAATCAATAATATCAGTTTGTTATTTAGCATATTTAAAAGGTTATAATGTCACCTCGGAGCTAATCTCGTTGGCCTGTAGGTGGCAGTAGTGTGTGAGAGTGTTTGGTTTTCCTACAACCAACGAAGTGCTGTCAAAGGACCTGCACGATTTCCGCAGATCTACAAACGACGTGTCGCGCTGTGTTAACTCTGTTAATGAGTTGGAGATCTTTGAAAATCTGTGAGGGCAGGGACAAGCTTTCCCTGGACCTGAGCGTTTTCTGCCTGCCTGCGAGTGGCTACGTGTAATTCAAGGGAAAATGGCAGATAGGAGAATTAATAATGTTGCCAACACCAGTGCAAATTTACTGTTCAGCGGCGCTCCGGAGTTTAACTTCAACCTGCCTTTCATGCCAGTGAGTCAGGCCACTGGTCCGGCGGTATTGTCAGGAGGTAAGCAGCAATACCGACTGAGAAAATGTCTAAACATTAGCTGTGTCGTTAGCAGGCTAAGCTAACAGCTAGCCCAGTTCCTGTGCTGCTTTAAGCGGTCATTTAGTGTAAAAGAAGGTTAAACCGCGTGTATGAGCTGACTGAGAGGTTAGCCTGTTGACAGTGATGTGTTCTGGTCAGACTGTCCTCTGTCTGATGTGACATGAAGAGGATGTGAAGCTATTTGGGAGTCATATGATCAAAACATGTCCTGTCTTTAAATTGGCCACATCTTGCTATCTAAGTTATTTTACAAGTCCGTTTCTATAAAATCTATGAGCCATTAGCTGCTGTTTGTTTCCGCTTCCACATAATCCTCAATGTAAGGTCCGTGTTGTGACAGCTGAGCTGATGTACTGTTCTATAGAGCTTAGTTTCATCCTCCAATTCTAACCAGTTTATTAAATACATTTGACAGAAAAAGGAACGTTGATTAATAATGTAAATGTGTAATCACTGATTTAAATGTCTTTACTGTGAGAATATGATGCTTGTAAATTGAGTAAAAATCAAACATCTTCATTAGGAGAAAACATGACATTTTAAGATGTCACCTCGGCCCTGCATAATTCTGATGTCCATTTTCTCAAACGTTTACCTGGGCTGTCCGTTGAAGAATCACAAATAAATGTGCTAAACTTCAATTTTCTGTTTTGATTTAATAGAAGACTCGACTGATGTTGGAGAAGAAGACAGCTTTCTAGGACAGAGCTCTGGGAATGGGACAGCCCCCTCTACATTCAACTACTTTTCCAGCCCCTCAACCAGCAGTGACCCGTTCGCAGCCATCGGCCAGGCACCATGCCCCCCGCCGGCCCTCTCCGCAGCCCCAACATCAGCAGGGCCCGTTTCTGTTCCCAGCAGTATGGGCATGGCTCCGGTGGCCCCTCCAGCTTCACACATGAACCCCGCTCCTCAGGCGTTTGGCAATGCAGTTTACCAGAGCCCTATGGGCCGTCACACTCCTCCCCCCGCCTCAATGACCCCACCACCTCCCCAGATGCAGCAACAGAGTCATAACCCGTACCGACACACCACCAGCAGCAGCAGAGCCAGTCCCTATATTCCATCTCCAGAGGTCCTGCCGCCAACACACACACCTCAGCAGAATCCATACTCCCTTGGCTCTCCGCCGCAGACATTCCCTATGTCCGGCCCCTCATTCACAAAGGTACATATCAGCTTATCAGTGACTGTGTTGGTTTAGCTTTTTTTAAGATACTTAAACTCATACTATCTCCACTGGGCGTAAGCCTATTGGAGATAATGTGTTCTGTTGTCTCTCTGTGTGTCTTGTCCATCAGCCAAATAATTAGTTTGCCCTAATTTGTGACTGTAAATTCAAGGAGTGGTTACAGGGATTAACACTGTTTGAATAACCCAGTTTATTTGCTGTTCTATACAATCATTGACTGCAGACTTCTCACTCCCCGTAACAGGCTGATCAACAACTGCTTCAGTAGTAAATGAGAGTTTCTGAAAATCACCTAGCCTTAAAACAAGCTATAGATTTCACATGTTGACCTTGAACTGAAGCATCTGCAGATTCATTCCAAGATATGGATAAGTTGTGATGCAGTTAAACATATATATAAGACAACTACATACCAGTGAATGTTATCTTTGTTGTCAGCTGGATTTGAAGGGAGCTGAGATATGAGAAAGTGCACTTTTCTAGTTAGGTTAATAAATAAAACGACCTTCGTGCCTCAAATAACATCATAATCAGTGAAGAGGAGTTTATAATTAGTATTCCTTCTTCAGCCTCCTCCCACACAGTACCAAGGGCCTCCGCCTCCACCCACCGCTGCCGGAGCCGTGGTTCCTGCTGGTCCCATGATGCAATACAACTACAACATCTACGAGCCTGTTCAGCCTCACTGGTTCTACTGCAAGCAAGTGGAGTCAAAGAGCGTCTGGCTTCCTTTCAGCATCATTGACTCCCTTCAGCTGGAGGAGACGTATAACTCAGGTGAGGTGACTCGTGCTAATTTAGTGGGAATGTTTCTCTACAGAGAAATCAGAACGTGTTGGTGCTCTTAATGAAACTGTGATCTGTTCTGATGCTTTTATTCTTCCAGTTCAACCAGACCCAGAGAATGTGATCATACGTACGGATGGAGGGCGTTACGACGTGCAGCTTTATGACCGCATGCGCTCCTCGGTGTTCTGGGAAGAGGAGCCCACGGAGGTCCGGCGCTGCAGCTGGTTCTACAAGGGGGACACGGACAGTCGCTTCATTCCTTACTCTGAGGAGTTTAGTGAGAAGCTGGAGGTTTGTACCACTACTTCATTGATCCAGAAACAGATATTGTGTTTATCAATCATTTACATTTTTCATCCAGTCCTTTATCGACTCTATTGTGTTACTATGTATTGTAATGTAGCATGTTTTTAACTTTAGGGAGAATATAAGAAGGCTGTGTCCACCAACCAGTGGCACCGCAGACTGGAGTTTCCATCTGGGGAGACTATTGTCATGCACAATCCGAAGGTAAACCATTGTTGGTTATTGTACAAGGTTGTGTTTGTGATAATAAATCCTATTTGTTTAAAAGTAAGTACTTTCCTTCCATAGGTGATTGTGCAGTTTCAAGCATCCTCCATGCCAGATGAGTGGGGCACGACTCAGGACGGGCAGACCCGGCCCCGAGTGGTGAAGAGAGGGATCGATGATGACCATGATGAAGTGCCAGACGGTAGTGAAGTTCCCTTGTGCCCATCTTTATTTAATTTTAGAATAAAACTACATTTGTACTATGTCAATAAAGCTGCCAGACATCATTAAAGACAGTGAAGTCGCATTACAGTTTAATGAATGCTTTAGTTTGGGCATAAATCCTGTTAAAGGCACACAACAAATATGATGAGGAAAAAGACACAAACAATAAATATATAGATATTTATATATAATTAAATAAATCAAGTCTACAAAAGTCATAGCAGATTAAATGTTGAGGTATCATGTTGTGAATGTATTGCAGCCTAATTGCAAACTAACAGTTCAGGTTATATGTGCAGATGTAACCATGGCGATAAGTGAAGGTGTAGAAGTAAAATTCAACATTTCCAACCTGTTCATCTTTTCCAGGGGAGCTCCCGTCAGTGGATCATCTGGTGTTCATGGTTCATGGAATCGGTCCCGTGTGTGACCTGAGGTTCAGGAGCATGGTGGAGTGCGGTGAGTGCCAGACAGTCAGGCCTTTAGTCAGTGAATCTCCTCCATGAAGGTATTTATGTGTTTAACTGAACAATTCCTTTGTGCTTTCAGTGGACGACTTCCGCAGCGTGTCTCTGAAGCTGCTGCACAGTCACTTTAAGAAGAATCTGGACGAGCAGACCATCAGCCGGGTGGAGTTCCTCCCTGTGCAGTGGCACACGGCTCTGCATGGAGATGCTACCGGGGTGGACAGGTGAGGGAATACTTCACACCCAAAATGACCATTTGTGTATCAAAAACTCAACATGGGTCTCTGGAACTTCTCAGATGCCTCCACAGTGAATGATGAATCCAAAAACAGAGAATAGCTGTACAGCTGGGGACTATTTTATATTGTGGAATAATACTTAATTGGTGCTGTTGTGACTCAGCAGCAGCAGGACATTGTATAAGGTACAGTGTTTGGGTTCATTGTAATGAAGGAAGTGAAACTAAGTTTGGTTTTTAGTCTTTTTCAAACAGAAATTGAGCTCTTTGTCTCAGAGGAATAAAACTTCAGCCCACACAAAAAAGACATCTTGGTTTTGGTATTTTGGTGGCATTTGTAAACATTAAGAAAAACATAATACCAACAGTCCTGCCCTTTAATCTTCTTTCTATTGTAATATTTGATCAATTATAATCTCATTTTTGTTTCTTTCCAGGAGGATCAAGAAGATCACGTTGCCAAGCACTGGACGTTTACGTCACTTTACAAACGAGACTTTGTTAGACGTGCTTTTCTACAACAGTCCCACTTACTGCCAGACCATCATGGACACAGTTTCCCACGAGATTAACCGACTGTACGCCCTGTTCATGCAGAGGAACCCCAACTACAGAGGTCGCATATCAGTTGCTGGACACAGCTTGGGTAATAAGGCAGCAGATGGATTAGCTTTCCCAGCACTGGCATGTGTTGTTCCTTCTGTTTTTCACCTAGATTCCATTTCCTCCTCAGGTTCTCTGATTCTCTTCGACCTGTTGTCAAATCAGAAGAACGCCTCCTCTGCACCGACCATGCCAATCATACCCACTGCCAACGGAGAAAGCAAACAGGTCATTCACTAGTTAACATGAATAATGTTATATAATAATAATGTTCTTCAATACATAAATGTGAATTCTGGCTCTCGCATCAGGTGGCAGCCCCCGTGACGCAGGGAAACAATGCGGCCACCCCTCCAGCTGTGGGAGAGGAGCCAAAAGAGGATGAGGAGGAGTTAGAGGATCTCTCCGCCATGCTAGAAAATCTGGGCTTGTCTGAGTACAAGAGCACCTTTGATGAGGAGAAGATTGATGCAGAATCTTTTGTAAGAACAAAAGCCTCCTTTGCTTTTTTGTCATAAAGTCAAAAACACTACATTAAACAATGTCTAAGTCCAGACATTGGTGTAATACATTCACAAATGTTCACTTTTATAAGTTGCTGATCGTCCCTTTTTCCAGCTGATGTGTACAATCGACGACATGAAAGAGATGGCAATCCCGCTGGGTCCCCGGAAAAAGATCGCCAAGTTTGTCAAAGAGAGGGAGAATAAGCAGGTAGGTTAGTCTCTGCAGTAACCGTGGAGACTGCAGACAGACGGTGACGGTTAACATCACTGTCTTTGTTTCTCCTCCGCAGGCTGCACGTCAGGCGGCCCGGGAGAAGAAAGCCGAGGTCAGCCAGGCTGCGGCGCCCCCCCCACCAGCTGCCGAAGCTCCCCCCGAGTCCTCTGTGCTCCCAGTGGGCAACAGCATGCACGTCCACGTCGACTACGACTACTTTGAAGTTGGCACTGGACAGGTAACTGAAGGCGGACGTTGAAGCTGATCCTGAATTTGAATTGATTGATTAAAAACATGTGTTGCTCTGCAGGTGTCGGTGGTCTACCACGCTCTGGACTTTGAGCCGATGAATTTCTTCGCCCTGGGTTCTCCCATCGGCATGTTCCTGACGGTCCGAGGACTGGAGAAGATCGAGGAGGCGTACCAGCTTCCCACGTGCAAGGGGTTCTTCAATATCTACCATCCGGTATGCAGCTCTTCCAACTTTTCTATCCTGAAGCAATAACTGCTTCTCAGCTGCAGACGCTCCAACGTTATTTTGCTTTATTGAGTTGTATCACTTTTGTATCGTTCTTTTTTGCAACTCTGTCCAAATAAGGGTTTACCGGATATCCCAGAGCTTCATTTATAACGTTGACATTCAAACATTTGTACATTCTTCACATGTCTGTTTGTTATTTTCAGTAATAGTTTGCAGTTGCAGATACAGACAGGATTCTCTAACATGTTTACTATTATAATATTTGTAGAATTAGATTTAAATGATCCAAACATTTCCAATTGCATTAGGTTTTTGTAAAGTATAAAAAAGCCTTATTTCCTAAATGATCACTTTACTCATTACATTTATCATTCAATTGAATCCATATTAAAGGAAGTCATGCGTCTTTGGGAGTGTTGTACATTTCATATGGTCACTGAAACCTAGTCATTCCACCTTAACCTGACCTGCCCACACATGACTGAATGAAATATGAACTAAACGCTTTAGGGCTGTGATGAAAGCAGGGAAGCTGAGTCACTGTACGCTTTACTATCTGATGGCTTTATCGATGACTCGTTTCTTTCAGTTGGACCCGGTGGCCTACAGGATTGAACCCATGATATTACCAGACATGGACTTCAAGCCTGTGCTGGTCCCACATCACAAAGGGAGGAAGAGGCTTCATCTTGGTACGACACTCACTTGTTGTTCATCTCTGCTTGCATCGAGCCAGATAAATACACCGCAGACGTTCCTTCACTGTAGCTTCTAGCAACATCAAAAGGTCACTCTTAATACTTTGTCCTGACAGTTACATGTCTTTATGCCAGCTGAGTTGGTTAGGACGAATTACAAAGACACTATTCTTACATTACGATGTGCCATGTCAAAAATAAAATGTAATAACAGACGGAACAGTACATCATTTAGCTGTTGCAGAAAAGGGTAAGCTGAAGGTCAAAATTAAATGTCCTTTTTTTTTTAATCAAAATGAACAGAAAGAGTAAACATAATGTGGATGATCGGCTCTTTCCCTCCCTCCAAATAGATCTTATAATTGGTCAAATAAGAAGGCATGTCTTTGCTTTGATATATATTGGTATAAAAAAGTACTTCGAACATCATTAGCAAAACGTTTCAGAGCAGATGGATTTAGTAAAGGATCCTTTGTGTTTCAGAGCTGAAGGAGAGCCTCACCAGGATGGGCTCGGACCTGAAGCACGGCTTCATCAGCTCCCTGCGGACCGCCTGGCAGACCCTCAACGATTTTGCACGCGCTCACACTTCCTCCGCTCAGCTCCAGGCTGAGCTGGCCATGGTAGCCAATCAAATCGAACAACAGGAGCTGCAAGCGCGGGAGGGGGAGGCAGAGGGTGAGGGGGACGGTGAGTGTCTCTGCTTTGTGACTCTTCAATCATGTGATTTGTTTATCTGTTTAACTCAGTGTGGTTTCTCACAGAGCATAAGATCAGTGAGAGCCCCGAGCCCCCCCGAGAGGAGGAGCCTCAGGTGAAGGTGGGGATGCTGAACGGAGGCAATCGCATCGACTACGTCCTGCAGGAGAAGCCCATCGAGAGCTTCAACGAGTACCTGTTCGCCCTCCAGAGTCACCTCTGCTACTGGTACGCAGATCTGACCTTCCTCCAGGCTTTATCCTCGTCACGTTACCTGCTCCAGGCTGTAGCTTGTACCTGTTTGCAGAGTATGTAATAACACTTGTGTTGTTTTCCAGGACGTCTGAAGACACAGCACTGCTGATTCTCAAAGAGATCTACAAGACCATGGGGGTCCATCCAGAACAGTTTGCACATTAATCAACTAAGTCTGAAAACGATTCCCTTTGGTTTATGTCATTTCATTTTTCCTTGATTTAGATTTTTCTAATTTCTCTTATTTTCTATTCTTGTAGTTTATTGTATTCAGATGAAGAAAACAATTGTAGTATGCCATTTGTCTTGAATTATGAAAAATAGAAATGAGCTGGTAGATTCAAAGACACTTGACATGTTTGATATGACATTTTTATAGTAGAATTATAGAACTGGGCAAGTTTACTTCAGATATTTATCTTCAAATCAAATACTTACAGCAGAAATGACTTAGCAGCTGATACTGTAGCCTTCTGTATTTTATTTAATGTCCACCATTTTAAAAAATAAATCATTTCCTCGCATAAGCCATTTGTGTTTGAATGTGTACATGGAACAGGTCGCAAGGAGACTGTAAGACTAGCTACACAAAAGCTGGAATATTAGCAAAAGATCCGAATGAAAGACAATGAGTACAGGACGAGAGGCTTTCAGTGAGAGAAGATAAAGCACTTCTCTGCTGCTCTCCTGTACTCTTTAACACCTCGCCTCTAACCTCCTCTCATTATGAGATGCAATACAAAACATTTCATGTCACTTTAAGCATGTAGGCACATACGACAAAAGTATTCAACTATGAAACAAAGGAATATTAGAAAAGTATTTACAGGAGGGGCTGTAACATTCAAATTCTGTCCAGTATTAGGTATAATGTTCTCAATGGGCATAAATCTTATTAATGTAATTTAGACACTAACACTGGTCCACATATAGGATAGCGCTGCATGCTATTAGACATCTTTGATCCTGGCTCTTTCATTATTTAACCCACATGCTTCTGTTAACCTCATCAGCAAAGGAACATTGTGACCGATCGTCACATAAAACACACACAAAGTTCCCTTTTCTTTTTTTACGCTAGGCTGAAACTACCTATAAATATAATGCTAACAGAACAGCATTCGTCTGTGCTGTTAAAGCAAAGATTGTAAATTGCTTTTAAGCTCAGTAGAACTATACTGGTTCTTGTGGTGTCAAAGTGCAACTTCTTCATTTTCCTTTTGTCGACAGCTAATAAATAGTTCTTTCTTTCTGATATAAAAAACACACTCTACATGAGTCAACAGCTGCTTGGGTTTGATCTTGTTTGATTTGTTTGTTAAATGAATGAATCAACTGGAAGACAGCTGACTACTGGCTGAGGTCCATTCAGCGGCGAAAGGTAACAGAGCAGAAAAAAAGATAAAAATTCAAGCTGCAAAATTCAGTCAGAAAAATTATTGCCAACTATTTAAAAAAAATGCACTTAAGCTACAAAAACAATTGGCAGATCAATCATTTATGAAAATAATAATTGTTGCAGCCCTTGTGAAAACTGGTTGCAAGTCAGGTGTTGCATTTGAAACTGGCATGACATGCATATTGAATTGTTGCCAAAAATACATAAAATATGTTATTTCTACTTCAGCAGGTTAAATATTACATATTGCTTGTTAGCCGTGTTTGATACTGCAACGTCGTACCGTGTTTTGAAGTTTCACATTGATCAATGCTTGTTTTTGTACATTCATTTGTCTCCAGCTGTGCGGTGAAATGGAGAAGGATCTGTGTAAACATTTCTTTGCTGTACTGCGATTGTAATGTCCGCACCTCACAGTCGTAACGAAGGAATGGTGATGGGAATGTGGAGGCTTCAGTCTTCTGATTTGCTCTGAGTCTTGTAGGCCTGCTTGCGTAGGTGAGCCTCGATCTCGTCGCGGAACACCAGCATTCCGAGGTGGGAGTGCGACGCCTCGTTCATGGCTTTGGATTGGATGCACATGCGGTACTGCTCTGGGGTCAGCTCGTCCGCACACTGCTTCTCGTGCCACAGGTGGAAGAGCCCGGACACCGGGGTCCGGATCACGATGAGCTCGCTCCGGAGATACTTCCTGTACAGGTGGACGTCTTCCACACCCCAACCTTTCACTTCAAGATCAAACCCGCCTGGAGGAATACAATCCAGTTTCAAGCCAGCAGCTTTTACGAGTTATTTAGTCATGATGAATTCACTAATCCATGCTTACCAATATTTAGGAAATCTGAACGATACTGACACGTCATTCCGAAGCCAAAGTCTCTCCAGAATCCAGCATCTTTTTTGTGAATCTATTTGAAATTAAAAAAATGTAATAAAAAACAACTTCACAAGTTCTCTGCATAGTTGGTTTCATTGAAATGATATTAAAATATTATGTCAATCATGTTGTAAAATGATTTTCTTTGAGCTTCGCTGAGCAGAGTTTGACACTAGAGGGCTGTTTTCACCGTCATCTGCAGGAGGGGAAACGTTCTGTAACCCGGTTACTGTACATAATCACTTTTTGCAAAGGTTTGCCAGATTTTTCTTGCTAGCCAATCAGAGCAGACTGGGATTTTGAGAGGGGGGTTTAAAGAGACAGGCGCTTAAAGGAGGGTTTTAAACACACAGGTCTATTCAGGCTGAGTTTGAAAAAAAGCATTTAAACAGGTTTGAGAACAAAACCCAACATCCTGAAAATGAGCAAAATAACTCCCTTATAAATTTGAGGTTAAGATGTGGATTTATGAGCTGATGTTGTGGAATGACAAGTAGTTAAGAAGCCCATCTTGTATCCAGAACTTTTTTAAAGGATTTTGTGTTTGCATAATCAGAGGTTCTGGATTGAATTTGGGAAAACAAGTAGATGCAGTTGTAAGAACTTTTGACAAAGTATTCAGATTTGTGGAAAATCCATTTCTGATGCAAATGATAATGGAAGCCAGCCTGATTCTGCCTAAAACATGTGCACAGGGGATCATTGAAAAGCTTTGTACAAATGTATTTAGAGATCAATGTGAAGGCTTTACCAGTTGGAGTTCAGCCGGTGGAGCCAGCTCCGCATTTCCATAGACGATGGCAGGATTGTACAGACTGAACACTACTGGATAGAAGACTTTCTTATCTATAAAACAAACAGGTCATTTAGTATATTCAATTAAAGCTACATTGTAACGGTACATGTAAACAAAATAACTATAAATACATAATCTGAGCAATAACACATGAAGACCTACTTGGAGCAGCGTGGAGACGACAGGTGTTCAGGAACTCGAGTGTAAAATGGATGTCAACGTCACAAAAAAACATTAAGACGTCGCCTTTCTTCCAGGCGTGAGCCCCGATATCCAGACCCCGACCTCTGGAAAACTCCTCGTCCACCGGGACCAGGGTGTAATTTGAGAAGCTCTCCTCTCTGAAACACAACACATGTAGTAGATTTGAATTACCACGACTCATTACTATCACAAAACCAGCAAAAGCACATCTTAAGTTATTTCTCAGTGAAAGGACACACCTTGACATTTTCTCCAAAGATGATTCCACTTCCTGCAGGCCTTCTGGCCCGAAATAAACCACCGTGAGATGGACTCTTCTGTCCTGCTGTATGCACACCTCTCTAAAAACAAATACCATGTAAGGAATAAAGAGAACACAAAGGTTGTGTTTGATTGCACAATAATGATGTGAGTCTACTGAATACAAATTTGCATGAACATGCTGGGTCGTGTCTGTCAGAGTGTCTGCTGTACTCTCACCTGAAGTTGTGCAAGAACTGTGAGAAAGTATCTACTCTGCCTGCCAGCGGCACGATGATGTTGATAATCATTGCTGATGTCTCTACGGAGGTGCTCCTGACTTTCATTAAGGGACCAAAAGGTCTGAAGAGCGTGACGTGGCGGAAGCTGCTGGACTCCTCTTTGGCGAAGAACAGCTCGTAAAGCGTCCCTTTGTCTCGCTCTGTCCTGTACATTCCTGTATAATAAAAAAGAGCTTCACTGAGAACACAGTAACAGCGATCATTCACTGGTCCGTAGTAAGGTAGATCTTACCTTCAGTAAAGTGACCCTCTGTGTAGGTCTGTCTCTGCATCGGCATGTCTTCCTCCACTCCATCCTCCTCGTCGGGGTTGTTGATGATGTCCAGCGCGGCCTCCATCACCTCCACCAGCTCGTCCCTGCGGTCTTTGCGGACAGGCTTCTCCTCTGGGTGCCGTGTCAGCCCCATCTCCAGCTGGTACACTTTGGATGAAGTGAAACTCTCAAAGGGCACCAGGGCGTACTCGCTGGGGAGGCGTGCCCCCGTGTTGACCTCCGCCTTGTCGATCTGAGAGTGCAGGTACTCCAGCAGGTCTCCAGGCTCTTGGTCCTTCGTCTCCGTAAGGCCCTGCACCCCGGGGGGCTCCTTCTTGTCCTGCATGAGCTTTAGCTTCTCACCCATTTCCTGCAGCTCCTGCTTGAGCTGAGCGATCTGCCGCTTGAGACTAGCGGCCCGGTTCAGGTGGCGCTCCTCCTGCTCCTGCAGCAGGCCCTGGTAGTACTCCTTCCCGTAGGTGTCCCCTGCTATGCCGGGGGGCAGGGCCAGGCTGGCGTCTGCGGAAGGGGTGCACTCCAGCAGGTAGGCGAACAGCAGCAGCACCAGCAGCAGGAAGAGGCCCAGAAAGAGCCAGCGGAACCGGCCCTGGAGCGACAACCCCCGCCTGGGCATCACGCTCACATACAAGCTATAGCTGGCAAGTCTGCATTCCCTTTCCCCTCTGATCACATTACTCACTGTGTGCTTCTGCACATCACCTTGAAGGTCTGGAAGGGTCTCTATGTCATTTTCTGTGATGGTCTTGTTTCTTGGCTCCACTTTTCATACATTTGTCCTGTGTGAATCCCTGCGATGATCACCTAGGTAAAGAAAAAGGAATTACAGAAATTCACAATAAGACAACAGTTATAAAAAATACAGGTAGCCATTTGTGAGGACTTAAATAAATGAAATGAAAGAAATGAGTATGATAACCAAATAATGAGACGCTAACACAACAGTGTGTTACCAGTCAAGCATCATTATGAATGACCCATCCAGCCAGTAGTAGTCTTATTCAGTCAATGAATACAACACTTTTCTTTAACAACGTGTTAATACGTGTTCGACTTCTATGAATATTTCACCTTTCAACGATTCAATAATAATAAATCAGAGCTGAATAAACACAGGCAGAAGGAATTAGCCACACCTGAGATCGAGCACACGGAGACTAGCTCTCAGCTAAATAACAGAACAGAGGAAAGCTGGTGGGGGAGCTGCACGGCAAGCTCCTGAAGAGTGACTTCCGGTTAGCCGGCTTACCTTTCAAAATAACAGCATGACTTTTTCTACTAAAAGCGTGGCCACTGAGAAGCTCCTTGTGGAAGAAAATGATCTAACAAGATTACCAAATGTTTATAACAACACAATTATGTTCTTAATGTTTTGTGATGTATATGCTACACATATTGTTTAAAAGAACAGTCTTTAATCCTAAGTATGTAGCCTTGTAGAACCTCTATTATCCACCACATACCACACACAATTGTGTCTTGAAGGTCAAACACTAAAGCCTACAGCTCCAGCCCTTGGCACACAAAGTGATGCTGTTTGTCTTCCCGACACTCATTGTCTTTCCTGAATGGCTTTAATGAAAAGCAGCAGGCCCCTGAGTCCAAAAGGCAAGAGCTGGAAACCATTGCTCTAATGTCAAAAAAGCCACAGTAGAATCAAACCCTTTTAGCTTAACAGGAAAGCAAGAACAACTATTCAAAACACTTCCCCTTTTATGTCCAACTTGTACGTGCTACTTTCTCTTAACAAGTGTAATGCCACACCTAAGAGAAATCCAGCAGTCTAATGTGTCGCCCAAAAGCATAAAATACATTTTCTATATGAAAAATGACTTTAGATATTTTCAATATAGTATCTAATTCAATCTTATATTAAAATAGACACAAGTATTACGGTTTTAACCATTCAAAAAAGAGGAACTAAATGTCCTAAATGTGTCTTAGCTTTGCCTTCTCGTAGCTGCCAATGAGAAGGATGAAAATGCATGCAACACTTGACTGGCTGAAAAGTGTCAAACTGATATCATCAAGGTTATGGTGTAAACGCATCATATGAACAGACCTTGTGGCAGTGCATTGATAGAGACTACACATTCATACACCAACAGGGACTCCTACATTATAGAGACATATCTGAACTGTTGTTACTAAAGTTAACTACTTGAGCAGTGAGTTTTGTTAACAATAAGTCACTTACATGATATTTAAATGAGTGATTAATATTGTGTTTTACTTGGAGAAAAAAAACATTATGTTATGAACTTTACAGTGTGTTTAAATATGTTTGGCAACTTTATTATCTTGGTTGATCAATTCTGCAACTTAATGTGCAGTCTGCAAACATTTTACATTTGACGTCGTTTTGTATCTGATCATCACACAGTTTAATTAGTGTTACTTCACAGCAAAATGTGTGCTCTTACTTTGAAAGATCGAAACCGGAAATTGGCACGATTCTCCAGTTAGCTTAGCGACGTTCGGAGATTGCCTGCGCTTTCGGGTTATTGTATATCTGTTAGAGAGCCTGCTAACCCGTGATTGAACGGTAAAAAAAAAAAACTCACCTAATTCAGTCTTTTTCCATTCCTGCCCGTGTTTACAGCATTGGCTTTAGTAGAAAACCAGCAGCCGAAGACAGCCTCTGTTGCAAAATGCCACGGAGCAAAGAGAAAAGAGTGAGTGGGTCATAGTTTACTTCCGGTCAAGAGTTAACCAATGAGAGCTTTGTTTCGAGTGTCGTCATTAAACACGTTGAAGCCCCTTGTTCATCATAATAACCTCCAATACTAAGTAAAACGTTATAATTACAATCATAATTACTTATTCTTTTTTATGCTACACGTTTGTTTATGAACATTAACACAAATACACTGTAGTTCTTATAAATATGAATTACAAGATTAATTTAAAAATAAGCTCTTTTTATGTTGCTTTTTTCTCCTCTCTGTCCTGACTTGTCAAACCAACCCCTTATCTGTGATGATAAACTAGCTGACAACTCTGAATTGAATTACTCATGAAGAGGAGACATATCACTTGTTTGTTGTCCCAAACATGGGATCTGTTATCATAACGCAAACCATCAAATGTTCCCATAGAGTTCTATTTTAAGTAATTCATTCATTTCCTTTCGTTAAGAATCATTAAGGGTGGCAGGAGTCTGGTGCTTATCGTAGCACACATTATGTGGAAATCACTGAGCCACCATGGACAGGTCACCACTAGTCCACATATCTATTTGTATAATACTTAGATAGGGTGACATGCATTATATTTTGCCTACCAAAGAAACCTTAATTAAAAACGTTATCTTAGGTATAACCATTTTTTATAAACAATAAAGTGAACAAACTATTTAAATGTAAGCTGATATAACACTGATTCAAAAATCTAAAACCTGAAAAACTAAAACCATCATCAGATTGTCTAAACAAATAGTTACTTACAGCCAAAACAAGAGTTGAGTCTCAGTTGCGATTAATAGGCGGCACATAATGTTTACATAATTTAGTGAGACTGATTATTCAAACAAGAAATGGCTCCAATGGACCAATTCTTCCTAGGCAACTACTGCACAAAATTAAACATTATTTAGAAATAAAATCCTGTCCCAAAGTGCACTAGGACCTTATATTGTAATATAAGACTAAACCTTATAATGGTATAAACAAAACTAAAATGTATGTGAACCGCCAATCATAAGTTAAAACAAAATCATTTTGAACATTGTAAAGGTAAAATATTAACATTAAAGTAATCAGTAAACAGAAGCTTACTATACATTTTTAGAGACATGAGGAAAATACCCACACTGAACATTTGTAACGTTTATTATTAATTGGAACTTAATCAAATAATAACAACATAGCAATGATAACACTCATTAGTTTACATAATCATACTTTTTCCACAAAGATTGCCATTACAGTGAATCCAATAGTGAACTGTAGTCTCATATGGGACATGGTCACGGTCTACATTAAGTGTCGGGTCCTTACACTGGAGTAGCACTCACTAGTTGATATTTCTCATGTAAAAAAAAAATATATATAACAAGAACAAAAGCAAGAAAACTGCTCACTGATCATGTCTGTATTACTTCTCTTTGGCAAGAACAGCTTTGAATCATCTTGTGGGAGAAACACAAAATGGGTCTTTGACAATTTGAGGAGCACAATCCTCTAAAGTAGAAACTTTACATTTTCAGAACAAGTTCAGCATTTTGCTGTTTGTCCACTCAATCCCAGCTGTCTACAGCAGGTGATGGTAAAGACGTCCCCTTTAATTCCTGGGCTGGAACAAGATCTTCACAGTTGCACATTAATATTTGGAGGCTATTGTAGAAGCGGCACAGGCACTTAAAAGACATTGACACTGGCATACAATCTGGTACAATAGTCATGCAGTGATACAACATGGCCAACATGACCCGTGAGGTAACAATTAACATACTGAGGAGCTGAATGAAGCGTGGTCTACATTGATCCTGCCGCTTTTGCAGCAAAAAAAGACCTCAGTTTTAAAACATTGAATACCCCGTGCAACAGAAATAAAAGGGAACCAACTTTAGCATCAGATTGTAAATGTACAGTCTTATAGAAATATACACATCTACCAATCAGTCATATTTTCTACAGTGTTGGTTTGTCTTTAGCTATCGAGCTTGTCCACAGCTTTTGCGGGTGAAGGCAAAGCCATCCAGTTTGCATAAACACTATCATTGGCATATCTTGTAAAGACTGGATTAGTGGCATCATGTCTGTTGAGGGGTACCGGGCTCTTCTCAGGCCAGTTCGGGTATGACATGCCTAAAAACGAGAACATATCATTTTTCTGCACTCAGTGAAATATTAACAGCGTGCAGACAGTAAGGCTCTCAAATCAAACTCTGTAGTGCCTGGAAAAAGCCCGTTGAAGTAATGGCTTTGTATAGGTTACTGTACATAAAGCAGAATATAGTGTTGTTTATTATTTATTAAGTGTTTAACAAAGTGTTGGTACAAATGTATCTAGCTATAATGTTGCTCATGCCCCTTTCTGTAACTGTTCAAAAATGCAAACGAACAATAAATCCAATGTGTTCTTTACTTTTTATCGTCACCTGAGAGTTGCGTTCAAAAGCCTTACTGTTCCTCTGTTCAGCATTGTGAAACATTATAGATCAACAGCTAATATACATTAGAAAGTCAGGAAATGTAAGACAATCTTGAATTTAAAAAACACAGTGAGTGATTGATTCGACAAGGACCTGTTTCAAATGTTGCACACTGTTTCTACCAATGCAAACACATAATGGAATGATGACAATGGAAATGTGATGGTGTGAAAACATTAACTCATAAAAATGCAGACTAAGCATGAGTATGAGTGGTGCCATATAAATAAGAAGTAATGGTATGTTCAATATTTACAAATGTAGCATCATTTTGGTCAGCATTCGTGTTACATTAGAAGCAGGTCCAAGTAAAACAAAAAAAGTCAAGACACAAGATCTTTTTTACACTGAGCCCTCTCATTTACGATGAAATGGGAGATGTGTCAGCATTAATCAGCAAAAAAGGCATGCCTAGATCACAGTCACGCACACTTGACTACGGAAAGGCCAATCACAACTTGCCAAAAAAGAGAGCTTGTGTTGTGTGTCCTGTTTCTAAAATCTAGTAAATGCATGGGAGATTCTACCATAGAGCTTGTTTTCAATCCATGTGGAGGGGAGGGTGCGAGGGAGAGGGGCGTTATTACAGTCCACTAGTGGAGTGTCCTCTTCAGAGAGCGCGTCGTCGTACAGCAGGGCGTCGGCAGGCGTGGACGCCGCCAGGTCCAGGTAATCCTGCCAGGAGCAGATGAAGGTGTGATTAGGCTGATTACTGAGGCGGGGAAAAACTGCACGCTAAGTCTGAGGGTGCCCGTGCTAAAGGTCACATGCAGGGCAGTGACGCACAAGTGGAAGAAAACTATTGTATGTTTAGACATTAATGGAAATATGAAAATACAAATCTGTGATGATCAAATTAAGAGTTTTTAAATCAACATTTCTTTGGGTTTTGACCAAGTTAAAAGGTACACTTTTAAAAAGGGAATCCTGTATACATAAAGGTATATATTAAACCTTTATTACTTTTATATAGGTAATTTCAATTTCTTAGATATCTTATTTATTTGTATGTAAGTATAGGGGTCACCCTTAAAAATGGCTATCCATACATTATACCGTTTGCAAAAAATAGTCCTATATATTATTTATAGAGCTGACTACTATAATCACACCATTTTTATAAAATGGTTTACAATATCTAAAGCTATATATTTTTGGGGGATTTTGTTTAATATAAAATGAAGCAAATAATGTTCAGAGCTAAAACAAAGACTGTGTTCACAGTGTTTTATGTGTGTGCAAATATGATTTGTAGGATTTTTGTGAGTTTACTTTACAAAAGCTAAACATTTAAAAAAATACATGTCTTTCTATTATTTAAATGTGAGACTGATTTGTTAAGTTATGAGTCAATTATATGATATTTAATTATAATTTCTAGCAATATATACACAGTATATCAGTTTGTGTCAATGCCTTTTTAGTCATATTATATAGGATAGATTGTATATATTGTGTGTTAATAAATATTTGACATCTGCTGACAAAGACCCTGTGGAGATCACTGCAAATACTTTCGACTCTTTACAAGTGACACTCCCACTGCCTCTCTATGATAACAGGGAAGAAGCCTGTTGTATTCTGGGATGTCTGCATTCCCTCGTCCTTAAATGCTCTATATTTAGCTCACCTCAACATCAGGAGCCTGACTGGTAGCTCTGTGATTATGCTGCCCAAGGCCACATTTTAGCAGTGCTCCTCAAACACTAATTATGGTATCTACAGCATTTGCAAAGAGTGACAGATCATGGGTAACGCAAAACATATGTGTAACTCTAAACAGCAGTACACGATGTTTACCAGAAATGCTATACTGCTAACTGTAGGCCAGCTGCAATTCCAATAGGAGTGGAAAGAAAAAAACCTGCCAGAGCTCAATGGTGCATCGCTAAAGTTGTGTCAAAATTGCACGAGTAAAGCCTGGAAACAGACTGATTAATAGCTGCTTTCCTGTGGAACAATATGAATACGTTATCACAATGTGTTGTATAGCTTCACCATACCCGACTTTTCACCATCATCTTTTCCAGTTCTTTGCTGATGTCTGAGAAATGCTGCCTCTTTTCTGGTTCTTGTTTCCAGCATCGAACCATGAGGTTGTACCTGCAGAGGGGAAACGTTTTACAGTGAGTGAGATCATTGAATCCTCCGTAACAGTAATTGTCCATGACTTTCTGTCTTAATGTGGTGGTTGGGATTTATTGCACTCTGTGGAGAGAAAGTGGAGCTCACATTTCCTCCGTGCAGTTCTCTGGCCTCTCCATCCTGTAGCCGGTCTTGAGCAGGTTAAAGAGGCGTTCAGGAGCGATACCTGGGTAGGGATTTCCTCCTAGTGTCACTATCTCCCACAACAGCACACCAAAGGACCAGCTGGAAAAAGAATAGGAGTTCATAAGAATGTTTTGATAACACATAATGGAAATTCTTAGAGGGATAATTGAACAATTTTGGAAATATTCATTTTTGCTTTGGGAGTTGGATGAGAAGATTGATACTACTCTAGTATCTGTCTGTTAAATATAGAGCCGTTCGATTGGTATAGCAAGGCTCTGACTGAAGCTAGCAAAAACTGCATACCAGCACCTTTGATTCTCACTATTTTAATATATTATATCTGATTACATTGTGGTTTTACAAGGTTTTATGTGTTTGTATTGAATAAACTACATATAACATGTTCATTTGGGAGCTTTTGAAGTGCTGGTGGGCAGATTCTGTTAACGTTGACAGATCCAGCAACCCAGTCTCACGGCATTTCGTGTTATCGTCACGACATTTAATCTATTGATTCGTGTTCACCAACACGATTTCCCCCTTTTTTTCGTGTCACACAGAACAATTTTAAAAGCAATGTATTTCTATTGGTAGTATGTTTCGTGCCTGCAACACTTATTTTTGTCCGGTCGGGTCGTGGAAGCTGTGTGGTTCATAAAAACATGTTCTTACTCAATATCAAGCCACAATTATTGTTTTTATTTTAAATCTAATAAAAAACTCCTGTTCTGGCTGCCTTACACTGGCTCCCTATAGAACACACGATAGAATTTAAAATTCTTCTTCTCGCCTACAAAGCCCTTAATGGGCAGGCGCCATCTTACCTTAAAGAACTCATTATACCCTACTGTCCTACTAGGGCATTGCGTTCCAAGAATGCAGGGTTGTCCCACAGGATTGTTGACATCCTTGTGGATTCATCTTCTTATTATACACACATGCATTTCCTAACATTTGGACTACCTATGCTGTAAATGTATTATCTCTTCGATTTACACACGGCATCTATTGCACGTCTGTCCGTCCTGGGAGAGGGATCCCTCCTCTGTTGCTCTCCCTGAGGTTTCTCCCATTTTTCCCTTTAAACTGTGGGTTTTCTCTGGAAGTTTTTCCTTGTACGATGTGAGGGTCTAAGGACAGAGGGTGTCGTATTGTCATACTGATATTTTGTACAAACTGTGAAGTCCACTGAGACAAATGTAACATTTGTGATATTGGGCTCTATAAATAAACATTGATTGATTGAAGCTAACCAGCTTCTGACTGTAGCTTCAGATTTATCATAAAGATATGAGAGTGGTGTCGAAACTCTCATCTCACTCTCAGCAGGAAAGGGATACATGAATAACGTTTCGTGTAATATGCTATTGGTACTCACACGTCACTTTGTGTTGTGTAAATGTGATCAAACAAGGACTCTATTGCCATCCATTTAACAGGTATACGGCCCTGGAAAACAGAGGGAGACATGGTTAGGTTTTCTATTATCTTTATTTAGAAGATGGTTGTAAATACACAGGAAGTACTTTTCTTTACCTTGCTCCTCTTTACATACGAGTCCTCTTCATACACGTCTCTGGAAAGGCCGAAGTCTGAGATCTTCATCTTTCGCCCTTCGGCTACCAGGACATTTCGTGCAGCAAGGTCCCTGTGAACAAGCTGTCGGACCAAAATGCTCATTTAAAGAGACGTTCAGTGCTTACACAACAAAATACATTTCATTGATATTTCGCCTTTTATTCTTATACTGAGACTTCAACTACTTTCAACCCTTACACTTTAACTTCATCTTGAACATCTTTTAGTACTTCGATTTTGTAGCTTCTTTCAGTGTATGTATTTGGAATGCAACTGCTTCAGTATTTCGACTATTTTGAATGTGTTCCATACATTTGCTTTTGGAAATTGAGTATTTTCCAGTTTGGCAAATACCTTCATTTCTGCCAGGTATTGCATGCCTCTGGAGATCTGCCATGCAAAGGAGATCAGGTCACCCATGGTGAGTGCTCTGTCGTCTGGGTTCTCCAGATAGCTGGAGTTTCTGTTGGAGTCTCTGCTCATGTAGCTCGGGCCAACTTTCCGACTGTCGCGCAGGAAGTTGCGCAGCGACCCAAACTTGGCGTACTCCACGATCAGATACAAAGGACCTATTCAGAGAAAAGCAGCACTTAGAGAGTCCATGTGCAACACACATGTCCTGGGAGGATAGCAGGAGTGAGGCCTTACCGTCCTGGCTGCACGCTCCGAACATCTTTATGACGTGTGGATGGTTGACTTGCTTCAGTAAAGTGAATTCTGACAGCAGGTCACGCAGCTCGCTATGGGAAGCGTTTTCTGTCATGGATGAAAAGACGGGATTGTAATGAAAAATCCATTCATCTCTACAGACATTCACTTCCCATACATCACCATTAATTCCCCACCTTGTCTACTCTCTCTCTTACCTTTAAGCATTTTCACAGCCACAGTGGTGTAGCCAGCTTTTCCTTTCAGCCTGAATGCTGTCGCCTTGACAACTTTCCCAAACTCTCCTTCTCCTAAAATCTTGCCAAGTACAAGGTTCTTACGAGGAAACTCCCACTTAGGATCCTCCTGTTGAGAAACACATTGATATGTTCGAAACCAGTTCACCACACTTTGCTGAATAAAAGTGTCACAGGCCCAAAATAAGCAGCTTACAGGCATTTTAAAGGTGTCCGTCTCGATGGAGTCCTGCGAGCCGCGGCGAAGGTTACCGGGGAAGCTGATGGGGTAAGCCTGAGCCGGCCGGCGGAAAGTCATCTCAGCGGAGGCGATCGGAGGCTTGGGAGAGTTCTTGTGGTAGCGGTGGATGAAGTACGAGGACAGGAGGATGGAGATGATGAAGGAGAGTAGCAGAGCCGTGGCAATGATGGTCTTACACATGTCGTCACATATGGCCTCTGCAGGAGAGCATGTTGCACAATACTGTTATTTTCAGAAAAGCAGCAATGTATTTCTCTTTCTTTTTATTGAATTAGGAACACTTTATTATCATTAGTCAGGGCTGGGAGATCATTCAATATGATAATTGATCACAATTCAATGCAATTGTATCTTATTAAGTTAAATATAGCTAGATATAAAGATACACAATAATGTAATTGATAATAATAGGCACAGACTAACTCAAATGTCAGATAAATCCCGCTATTATATTCATCTGAATATTTTGTATTTGTGTGCAAACATGTAAAAATAGTCACTGTATCGCTGGTAATCTTTTATAATTCATTTTGCACTAATGTTCTTAATTAATCTAGAAAATAGTTTTCATTTGTCAAGTCTATAAATCACAAAGGAGTATACAACAAAAATAACCATCTACGTATTATTGAACTACTAGAAAACATGTAGAATCATCATATATCCTTACGGAGATATATATATAGTTATGTAATATTTTGACCAAGCCCTGTTGAAAGTTGTGTTTGATTTATGGCGACTCACCCTCAATATCTTCCTTCTCACAGAAGCACCTCTCAGAGTAGCAGTAGCAGGTCCCATAGCCAGCCTGGATCCCATTCCTCAAGCCTCGTTCATGACCTCCAGTAACGGTTTCCTCTGCATAGACAAACAAACAGTCAAAATGCTTTTATTCTTAGATTTACATGTGATATGGATGTGTTTTACAGCTTTACAACAAGCCATGTGTTTCTTACTTGTACAGTCTTGTGGACATATGGACGGATCTTTGCTCTCAACTGCATCGCAGAAGCTGTCCGGACATGTGCGCAGGTCAGGGGAGCAGGTGGAGTAATTTTCAGATATACCTAGGACATAAACACAAAGGAGAGAAAGACTGAAGTGCAAAACATTACCAGATGACAACAAATGTTGGAGTCTTTTGCTGCGAATCCTTAATTAGAAAAACTGGAGGGGAAAAGTACCACTAACTCTTTTAAATAGTGATGGTATTTAAAATGTATCAATTTATACAATTAACAGCAGCCAATGTATTTTAGGTTTGCCTCGATAATAGCCATAATTTAAGTCTTTAAAAGAAAATGTATCAGCTTAAACAACAATAGATGACTTTGGGGACTTTCTGTTGCCACCATGTGGTGCTGTTAGTGATTTTTCTCATCGAAATTAAGAGCACATTTTCCCAAATTCTTGCAAAAAGGATGTTAGTGGTTCTGGTCCTTTAATTTGTTCCATTACCACCACTTAGGGAAACATTTGGTTCTACTTAAATGACTGTAATGTCTCATAATTAATGTTGACATCATTCAGTGAGGAAAATATGTTATAAGGGTTCATAAAATAAAAAGTACCTTTCTCAGAGCCTTGCCTCCACTGGCATCTCCCTGTTGTGGCCCCCAGGCCTCGGACAGACTCACAGTCTCCTCGCCGTCTGTTTGCTGAACATGACAGGAACCGCTGGCTCTCCTGGCTGGCCTTGTTTGCTGTGTACAAAGTGCCAAAAACACACATGGTTAAAGACATTTGGGAGTCTTCACATGTGTGCCTGCGGACCTGCGGTGGTGCTGAACGTAAGGAAGTGAAACACTAAATAGCAGCCAGTGATTACTGTTTCCAGAGAACTAACTTAATATACTTTGCTGTTTACTAATGTATATTAAAGATGAGCACAGATTACATTAGGATTAGAAGAATTAAACCCTATCTTTTTTAAACCTAATGATTTTTTAAGTGGACTGTTCTCACCTTCAGCATCCAGTATGATGTGGATCTGCGTGCTGGCCTCCAGCTGTGTGTGCTCCTCCTGGGCCACAACGATGTACTGCAGGTCCTCGCACTCAGGCCTGCGCAGCGCCTCCGTGTCGTTCACATAGAGCAGGCCCCACATCTCGTCCGGGGCCTGGGTGATGCCTATGGCTGTGTAGCAGGACTGCACCTCCACTGACGCGTTCTTATCGGGCACCTCCAGCCGGTATGTGACCCTGAAGCCATCGAACTGCTGGCAGTTTTCCACACAAACTCTGCCGACCTGAGAGCAGATGGGACATTTTAAAAGACAGTAGGTGATTTAAGTGGAAGGTTGGCACAATATACCTTTTTAGACTGCTTTATTACAGAGATCTTGATTTGTATCTTTTACTGAGCCAGCAGATGGCAGTCTCTCAGTGTTTTTAGAGGTGAGTCAACACTTTTTTAGCTATTAAAATTGCTATATATAGCTAGTATATTTAACCTATATTCATCACTGGGACATTTTTGGCTGTGTCAATGCATGTGTAATAACATTTGTCAAGGGTGTGAATTTGTTCATTGAATTTTGGAAGTTCATCCTCAGCTCCAATAATATATCCATAATAAACTGTCTAGCTAAAATACAGACCCTTAAGGACAAATATGTCCCCATCGAACCCCATTAAATTCACAATTCAGCAGTTTTATTCAGTGTAGAAATACTACATTGTATTGTGTTAGGCTGTAAATGTAAAGCACTGGCTTCAAAATTGTAGTTTTTACGATTTTCTACAAGATTGAGTCTCATGTTTGCCCTACGGGACAAATGCACAAAAAAGAAATCAATGTTGCAAATCATTGCCATATTCCAGACAATACAAAAAAGATCGAATCAATTAAATCTTGCAAACTGGCGTTTAAAGGATTTAAATTAATGAATGTTTGGTAGTGATGATTAGGACTGAAGTTGGTTTAAATAACTGAAAGGGCGATATAATCTAAATGTATATTTTTGGAAGTATTTAAGGGGGACTTTTTTATCCTCTAGTCTAAGGACATCAAAGCAGTTTTTTTTAAGTGAAACAGAAGGGTAATATAAACTTGCATCATCAAAACAAGAGTGCTTTAACCCCCTGTCGACATTTTCTTTGTTGCATTTTTCACATCGAGGTGTTCTTTTACCAAGCCTGAGCCCTTCAGTTGGATATATTTTACTTCATCTTTATCATCATAAAAAATGTTGAAGTGATGCCAACTACAATTGATGTGAGTTACTAAAAACCTGAAAACAATTTGAACCTTTCCTATAAAAAAATAAAGGTTAATCTAAAAAGCATTCATGAATACCTGAGCATAAAGAGAAGCTCTGCGTGTTAATGTGAACATATGCGTGACGTTGTTGAAGCGGATGTGCACAGGTAAGATAATGACGTTGAAGTGCAGCAACACTTTTCCCTCCAGCCCGGGGTAGGTGGTGTCATTGACCATGAAGTCCAGCTGCACGGTGCGGTTCTCCGTCACCACCAGGTTCCTCTTCAGGACAAGCTCTAAAATAAAGGGGCAAACATGAGTACTAAAACTACAATGATCATAAAATCAGATGATTTTTAGTAGCCCCTGGGTCACTTACGGTAGTCGTGAACGGTCTCACGAATTCCTCCAACAGCAGCTTTCTTTTCACTGAAGGTGCCTTTAATGTCAAATGTTTCATTTATCCATGTGTCATTATTGAGCAAGGTCCACACATATTTATTGTAGGGCTGGTCAATCGGGAAGATGGGGGTTAGATCCCTGTCGAAGACAAACAAAGCGCCAAAAGACCCATCCTGGAAGAAAAAATTAAAAATGTGTAAAGTCGATAATATTAGCCCACATTGTGTCTTAAAAACAATAACAACTGATCAGATCTGTATGCAGTGAGTGACTGGTGAGAAAAAAAAAGTCGGGGGATCCTTCTTCTGCTCTAAAAATGTCTCCCATGTGTTTAGGATTTAAAAACATCTGATAAAATTGTTAAGCTAGGATATCATTTTTCAAAGTCATGGCAAGCACATTTTATTTAAAATGTCTCTGTATCGGGAATTTTTTGTTTGTTTTTGTAATACTCTTTTTGGCCACAAGAGGTAAAAAGCAAATCACCTGGCTTTGTCTTTTTCATCCACTTGTTTTCAGAGATGGAAAACTAAACGAAAAGGTCACTTTGAAAATTGACCCAGAAAAAGCAGGTTTCACAGTTTTTCACTTTTTTTTCAGTCATGAACTTAGAGAATACCATCAAAAAGAGATGACAGATTTTTTCTCTGTGTTTTATAAGTCTCCTTACCTTTGTTCGATTAAAGCTGATGATGATATCTGCCGTGTCTGTCCCATTCACATAGGGTGCGTTATCGTCCTCATCGTTGACAAACACATCCAGTGAAGCGTCCAGCTTGGTGATGAACGTTTCTGTCCGGACTGTGCAAACCAGCAGGAGTCGGTAGCATTCACTCTCTTCACGGTCCAGAGGAGCCGTCACCACCAGCTCTGTGGTGTTCTCGTCCACAGCAAACGGTGCTGGGGTATCTGTGGACAAGAGAAACACACTAAATCAGGTGTGTGTGAGTGTATGTGTTTAAAAATCCACCGTCTGAAATACAATACATTGAGTCAGAGATGGTATGGGTTTCATTCAAAGCAGGACTACAAACTCTTGGTAAACAAGTTCACATGGCAACTAAAAATTACAGTAATGGAAAAGTAGCATTTTGCTAAAATGCTTCCTAGTTTGATGGGACAGTTCACCACAAAATCAACATATGTTTCCCTTTACCTGTATTAGTATTAAAAAAAAATACATTTGAGAAAACTAATATTCAAATATATATTAAAATGAATTTCCTGCATTAAACTGCTCGCAACAATGTCTGTGGATCATCTTGAGTAACTGGGTCGTGATTTTTGGGAAAAGATTGCTGTTGAGTTTTTCAAATGTATTCTTTTGACGCTTTGAGCACCACAAGCCAAGTACCATCTGGTTCCATTATATTGAAAGAAGGCAGACATCTCTGCAGCTGATATCTTCAATCTTAATATGTGTGTTTTACAGCAATACCATTAGCCACCATAGGCTACTGGTACCAGACCGACAGCTGTAACAACAACATTAGTGTTTAAATGTGAGGATAGTGCCTTTTTATTGCTTACAAATAACATATTTATATGTATGAGAATGTGAGAATGAGTCTCTCTTTATTGTGTCTGACCTGATTCCACATGGTAAGAGACGGTGTAGTTGGGGCAGACGTGGAGTCTGGTGAGACGGCGGAGTTGTCTCAGGGCCCCGGGGAACCTGTTCTCCATGATGTGGGGGTTGGACGTGTCTCTGTGCGGGAAGCATAGCTCCTTCAGATCAGTCTGAGCGCAATGAGGCAGTGTGGCGTTGACAAAGTCCAGGGTGATCCGAGTGGGGTTTTTGCACTGGGGCTTCTTGGAGACCATGGCTAGCAGGACCAACTTCTTTACGGACCACGAGGGTTGATCTGAGCCAAAAACAAAAACAAGCCGCGTTTTAATCTCAGACAGTGCTCTTTTTGATGACTAAGCTCTTTTTTATGCCTGTATGCAATTACATTATCATCGTAGGCAAACGAAGCCAAAGCATTATTAGTATGCAAAGAGCATAAACGTCAAGAAGCTAATTTACTCTCATGTGTATGGGATACCTGGCACTGTAAGGCGAGTATAGATTAAAATTCTCACTGGACAAGGCGAAATCGTTCTCTTCCAGGGTTTTGTTTAAGGACAGTATCCCAGTCTTGACGTCCAGGTGGAACCAGGAGCTGTGACGTATGGTGGAGCTCGTCCTGCATAGGTAGTAGCGCGGCTGCTCAGAGTTGCTGTCCAGCATGGCGTGGACCTGGAGGATGGGTGTGCCAGCCACCTGGCCCACGTACACCGTCTCAAAGTACTCCTTCTGAGGGAAGTACAGCCCTGTTGCTCCTGCAGGAAGAAGACATTAACAGATGTTAAAAAACAAGCAGCAGTGCACCACAGGGGGATTTCCCCTTGAAAGAGAACACTGTGATAACTGGAAATAAGGCCTGACAGTGCAGCTGAGTGTTATTACAGAGCAGTAAAACCGCAGTTATCAGGCATCAACAATACAATAGGAACAATACCCACTGACAATGCTGTCTGGCCACTGACTGGAAATGAACACATACATGGATTATGACAGGTTCAGTTTTTCCCCTCTTTCATCTAGCGGAAATTGAAAGGAGGGGCTCAAATGACACTTATGCTGCTCTTTTAATGAATTTCTCATACGGTCAATAACATGTGGTTTCCGATTCTCCTTGTGTTCACCTTGAGATGTTTAATTACAAGGGATAACATGATACGAGGGTGAAATGAATCATTACCTGCCAAAGAGGAGTGTGTATGTGTTCATGTGTGTTGCGGAAATCCATAAGAGCTGTGGCAGGCTGTGCGTTTTACAGGAAAATGGAGATGTGAGTGTTCCTCCTGTAATTATATCCCTGTTATGTTCCTCTTTGATGACGGTAGGCAACCATTTAGGGGACGCACTAATGTCATTAGCAGACAGCAAAACTAGATTTTCTATTTCTGTTGTTGCAGTTGAGGCCTCGTCTCTGGTTTCAGACATTGATTTAATTTTGTGGGGGTTGGATGACAGGAGGCCGAGCTGATGGATAAAATGTGGCCGTGCTTCCTGAAGGATGGAGATACACTCAGCGAGGCTGCAGCCCTTTTATTAGACGTATTCCTGAGACAAAAACAAACAGCAGGCCACTTGTTTGTTCATTCTTGTGGGATTCAGTTTCATGACTCAGATTTTAGGGATGGTTTTCATTTTGCTAAATTTCTCGCAGTTAAATAAGGACCATTCATACTTGTGTTTGAAATAGTGTTTCCTTATAGTTTGTCTCGAGTTGTACTTGTTGAAAGCCAAACATATACAAAATATATTTACAAAACAGAGGCAACAGATTGATAAGCAACAATATGTGAAAATAATATGACAACAAAAAGTAATTTACATATTTTAATAATAAACTAGGCTCGATTTTATTTAGTTTTTCATAAGACAGGATATCATTTAAAGTCAATTTAGGATGTTTTTGATAAAGCAGATGATTTCAGAGCAACCAAAGAGCATAACAAGAAGAATAATTATTCTCTTAAGTGAAGCAATATGTATTCTATGACGCACATCGGAGGATGAATGATAATGTTGTTCCTCACAATAAACCCATTTTAACACCAAAGATAATACTTCGATAATAAAAAAGTACAGGCAGAAACTAAATGACTCTATATGGATGGATGGCCTTAGTAGAACGACAATGTATAGCACACTTTAAATATCTTAAAAATGTTACATTCCGCAACACATGCCATCTGAATGTACTGGAGGTAACTTCCATAATAATATATAGGAGTTCCAGGAGCAGAATAACACAGTATGGTTTTATGTTGTGAGAAAATATAGGAAGCCAAATAAAGATAGTTAATCCAATCTCAGTGTAGATCTCCATATGTATACTTAAAGTGACCATTAGAGGGAGCTATTATCTTACTGACACATGCACAAACAGAAAGCAACAGCTTAATCATTATCATGATTCATTATTTGACTAATTCTAAAAGTGTATTCATTTAATAAATTGCAAAAGATGCTGGATTAAACAGCATCTTTAACAAGCTAGAAAAATACCCGTTTCAACAGCCCTTTGCAGATATCCTACACATGTCAGTCATGAATCAACACAGCAGACGACAGCAGCTCTGCAAATAAAACCAGAGGGTCCACCGCGTTAACCAGCGGGAGTTGAATGCATTTATGAATGTTGGCCTTGGCCCGAAGCCACGGAGCCTGTGCGACACAATTTGTTTATATCATTCAAAATTCAATTTCTCTCCAGGACTGAAGCCAAGAGAAAGCAAGCAGTTTATATCAAAACGAATTAATTGGATGGATCAAGCAGGCCTCTCTTAGCAAATGGCATCTTTGCCATGATGAAGATTTTCCAAAAGCATGACTCATTAGCTTCCCTAAATGATGAACAAGAATGACGGTAATATAGCAATGATATTTCACCTCAGATAATATGCACCCTTACCGCACACACAGGTTTTTTCTTACAGATTTGACATACACCTGAACAATAGGCTGTTTTGAGGACAGCCTTGACCTCCCATAACTGAAAGTGTGTAAACACTACCACCATAAGCAGACCTTTTACAGCCTTTACACCCCTATAAAACTGATGCTGAGCTGCTATACACCGTGTCATGTCTTCAAAAGCCGGAGTGAGTAATTTAGCAAACAAAGCCGGTGTTTGAACAGGAGGACTCTTGTAGCAATTTGTGTTTAATAGATATCATGTACTGCTGAGTGGATGGTGAAATTGAACTTGTACGTCACCTCACTTGTTTGATGAAAAAACAACAACAATGGAATAAACCTCTCACTCGTTTACACACGTATGCCTTTGACGATGGCAGATTTCTCCAAATTAATTACGGCCTGTGTCAGTTCTGTCTCATATTTTAACCGTGGAAGGACAAAAAGGACACAAGCTCATCACAAAATCTGTAACCATGTGCCACAGAAACAGTATGTCTAGGACTGGTTGGAACTGATAGGGTAGGACGCCCTCTCTCCGTCGTCCCAGACAAAGACAGGAACTCAATTAGCTCAATGCGTGCTTCGGCTGATAGATTTACCAGCTATGAGCTCATGTGCCAGCTAGACTAACCTAGACTGCCTCTATGTCTCAATGAAACAAAACGTTTTAACTCCCACCCAGACGTCCTCACTGAGCATCCTTGTCAACGACATGGCAGATAAGGAAAAGTGACCTGGCCTCTTTATGATTCATTCCTTCACTAATGTTGTTGGTAGGCTGGAGCTGCGGTGAGAGCCCAGTCCCGTGCCCTTTTTCCTCTCCCAAGGTCAAATTGCGCTGCATCTGTCCCTGGTAACGACCCATTGGAAATGCCATGTATCTGGCAGCAAGACCAATCAATAACCGTACTAATCAACAGTGATGCTGATTGTTTTTGTACTGATGAGACAGACGGGGAGAGAGGCTGATGGCTGCATGTGTGCAATCATCTCCGCTGCTGCACATAATACGGACCCACTTGTTTAGATGCACGGCCCGCACAAATATCACATCTACTGTTCATTTCACAGGCACAATTTAGCCCATCGATATCCTCTTTTTCAAATAATCCATCAGCTTTTACAAAGCAGCTGTAACCAGCAGCATCCACACAGTAATATCATGGTGATCTAAATATAATAAATATCATAATCACTCTGGAATCCTGATGGCTCTGCTCCCAAAGATGTAACAGCTTTGGGAATGGTCCTCTTCTAAAATTCAATTAACTAAAAAGCTGCACATTGAGCTATAATTCAACTTCTGAAAGCTATTATTGATCATAATGTTTGGAACTCTCTCGCTCTTAGTTTCCTGTGCCAGTGTGCATGATTGCTTCATCATATCACACTGGATCCATCACCTGGATTTTAATAAAGGTCTCATTGTGATGCTTTTCAATCGCAAAACAATGAGTCGTAATGAGAATAGAAAGTCATTTCCTGTTAGGATGACAAAGCCATCAAACTTTTCATCAGAGTAATATGATATCTGATATCAGTTCAGGGGAGGGAGTCAGGCTCCAGGTAAATTACTCAGTTTACCGCGATGCATACCGTAACATAATAATCAATTACAACATAATGTAATCCAATCATCCTTCAGAGGATACAAGAGCTGAGATTCAATGAACCATGTTCATCAGTCATCAACCAATCTAATAAACATCTCCTCAGGGGTTAGCTCCAAGTACAAATTTGGTTTAAGAATTCCCGTGGGAGTGACAGTGGCATCAAATATTGAACATGTGGTACATCATGGACCTCCTGACTGAGTTTGACGCAGTAGTCATTAGAGTGCTTTGATAAAATATCTCTATCCTAATCACAGCGGTGGTACAAAGCCATCAGATTCACTGATGGGCACACAGATGTAGACAAAGACATTAGCTGCCTGTAGAAAAATACATTAATGTAATTTTATCGCATAGTTAGTTCACCGCCATTGGTTTCATAAAGGGTTTCATCAACTTCCCCAAATAACTGCGCCCAAAAAGAATGATCTGTGACCACTGCCAAGTGAGGAGGTTTTATTTGTTCCCAGGGAGGGTCCAATGTCCCGCAGTTCAATATTCTGTTTACACGTCACATTAACTGGCCTGTTTGTGTCCTTTTACTTTGAAAGTCTGTGAAAGAAATTGTCAAATTTGTAATGTCCTTGGTGCCATCTGAACGACAGAGGGTTTTTATGTAAAAATGTCACTCAAACGCCACTCAAGCGCCACTCAAGCTCTTGTTTGGGTTAGGTATGATCCACAAAACTTACCAAACCGCAAGATAAGTTATGTTTAGACTAACACATGTTCAGACATACAGACAGATGGATGTACTATGTGCAAATACTCCAAAACATAATGCTTCAGGTCTCTGCTAAAAGGTATGAGGTAAAACACTATGGGAACAATATTTTTTGTTGTTGAGTTTTTGTATTAAAAAGGTACAATTTTACCCGCAAAAGCACAATGTAGCCGAGCCCATTTCTAGCACTCTACAACAGTAAAGTAGACTTTTCAAGGTTTTATGTTGTCAGGAACATATGACCCAGGGAACAAAGATAAAAGACCCCGCCAAAGGAAATAGACCCTTTACAGCTTAACAACACCAAAGTCATGCTAGCTACTCTGTGGTGCTGCCATCATGTGCTAACTATAGTAACATTATGCTAACATGCTCAAATGACAATGCTAATACACTGTGATGTTCAGCAAGTTAAATGTTTACCATGTCGAGTATCATTGTGTAGCATGATAGCGTGCAAAAATGTGCACTAAACATATATTTGATTCAACTCTAAGTATAGCAATCGTCAACATTGCTATCCCTAGAGCTACACTGCTAGCATGGCTAAAAGCCGCTAAAGAAATAAACATAAAATAATCCAATTAATTAAATGGAAAATGTTGTATCTGTGGGGCTGTACTGTATTACCACATTGCACTACTAGCCGACTATGTAGCACTTAATATTCTCAAATCTTTACCACTTTAAATCTGAAATATCATGCCGTACCTTAAATAAAAAAGGAACTATAGCTTTAGCTTCTTACGGCTTGTTACATTGGAGAGACAGCAAGCTCATTTCGTGGCATCTGCAGGCAGTGGCAAGTCTTTCCGGCATATGCCACAGAGGCCGCTACTCTGTGGTAGCTGTGGCAAGTCCTTCCGGCATATGCCACAGATGCCACAACTTGCCGAGGCATCTGCCGCTGCTCAACGGGAGTTGCCACAAGATGCCAGAGCCCTACACACGGCGGCGTGCGTTACCGCTAGGCGGTGGGCGTGTCTGAAGCTTGGGGATTTTTTACGAACAACGCGACCAACAACCAATCACATTAATGTCCCGCCCCGGACATACAAAGCAAAGCATTCATGCTACATCCATGCTGGCTAAATATACTGTCTATGCTTGCTAGCTGTCCATTCAAACGAAGTACACTGGATATAAACTCCCCAAATAGGCGAACACCTACCAGTTTCACCCACTGTCTCTGCCACCTCCCCCCATGCCTGGCTCCTCCGGTTTGTATCCCTGTATGTAAAGAGGGACTGGTCATATAGTACCGCCACGATCATTTTCTCCTCCATTTTTTGACATATGGGAAATAACTGCGGTCTGGCTCTCCCAACATACACGCGGTTTGATTGGCTTGCGCTTGTAATGTCAGATTTGAATACGCGGGATTTGATTGGCTGACGCCTCCGTCGAGGCGGCAAAGGTAGAACATTGCTCTACTTTTGCAGCGAGCACCGCGAGAGAAGCTACGCTTTGCTCCCACAATGCAGTTCGGCGAATCGTGACGTCACCCCATTCAAAGTGAATGGGCAGAAGCGTTGAAGCGGCAACGCACGACGCCGTGTGTAGGCTCCTTCTGGTTTAGGGTAGCTGTCACTCGCCTTCCGTGGCAAATGCAGCTATTTAAACCCGTATTTATCGTGTAAAATGTCGCTGTTTTGGCATGACTTTATCAAACTGATCTGTACACAGGACTGATGATCTGTACACAGGACTGATGGTCCGATCTCTATTTTTTTAAACATTATAATTTCTATTCAATTTTACTTGGAGCATGGTTTGCTAAAATAAACAAACGTGCTATATTTATGATGAAATATTGGCGAGTGAGGGTTGCAACGCCCTTGGCCATTTTCGCTTCTTGAGGGGAGTTTCCACTGCTTGCTACGATAAACCAGGTGTATGACTAGTAAAGACAAATAATTAACAAATACATATCTGTATTGACACAGCAACGTGTACAATGGTGTTATTAGACTTGGCTACAGACTTAGGGCAGCTGTAACTGATTGCAGTTGCCACTGCTAGTGAGATGCTAAGGTTTACTTTATAAATTAGGCAAAGGACTTATATTTGCCCCATGCCTTCAGCAGCAGCAGGCCATTCACTTTGATTTGATCCAGTTATGAAATGTCATCATTTCGACAATAAAGAAATGCTACATAAACGTTATCTTGCACGTTTTATCGAACCATCTCCGTTTCTAACTTTCAATATATTTAAAAAGAGATCTCTCTCTCATCTGCGTGCGGGGGCGGGGCCTCACAGACATGCTGCTGCGCTGTGCACACAGTTCTGCCGGTAATGAATATTAGGATACATTTTGTGAGGAAACTTTTCCACCAATAATTCCAATAAGTATTCCAAATCACTTCAGGTTTACGAAAGTAACTGTATTCGGATTAGTTGTTTTTCAAATGTAATGCGAGCTGAATACAGTTAGGCTACTTGGTTTTTGTATTCTGATTACGTAACTCCGTTACAACCCAACCCTGTGCACAGATCATCAGTCCTGTGTACAGATCAGTTCGATAAAGTCATGCCAAAACAGCGACATTTTACACGATAAATACGGGTTTAAATAGCAGCATTTGCCATGGAAGGCGAGTGGCAGCTACCGTAAACGTTCTCTTACTCTGGCATTTGTGGCAACTCCCGTTGAGCAGCGGCAGATGCCTCGGCAAGTTGTGGCATCTGTGGCATATGCCGGAAGTACTTGCCACAGCTACCACAGAGTAGCGGCCTCTGTGGCATATGCCGGAAGGACTTGCCACAGCTACCACAGAGTAGCGGCGTCTGTGGCATATGCCGGAAGGACTTGCCACAGCTACCACAGAGTAGTGGCCTCTGTGGCATATGCCGGAAGGACTTGCCACTGCCTGCAGATGCCACGAAATGAGCCAGGCCCTACTGTTACATTGTGTGTTTCCACATCAGGTTTCACAGTGAATCCAATGGATTACAGTATGGAAACAAAGGGAGGGACGTTGCTTTATAGGATGGAGGGCACTGATCTTCCTGCGCAAATGGAAGTGAATCTCTCAGAGCTTCTTGCACTCGCAGCTGCTGGAAAGGGTGGAGTGAAAGGCCGGTGGAAAAATAAATTCCAACGTGTTTACCCACTTCAGTAAAGTGAAGGAGCAAATAAAAGGACACAGGGTGATGCCAGGGTTGGGCTGGCAAAGGAGGGGCATGCAGCAAGATTCTCGTTTGGCAATAAGAAATAATGTTTAAATGAGCTTTCCCCACAACAATCAAAAGTGAGTTATTATAATTAACTTGCAGATTAGATTCCCATATTTAAAAATCTTAAAGCTGCAAAACACACCCTGTTCTGCAGTGTCACAGGACCATGTGGATTTAGATGAGCTGAACTCAATCTGTTGTGTTGTTCATTGTTTTAAATGATGGGTCAAACACAGCGCGCTCCACTAGGCTATACTGGAAAATAACTTGTCAAGGCCCATGTGAAACGAGAGGGCTAAATGCCCCGAGGGCGAAATTTCAATCAATGTCTCCTTGTCCTTTCACCAACGCAAATTAGATTCTACCCATGCATGAGAGGGAAGTGTGACCCTGAACTGACTAGAGGATCAGGCACAGAGCTTTGACAGGTAGGAGCAGCATCCTACAGACAGACAGCGCAGACAGCAGAGCCAACGCTCCAGAGTTAGGGGTTGGGACTAAGCCTCAGCAATAAAAGTAAAAACAAAGAGGGTGGTTTCTTTCCATCAGGCATTTTATAAATAAAAAAACATTTGTCCAGTTTCGTCAAAAACTTAGGGTTTGTTGCCAACATTTTGGTGATTCAAATGTGTTTGCTCAAAACGAGGAGCTATAAATGCAAATAGAAATCGAAGTTTCAAAGGCTGAAACTGATGCATTAAAGCTCTGATTCTGATCAAACCTTTAAGGACAATGCCACTATCTGAATAGATATAGCAGCATTACTTACTTTTATTGAGAGGACGGAAACTGAGGCCAGATGTTGTGTACCCCATTTTTTTAATAAAAAGCAATAAACAATTTTTTTTATATAAGACAAACTCTGCAGCAAACAACTCATATCATGCTTTTTTCACTTATACTTGTGACAGCTAGGGTAGACAACTGACAAGATTTATAATGCATCCATAGGCAGCACAAAAAAGATGCTTTACTAAATCAAATAATGTAATAAAGAAGGAAATTAAATAGGAGCATGGATCACATGAGATGTATTGGTCTTGTCCTTCTCAAAAGAAGAAGATGCTGATGAAAATGATCATGTTAATGCAAGGAGAAGGAGGAGCAGCTAAACTTTAAGAGGATGGTAACAACGCTTCCTCTAGGATGTCGGGGGTCATCACGGGAGATCACCGCTTGGTTAAGGTTTCAGAGGTCACAGGGCAGAGCAGGGTCAAAGCTACAGTAGCAAGGTCACGGTGGAAGGTAAACGGATCGATGCTCTTATGTGAAACATCTGTGGCTGTTCTTAGGGGAAGTGATGGATTACACAGAAATGTCTGTTAAGAGGATTTGGTTCATTTAAATAAAGGCGTTCACCAGGTTGAGTCATAAAAGGGACTATTGAGTTTCAACTCCATAAAAAAAACCTGTTATATTCTCCCTGACAGCAAAAACTCAAATCTTAACAAAGCAATGACTGACCAGAAGATTTCAGATTCCAGCGATCTTTTTGAACATGATAACGAAGGAACCTTTTTACATCCAAATTTCAACCATCTCCATAATCTCTCACTACAAAGAGGTGTCCCAGCCTTTAATTCACTCTAATTGATTTCCTGAACTGCCTTACTTAATGTTACTCCTAAGTGCATGGCCAAACAGCAGCATCTAAAAATGCTGATTACTCTTAGTGAACGCTGATTGCCAATTTCCTTGTTTGATTACCTCAGCAAGAATCACTTAACTAATGAGTTACCTGTAACCTTGAAAAGTGATGATGCGAATAACACTAAGTATATATTTTTTTTACAGTCTTACCATTCCTTAGATTTAAAAAAGTATTAAATGATTTGTGTGGTGATGAAAACGCCATATCGGATACAATAAGTGCATCACTGGCATATAACACTAGTTTAGTCCTTAAAAAACGTATAAGGAAGTGAAGATGAGTAAATGGTGGAAACAGTCAGAATATCCTCCAAAAGTGACACAAGATCATCAGCTTTATCGTCATATGCAGCTAAATCAATCTGATGTGTCCTTTTGAAGGCAGTTAACATCTGACGTGCAATCTGAGCGTTGTGTACCTGTATAACAGGCGATATTTTCCTAAAGAAAACAAACAGCCAGTGTTTGCCCAGAGATAGGAGCAGCTGCTGCACACCTGCCTGCAGCTCGCCCTCTCCTCCTCTCCGGACCGGTGTAGGTCTTTTGTTGCAACAAACAGGCAGGTGAGGAGCGACCGCCTTTGCGTAGGGTGTACATTTCAGCACCCGTTTAATTACCATCATGTCCTTGACATGTGAAATCGAACTGGCCCAACTGCGTTTATCTATAAATATCAGGCGTCAGTGGCAGTACATGCAGAACAAAGCCGAGCTCAGATGTAAATGTATGCAGGGTGTGTGATGGGAGCATCATGTCTACAGTAAAGGTGATGGGAATACATCTCTTGGGCATCTGTGCACAAACTCCACTGTCTGTCACAGTGAACAATTAGTAAAGAGCATTACATAGAACTGTGGCACCTTTAACATTTAATTAATCATTTTAACTGAAGGAAAGTGCTCTCTTGGGCAATAACGTAGGCCTGTAGTTTTTGAGTACTGTAAGCCCAGTTGTTCAGGCACTGGCCTACTCACATGAACATTGACACCATTTTTACATCTCATTTCCACTAAAACATGAGTTGATAATATTACTTTCACACTCTACAAGTAACATCTGTTAAGACTAAGTCCAAAAACAAATCCAGGAATTTGACACAATGGCCTATATTTGGCCAAGCTTCACATTTGACTGCCACACAGTGTGAGATTTGCACACTCCTGAGCTATGAGAGACACTTTAAATATAGACGGCATGGCAGGACAGTGTTGGTACAGTTGGGCAGTGGGATTGTGAACGGGATTATAATATTATGGTATACGGTGGTATTCATTTGACTCCAGGTTCCAGTGTGCCATACCACGCATAACATCCCCAGCGCACAATGCAAGGATCACTTTCTGCAGCATGAAACAGTGCCGGCATTGAGCCAGTGCCATTTCAGAATAGTGCTTGGAAAAGCCTTACAATTCACAGCAGCTTCCAAACATGTTGCAATTTAGTAAAAGCCATTGTACCTCTACACAGGAGAAGCATATCTCATGTGTATTTGTTAGTTACCATCTAGACTTCAGGTCTACTGGGTCTGTTTGCAGCAGCTCAGACATTTTGTATCTGTAGGCCTATTTTTCTTTGGTTTTTGATTGTTTTCAAAAACAGTTATGCAGAAAATCTTACATTTTGAGGAAATAAAATGCATTCCAAACCAAATATATCGTTTTTGCTGTGCTCATACCTCAAGTAATTGCCTTTCTGACTGACAGAGATGAAGATGCTTAAAACTAAAACTGATGATGTCAGATTAAGAGATAATGTCTTAAACAGGGAAGATGATAGATAATAAAACACAATTGAAATGTTTTCCTATGATTAACATGTATGTCACATGGCTAAATATTTTGGTTATTTATATTGCATGGTTTTAGTTTTTTATATACTTTACCTTTAGGTTTGATTAAATTGCAGGTTTTAGAAATCATGCAGTATAAATAAATAATAATAAATAAAAGTAATTGATTATTTGCCATGTGACAATTAGTCTATACTTTTTCTTAATGAAATTATTCGTATTTTTTCTCTTTCTTTTTTCAAGTAAGCCACTTTAACCTATATTTAAAATCTTGTGACCCATCAGCATGTCTAGCAATAAAGCTGATGATGAAGCTTACCCCCCCAGCAGCAGCAGCACCACAGCGATGTTTCCCCGAGAGAAACCACAACTTGGCCTCATCTTCGCGAACCATAGGTGAAAGTTTCTCAATACAAATTAAAGTTCCTTTCAGCGACGAATAATAAAGAAAAAAGCGATAAAAGAAAAGCAGGTGTTACGTAAACCAGAGAGTGTCCTGTGCGCGGTTCCGGTGAGGGGGATGCGGTCCTCAGTGTCCCGCAGACGGGCTGCTGTGTGCGGCTGTGTGTGTGTGCGGCTCCGGGGCTGCTGCGGGGCTGACTGGCTGTCTGTCCAGGGGGAGGAGGCTCTCTGCTCCACTCTCTGCTCCACTCACTGCTCCACTCACTGCCCCGCTGCTTCCTGCAACAGCAGGCAGCTCAGCATCTACAGGAAATTTAAGAGCATAATTTAACAGCAGGTCAGTCACCTCATTAACACTCTGCGTGGGGGAAAAAATATTAACAATTGTCATTAAATGGGTAATGGTGCATTTTAAAGGTGCAGACACTGCTTTTTTGTAGCAGGTGCGTTCATTTTAATCACTGCTTTATTGGAACAGTGCTGTAATCATTTATGTGTGAAATAAGGATGATTTCTCAAGCACCTTTAACATTAAGATGTTAACTCCAGTGTCATTTGAGAAACATTAGATGAACTGCCAGTGGGGAGGTGACAGGGCTTTTGGCTGCATGGTGAACCTGCTGAACTGCAGCCCTCACAATCATGTGGATTAATGAGACTTGACTAGCATACACGTGCTTTGTTTTTCTGCTACTTAAGTACTATTTTAAAAATAATTCAGTATTTCTTTTTGATGCTACTTTATACTTTTTCTTTACTACATTTCAGAGGTTCATGATATGCTATTTAATCCACATATATTGACCAACTTTAGCTCATTTAGAGATTCAGATAAAAAAAAAACTATTCAACTATTGAAATATTATGTATAGTTATGGATTAAGCTACACAGCACTATATAAAGTAATTAAAACCAGATCCACCTTTATTTAAAGAGGCAGTATTATGCTTTTTGGGGTTTCCCTTTACTGTAGAGTGCTATATAGCTTTTTTGCATGTAAATGGTCTGCAAAGGCTAAAATCCCAAAGTGTCTCTCCCACACACTGAAACGCCTCTGTTATATTCCTTTGTTAGCTTCTGAGACATAGTTACATCACTACGTAACACTTGCACTTCCATTGTCTAGACCTCCAACACATTATATGTGGCTAAGGGGCGGGACATCTCGTGTTGACAATTCACAACACAGCCGGACAGCTAACCCATCAGAGCAGATTGGGCTCTGGTTTCAGACAGAGGGTGAAAAGAGGTGCTGCAGCACAGGCAGTACGAGAAAAATAAAGAACCTTTTGAACATTAAAGCATGGAGACACATCACAGTAGAGACAGAAAAACAAATATGAAACCTGAAATGAGCATAATAGGGCCCCTTTAATACAACAATTGTGATCTAATAAAATAATATGAATGATTCTGAAAATGGCTTTAATGCACAATAAGAACATGTACTTATATTATATTTTGCTGATAATACTTACATTATTTTACTCAAGTAATTTTCTCAAATGTAGGACTTTGACTCGTAGTGGAGTATTTTTAGTGTGGTTTTACTTACTTTTTACTTCAGTAGGATATATACAATTCTTCCACCACTAATACCACGTAGCTAATACCACTAATACTTTACTTACTTTTTACTTCAGTAGGATATATACAATTCTTCCACCACTAATACCACGTATAATACCTTATACCTGCCAGAACAAAAAGAGCAAACAGTTGAGTGACTTTAGGTCTAAAGACTGCCTGTCGTTTAAGTGAGGGATCTCTCCGTGACAGGGTGGTGTGGAGTGATGCATTGCTGCAGCCTCAGGGCAGGACACCAGTCAGTCACACAGCAATCGCTCTCCAATCAATGTCCCTGCATGGAGCAAAAACACTGGAGCTCACTGGGCTGCAGAGGGACAGCAGGGCTTCTCAGGAGCTCCAGCAACTTTCACCAAGTGGAACAAAACAATGCTGTTATATTTCACCTGCTGTCTTTGGTTTGCTCAATATGTTTCCTGGGTTTAAAAAGGAAGACAAATGTGAGGAAACCATAGACGGTATATATGAACAGGAAGAAAGCTTTATCAGAAGTAAGCAAGACCTAAACATTTTTTTAGATGTTGTCAGTTTATATTTATAGTAAACATGTGTGTTGAACATCTAATAATATCCAGATTAGCTGTTTAAATGTTTATCGTGTAGGCTCAGCCACAAACAATGTTGGGGATGATATCAGTAATACTGGACACAATAAAAAAAAAATCATAACAGAAACAATCCATTAGCCTTATACAGCTTTTTGGGCTACATTGAGTTTTAAGTTACGTCCAGTAATTTACACGGAATTACAATTTTCTTTGTAACAAATAAAAAGGACTGTAAAAAGCACCAGAAGTATTGTGTAACCACGTTTGGGAATACAATTGTGCTTCCTAGTTTGAGCATGAGAGTAGATGGCTAAGAAAAGTGTGTCCATGTATTATTAACAGCTTATAGTTTAAGAGGGAAAAAGACTCAAGGCCGTTACTTAATGTTTCCGTTAAGGTTTCCGACATGATAAAAGTGTTATCGAGCCATCCCTAAAATAAAACCCTTTAATTACATTTAAAATAAAGTTATTGCTTGAAAATGTCCACTTTCTTCAAGATATCATGTTTTTTTCAAATGTGAAATTGACGTCAATATGTTAACAGATACCCAAATGGTCACTTACACGATATAGGAGGATGAATGTAATGCTGCTCTCTGCATCAAGGGAGAGCGTGCGGATCATTATGTGATATAAGAAGCTTAGGGGTCTCAATGAGAACATTGCATCTTGGATAAAGTTTCCATATGACAGACTATAGGTATCAAGAGACATAATGCTCAACAAGAATCAATAAAAACAAGGAAATGTTGTGGTGTAGTCATGGTATGTGGAACCACAATGCTATCTTATGGGCTTTTTATGACAATGTTACTGTATCATCAGAAATGTTATCTGAAACATAAGCACAATGCTCATCATCTCGGCTGTCTAGACCTTGCTATGGTGACCCTTAAGATTTTTCTTGGGATGTTTCTAATAGAGCTCATTGTGCTGTTGTAGTTCCTGTAAGTCTCTCAGAATGACTCAGCTAAATGCTTACATTTAAATACAAAGCTTTATCAATGCATGCAAACACACAAAGATATTTTTAGACTATTGATTTTATTTTCATCTCGAGGAGATGCGTTTCCATTTCTTGCACAGTGGTTTGGAGAAAGCAATTATGGACTAGAGTCCTGTTCAAAAAGGCAGGATGCACCTACAGGGATCCAGACTGTTCATAAGATAATTACCAAAATCACTACAGCATATTACACCGTTACTACGCCATCTGAGCAGTGTGTAATATGATTTCACTCTGGAAAGCAGCGTGATGCTGTCATTTCATTAACTAGATGTTCATTTCATGATGTACACATCACCTGACCTGATGCTAAAGTCACACAGCATGTTCAATACTGTCATGTAAACAAAAATATCAATAAATCACTCAATACTCAACCACGTGGAAACGTTATGTTCAAAAAATAAGCCCCTTTTCAGTAGGTGAGCATGTGTTGAATATCTAAAATGTGCTCAGGCTCTTGAAGGCGGCTCGTTGTGTTCTCTGATGAATTGGATTTCTGTCATTTCCCTGATTTTCTAATACAATGAGTGCAAGAGGTGTCGTTCCCATTAATGACACTCCTTTGTGAGCCGTGCATCTTGACCCCTATTAAAGTACTGTCACTCGGACAGCAGATGGTATCTGCACACGCACAGAAGGGGAAGGAGTGGCCATGGCAACAGACTCATAATGGCTGGCCTGGTGTGTAGTGGAATCACTCGGCCTCATTTGTTAAGTACCACCTCAGTATATTTGATTTAATCAGTCTATTCAGTGCACAAAACAAGTGGCATTAAATAAATCCTCAGCTGCCCACACTGACGGTGGAACAAACATCTTCTTTAGGTTTTCATACATTTTCATCATTTTTGCCTTCATGCAGCCAGTGTTTGATAATATTTTTTAAGCATTAGTACAACTCAATTGTACATGGGTAGGTTGTACATTACTGGAAAGTAAACCAAGCCAAAAACAGTCGGACACATTTCCCACAGAAGTTATTGTATTCCACATACCTTACAATAAATAGTGATTGTTAGAGTTGAACAATAAAATAATGTTATCTACAGAATGTAAAATAGGACAGATGAGCATCCTAGTTTATATTTTGAGGAAGAATTTCTTCCTGTACAGCAGGTAAGCGATGAGCACCCACAATGCAGTCCCCCACAGGCTTTGGAAGAGCTGCTCCCAGTGGCTCTCCTGGAAGCGCATCTCCCAGCTGAACGGGAAGTAGAACCCCAGGAGAGTGTGACCAACATATACAAAGATGGAGTTCATCCCTGAGGAGGAGAGGAGAAGAGACAAAAATAAGATCCTATCGAACAAGACTCTTTAGAGGAAATCTCATCCTACTTTGTACATTTGTAAAACACATTACGGATAAAACAACTGTATTGGGGGAGGCAGTGCAAAAGCTTTAAAAAGAAAAGTTAAACTTTACTTCAAATGCTTATCTCTGATTCTGACCAAAACCTCAGCTTGACCAAATCAGTAATAACAACCCCTACAAAGCTATCAAGCCCATTTTAGAAAACCTTAACAATATTAACCACTGCTGAAGAAAAGTTCTACAATATACAAACCAAGGCTGCTAAAGGATTGTTACTACTGCAAATAAACAGATAGCTAGCTTTGTGTGCCTCTTCCACTCTGACATTAGACTCCTTTAATATTAGCTACAATAGCTAATCCAGGGGGCTAATTACTGTGTTACTAATTTCTTTGGTCGAACTCTAAGACCAGCATTTTAATAGTTAATGTATAACTGGAATGGATCCTTTAAACCTGTAAAAACATGTTGCCATTTTGAGGCAGCGTAGACAAGATGTATACAACACTTACACAATATCAGCTTGATGATATAGCAAACTTGATAGCAAATAGTTGCATTTTATTTTTCCAAATGTAGCTGCTAAATGTTCCACTATGTTCAGCAGTTAAATTATTTTAATATAAGATAATGGTCACGGGATAAATGCGAGTGAGTGCATAATTGCAAATAGTCATGTGTTCAATCGATGTAAACATTCCCATTATAGCTTTTTTAATAAATTAGCAAGATGTCTAATCGTGAGTGTTAACATTTACCCCTGTATAATACATGTCATTCTTTGCTAGCGTTTAAGCAGTACCTGGGTATATGAATGGCTGCCCGCCCCACCAGCCTTTGATATCAGTGACATAGTACATGCCTCCCAGCAGCAGGAAGGAGACACTACCCATACACAACACAAAGGACAACGACCTGCGGAAACAAACCATCAGCAACACTTTACAACAACAGCAACATTTTACTCTGTACATCTGGCCATCACTAAAGTTGTGAACAAGGGTGTAAAAACACTGGGTCTATCAATCCTGTACTGCAGATAAATAACACCCAGTGGTCTCGAGGCACTCCAGCAAACTGTCCCGCAGTTTGCTGGATTGGTCTAAGGCATCAGCAGTGGATCCTTGGCACGTGCCCCGTGGAGCCGTGCCAGCCAGCCATGTCCCTGTCTGTTCCTAAGTGCAAGAATGTTTGATGTAATACCATCTGATGTAAAATGGCTGCCTCCCGGAGCCTCCTGGCTTTTTTTATTTTTTTTTATCTCCGCTGAAGTGGGGCCAAAAAGGACTCTTAGCTGGGAGTTAATTACTTCTAGACATCCAGGCAGGGACTCGTACTCAAGGGCTCAATAACCTGTGTATGATGAACTGCCTATAAAAGCCAGGCAGGTAATGGCGAGGGATGAGCGCAGCGTTAGCAGGAGGCCCCAGTGGAACATCATGAAGAATTTGCTTACACATCACAGATGAAATGGTATTCTTCCTGCTGCAACATTAAAATGATTCACTTCATATTAAGGGGAATGTGGGAGTGGAAAGAATGCGCAGGTCGTAAAGTCGTAAAGTCTGAGGTTGTTATTGCGCTGTATTTCATGCAAAACCATTACAAACGTGCCTTGTTTTACCAAAAAGGCATATGATAGTTTGGGAGCGGTTAGACTACACCGCGGTTATGTAGATGCTTTTCCCAGAGCCTGATCCCATTCCATCACACAGAGCTGGTAAAATGTGTTGTGAGTGACTAGAGAGGATAAAGCAAGCATCCTTTATTTTCCTGGCTGTGAGGAAGAGTGATCATGTTGGGAGGATGTATAACCCCTCCACCTCACACTCCCGACAACGCGGGTGATTATTTACAGTCGTAGCTGTCGTTAGAGGTAAGTAAACGTGTGTTTTAGCAGCCTTGATTTGTGCCTGTTGGAAACACATCCTTTCTTTTGTGAGGAAAAGTGGCTGGATTTAGAGGGTCAGGAAGCACTTACCAAAGGTTTTTATTGACAGGTATAAATCCTCCATCTCGCGTGCACTTAGAAAGGATGGCTGCAGAGATTCCCTAAGGATGGAAATGAAACAGATTTCAAATCGATGGAGGGCGATAAAGCGAGCAGTATTGGGCTGCTAAAACGTGAGGATCAGAATCAAGCAGAGTCCGGAGGATTAACCGATTATCTAAAGTCAGATGCAAAGTCCATCAAGTCACACACACTATATCGGACTACAACAGGCCAATATGTCCACGCTGGAATGTTATGCTCCTCATAGACACCCCCCCTTCAGAGTCACACCCATTTGAGGTGGACTCCACGGTCAGTTATTAACCACAGTACTGAGGAATAGTGTATGATCTCATGGACTCTTCATCAATGAGAGCTGTTACTGCCTCATCCATTTACCTTTACATATCATTTAGATACTTGAGGATACATTCTGTGCTCCAGAGAGAAACCCAGGGCAGTGGTTAGAATCCAAACATGCTTGTTAGGTGGATATCCATCATGTGTATAGATGACAGAATCGATGGTGTGGAAATAGCCTAGCCGGGGCTGGATTGAGTCTCCAGGCTATCCAGGCAGCAGGATGTGGGACGGGGCTGGTATGTGGGGCAATCGCTCAATTTCAATCTCTCACTTCTCGAGCCTGATCGTTGGATTTTAATTAACAGGGACTGTTGTTTATTAGCAGGAAGATGCATGGCCGCCCCTGGATATCAATCTGCTGTAGAAATAACAGAACAGAGAACTGTGGCGTAAAACCCAGCTTGTCCTTTACTGTATCAACACTTCTTTGTGAACCTCCTGTGCATAATATCAATCCTGTGGTTGGATGCCTGTAGAAATGAGCTCCCTCCTCCACTGTGGAGGCCTGCTAATGTCAAGAGCACATGTCTGAAACAAGAGGCTTCAGCTCTGCTCTCCTCCCTTCTGAGGCAAAATCGTATTAGAAAAGTCAATGTGAAGAGAAGGCAGATCGCTAAAACTAATTTTGCTTTCTTTGTCGCTGAAAAACATTTAGTGGGATTACAAATAGATTCAGCTGAAATTAAAGAAGGAACCAAAGCAGAACACATATGCTGTATTTACACTTTACTCACGGTCTGTATCTCTTCCCAGAATCAATAAAAAAACTCCAGCTCTCTCTGTCAACAATTGCAGTGCGAGAAAATCTATTTTATTGTTATTCTCTATTTCAGTTAACTGGGATTTTACGTCCCTGTATTGATCCATCTCTAAACACTGTATGATCCTGAATATAACGTCACAATTTTGAATATCATCATCTATGAGACATTACCAGGTGAACCCATGGGGATACAGTGGCGAAACATAAAAGCCTAATGTTTATTTATTTCCTGTTGTGTTACTTTATCACTCTGTGCCTCTGGGAGAAGCCAAATGGATCTAATTTATTTCACCTCCCTCCAGTCACTCGCTCCACAATGATAGTCAATAAGATTTAACACCCGGAGACATAATGGGGAGATTTGTCATTTAGGAATTGAGGTTAATGATATTACATTCTCACAACAGAATTTCAATTGATTCTCACATGTATGAGCAGGATTCTTCCTGATTTACAAACACAAAAAGACCCATTCCTCCAGTGCTGGATTTCTTGTATTGGATTTAGTACATAAATGTTAAACCTATTACAGTCTTATTCGGTTTGTTTGTATCTCTGTCTGTTAGATAGTGCCATAACTTAGTGTAAGGGTGAAGCATGAGTCAAGGAAGGTTTGAGCGGATCAGGATCGTGGGGCAGGTGCACCATTTTTTTTTCATTTATGTAAATGTGAATGCATATCATGCAAATAATAAATGTTAGTTTTGGAAAAATATCCAGAATTATATGGTGGGTGCAATTGCAGATTTGCATGTCATGGCAGACTGGACTATTTATTATTTATTTAGAGGTCTGGTCCCTCTGCCCTTCTAGTTTGATTATAATAATGTTGTAGGACCATATATATATATATATATATATATATATATATTTATTTATATACTGTGAGCATGGCTCTGGGGTTGGGGACCTCCTTTTATTTCCTATAGCAAGAGCATTAACTTGATTCTTTCGCGTTTAGTAAAAAGTTTGACGACTGCTAAATATATTGGCTTACAATTTGGGACAGACATTCATTGTTCCCAGATGATGGATCTCTATTTGGTTAACCCCTTAGTTCTCATATCGTGCCACCATGAGGTCAAAATATGAATTGTAATGACGTTGGTGATCCTCTGGCTTTCCATCTAACACCATCCCCAGGTCAGACATTTGCATTAACCTCAGATATACTTTCTATTCAGTGCTAATAAATACATTTTAACATTCTCCCAAACTATACTATAATGATGAACATGGTAAACATAGTTGCTTAACATTAGCATGTTGTTACTGTGAGCATATTAGCATACTCAAAGCACCATTGGGCCTAAATGCAGATGCACAGAGCTGCATTTCTCTCTGTAGTGTCTTCTTACATGCTGAGGAGTTAAAAGCTTTATATCATTAGAAAGTAACGACTGGAAGAGAAATATTATGAAGGCTAAAAGCTCTATTGAGATATTGCATAGATGCAGTAACGATAAAACAAAGTTAATGGATGGAATTGTTTACTTAATTTTAGGAACCTTCAGTCAGGTTTAATCACATTGGTCAAACAGTCACACATGCCAGTCAGCAGAAACCAGAAATATCAGAAAAGGCCCAGTAATTTATACACAAAAACTTCAAACTAATGGGATTAAACTAAGTGTTTTTCTCTGACTGCGTCTACTGGCCTCTTTTCATCATGCCCAGTTTCAAAGGCTGAGTGAGGCAGCCAGCTCCTCCGGCTCCATCATCGCTTCTGGCCACAGCTCCGCCGCTTCAGGATGTCTCCCTCCACAGCATGCAGGCTCATGCAAACTAACCCCGTTCTGCAAACAATCTCCTGTAGCGTCTCACTGTACTGTGCAAACAAACACGCAAAGCTCAGCAAAGCCTTTCCTCCTGGATATCTGTCAATCTCGTTAGGACGGACTAACAGCCTCCTGTCACAGGTTTAGAAATGCAAAACGGGACGTCTCATATAACACTTGGCTTCTGCCTGTGGGACACAATCCCCCTCCAAATGAAATAGATGCCAGCTTGCCTCTTCTTGTGTTGTGAGACCACCCAGAATAAACAAAGCTGCTTTCTGAGCTGATAACTACCAAAATGTGTGTTTTTATTATGGGTTTGAATGGATTTTTATATTGTTTCTGTTATACCAAACTGTCCTACAGTCACATGATTTGTCTTTAAATGTTTATTGAGACTTAGTGTGCAGCTATATGATTTAATTGTGCTCTTTATTAGATGCTGCAGACTGTAGTAGACATTGAATAACTCTTCTAATCTGCAACCACATGTAAGGCACCGGCAATGAGAGACAGTGTTACCCCCCCCCGGGGCGCTGGATACTCATGACTGCCCGGAAATACAGCCACACATGGATGTTGTTTAATTGTACTGAGATCACACACATGTCCTGGACTAAGTCCTGCTAATGAATGGCTTTGCCAGCGAATACCAGAGTGGCTGAAAAACATGTTGCAGTCTACCTTCATGGCGAAGTAAAACAGCAGGACCATAAAAGTGCTCAGCCCGGTGTGAGTCATAGGAGCAGGACAAGGTGATTTGTTGTCTTGGTTTTAAGTTATCAATTGACTTTTATACTCTATACTTTCCCAGCTGTGTTTCAAACCCCCACATTATGCAACGTACCAGGATGACGGCCCACACGAGGAATCGACAGAGGATGTAGACGTTTTTCCCCCTGTAGAAAATGATAATTTTCCCAGCCTGTGGAGAAGGAGGCAGAGATAAGCAGGGACACCACAACTCATTTAATCCTACATTTAATGAGAAATACCATGTAAACACCAGTAACGGGTGTGTGCATGTATTTGCCCTTGGGTAACCAAATATGCCTGGGATGTCAATGCTGTGTCCCTGACGTGGCGCTCACATTTCTCCTATCCTGTTGAGCCAGATGTGGCGTGTAAGTCATCCACACCCCCTGATTAATTTGGTGATGATGAATATGTTTCAGCTGAGGATATTAGCACGGGCAGCACAGAGGAGGGCAGCGGACAGCTGGCGTGTCGTCTAAGACTCGCTGACGGAAGGGCTCAGTGCTAACCGCCCACCGGGAATTAAGCAATGTGGCTGCTTTTGCAGGGCTACTTCCCACAACGCAAATTATTAAAAGTGACGCTGTCGCCGTCAGAAGCTCAGGTCTAAAGACCAAACGCTCTCTCCTCACTTTCTGACAACATTTTGTCATTAAAAGAGGGCAGCTGTGCACTTGCAATTAGGCGGGAAAAAGGTACTTAATTTAAAAAATAAAAATCTCTACCTGCATTTTAACTCAATATAACACAGCATTTAAGGCAAATTAATCAACCAAAACAATTTATAGAAGTTGTGTTTGCTTTAGATTGTTCTGAATGTTAGTTCATTTTGCAGGTGTACAATAAGAAAAACAGGATTTTATAAGCTCAATCAAAAGAGCTGGCACCTGCAACATAATCTAAACATTTGAGCCTGTCTTGTAAGGGAAGAGAGAACATAATTAACTGTAGTCTCACTGTCTAATATCAAAGTCTGAGCATTATAGTCCATCATTGATCCTCTAGTTCACATGTGTCAAACTCAAGGCCCGGGGGCCAAATCAGGCCCTTGGTGGATTTCATTTCGGCCTGCAGGATAATTTCTAATTACTATTAGATCTGGCCCGCCGGTATATATTGCACGCACACCTTCACTCAATCCTGAGGGTTTTCTCAGCTCAGAGCCCAAACATTGATGAACTTGCACCCGAGATGAGATGCCAAGTATCTGCTTGAACTAGCATCACAGCAGCAAACTGAGTTTTAATGGATGTTTCCTTCTGCACTTTTTCTCTCACGACAACAGGGCATGTTTGGTTTTTTGAAGCTGTTGTTGGCCTGTGGAAAAATGTAATCATAAGAAATGACTCCGGAAAATCTGCAGATAGAGCCATAAGAAATGAATGCAACTGATGATTTCATGTTTAATGCTGTTTTTATATAGGCAATCATTTAAGCTTTGTTAGTTCCAGGTTTAATATGTGCAATAAGTTCATTTCAATACGTTTTGCAATAAACATTGAACCAGTCCGGCCCTCGACTAGTACCCATTTTTTTATTTTGGCCCACTGTGTATTTGAGTTTGACACCCCTGCTCTAGTTAAAGAAGCTCTGGAACAGAAATGAAAAATATATTTGTATAATTGTACGGAAGTTATTGATTCTTTAGACTAGTTTCTGCCAGTAGTTTTTGACCAGTAAGCCTTTACATAACAAGCTTTGGTCAAATATGAAGAAGTTGCTGCTCTCAGCCAATCAGAGGCCAGTATTGCAAGAATTTAAGGGAGTCCCCCCAAATCACAGAAAAACTTACAAACTTAGAGTTTCAAAAATATATGAAAAATGAAATGTTTGATATCATCAAACTAATTATCAGTAGCCCTTCAATTAGCATTGATTCAATACGATAAACCATCCATTTACTAAACAAAGTATAATAAAAAGCATTGTGCCTATTAAAAGCAATAGTAAATTAAGAACCATCCAACAACAACAGAAAAGTATTGACACACAAAAACGACTCAAAACTAGAAATACTCTTGTACCACTTGTTGAATCACACAGGTCAAATGAATAAACCATCTTACCTGCATCCCCAGGAATCCTATGACAACAGAGTTTATTGTACCCAGAAGCCCCTCTGGGTCAAAGGGCTGCGTGGAGCGATACAATTCCTGAACAAAAGCAAGACAACAAGGACCAGCAAGGTTGTTTTAATACCACCTGCACGATTTTAAGAAGAATTGGTAAAATTATGAAAGGTGTGTGTAAAAAGATCTTACTTTGCATGTGGGGTATCTGTACATGTTATCCCCAAACATCCATCGGTCAACGTATCCTGCTGCGCCCCCAGTGCAGTTTGGGTAAAGACCGTCATCCCCAATTCCACCAGCTCCCAAATACCCTCTGATAACAAACAATACAGTTAGCATTCGAAAACAAGGCATTCTAATAGCAATGAAAAAGTAACAACATAACTATAAAGGATTTAAAAAAAATTATTTTATGAGATGATTTAACCAAAGAAAGTTCCTCAGGCCACATTTTCAATGTGAGAGATTTAGTTTAGTTCTTTATTTGAGCTCAACAAGATGTTGGAGGAAACACAAGAGCTCCTATTTGAACCAGCAGTATTGTAACAGTGATGTCATGCAGGGTCACGTAAATGGGGGGAAAACGCAGACAAAAAGCAGCACTGAGCAGAAGACGCAGAGCGAGGAAGATGGATCCTCTGCCTCGGCTCCTCTTATTGCACATGACAGACTGAGATTGGCTAATTATGTCCTCTGAAGCATCCACCACAGGCCCATAAATCACAGAGGTTCATAACACCAGCGACTCAAGGTGCACACTCACACCTCTGCTGCAGAGCAACAGCCCCAACGGGAGATTATTTCAGCATGGGGGGATTTACACTTTAAGCATACGTGTACAGTGGATTTATGAGTGGATGTTGCTTGGTATGTTATGCAACAGTGGAAGCCGTGCTGGGACTTACGTGGGGCAGTTGGGTACAGGCAGAAGCAGAGTGATGCAGAGCCACAGAGTCTCCAGCAGGACGATAATCAGCCACTGTGGCCAGTACAGGACCACGTCCTGGACGGGGTTCCACCAGTGATGCTGCAACACACATACATCGTGTTAAATGCACAATACTATTGTCTGCCATTAGGGGTGTTAATCAAAACAATAACAAAAGACACGTTTGGTAGTGTCATGAAGTATCGTAGGATCATAGGTGTTTGCCGGGGCCAAACACAACATTTAAAAATACATGTTTTTACAACGCAATTTAGCTGAACATTGGATGTCCCTGAGAGGCAGCGATCCGATTTGTTGCTGATGTTTTCCCAGTCTGTTATATCTCTCACAGGCTCCGCCCTCTACTGGACTCTATGGGTACTACCTTATCATGCAAGCATTCACCTACTGAGATTTCTATGGACGTAGCCGGCCCCGGGGCGGGCCTACCTGAATGCGTGCGCATCTCACTTCCGTATAAAACGAGGCCTCGCCTCCTGACCAGTGTTGCCAACTTGGCGATTTTCTCGTTAAATTTGGCGGATTTCCAAACCCTCCGGCGACTTATTTGTGTCAAAAGCGACTAACGACTAATCTAGCGATTTATAATGGTGTTATTAGCGACTTTTCTGGTGTTTGGAGACTCACATTGTTCTGCAGTTAACGAGCCGCGGGTGCTGCCGTGAGCCCCGCCTCCCTCCCATAGTACTCACAGGCGCTCAGACTGACAGTTGCCTGGCCGCAGCAGAGCTGCTGCTGCAGTCAGAGCAGAGAGGAGACAACCACACTCCCCCGCGTCGAGACTGCAAATGAATTGCGCATGCGCCAACTGCCAAGCCGTCCTGGTTTTGAGCGGGATTTAAATGTTGAATGTAAATGTTTCTTCACTCACTTTCACACTATAATAAATAACTGCCTTTGCTTTGCTTTGCCTCACACAGCCTCAGTCACTCAATCACCTCGTCCACTGTGTGTGTGCCTCTCTGTGACAAGCTAAACATCATGGCACAGTCTAAATTGTATTCCCAAAAATACAGAAAGGAGTGGGAATCAAACCCTGAGTATAAAGGATGGTTGAAGCCATTTATTGGAGATGACACACGGGCATACTGCCTTTATTGTAAGGGGGATTTCTATGCCAAACTGTCATGTTAAAACCCCAAAACATACTCAAAAGGCAAAGACATTTCTGATCTACTGTTATGGGCATAGATATGTCTCATAATTATTTGTGTGAACATAAAAATAATTTGTGTGTAAATATGTGATTTGTAAATGTAAAACAACATCCACAAATGCATTTAAAAGATTTGCAAACTCACAAATACATTTGCAAGTGTAAAACGGATCTGCAAATACGCTAAATATGTTCACAAATTAAAAAAAGATCTGTGAATATCTCTTTAACATTTACACCTTTCGATCAGGCATTTGTGAATCCATTTTGTATTTGTGGACCAAAAATGCGCTTGCGGATCTCAAATCTCTGTTCACGGATCTCAAATCTCTGTTCGCGGATCGTCTTTTTACACACACGGAATTTTGAGACATATTTTCCGCCGGTCTCGGCTCAAATCTACTCGTGTCACTCGGTTATTTTCGGAAACCACGTGATGAACAGCGGAACGTTAGATGCATTCTTCATCATCATCATCATGTTATAGTCAGGGTCGCCCCTCCCTACAGGCCAATCACGCAGGCTGCATGGGCCCCGCCTTGCGCAGGGGGCCCCGCCCAGAGGGCCTCAGCTGCTGTGCTCAGTTCTCCGCGCACCCACCGCGAGAGTGAGAGGTGACAAGGGGAGCACGTCTGTAACCCGACACCGTTGCAATTAATCGACATCTAACCAATCACGGCTTTGATACGGCCACGGAGGTGAAGAGATGTCGGTGAAAAGACCGTTTCAGTCCGGCTCAAGCAAGCAGTAGCGTGGCGTGGGGAAAAATGTAGGGGAAGCCCATTTTTTGGGTCGGGGGGTGGTCAATAACGTAACCAGATGAGTGATTACAGCGCCCGGTATCATTTTACACACATTTGTATCACACAGATGCAGGACTTGCACACGCCTGTTATCTAACCGAAAGGTCCGCACGCACTCTCCAGCTGAAACTCTCCTTATTAATTTAAGCATTTTACTTATTAATGTATGCAGACAATCACACAATCTATGTGATTTTTGGATTTACCGTGCCTCTCAATTGCCCGTGACAGGTTGGCAAGGTCGATTAATCCTGAAGTTGCCCAAGGATTGTTCAGGGAGCACGAATCCTTGTCAAAAAGAAGACATGTCCAGCAAATTAGACGCTGAAGTTTAGCGCTTCCAGTTAGCCACTCCGTGCGGACATAATTGTCCTCATTGAACGTCCGATTCTCTCCCTTTTTCCTCTGCGTACACACAGCTCGAGTGCGGGCATTTGCCTGTCATCTGATTTAATTTTTAGTTGCTGCTGTAGCGGAAGTTTAGTAAAGTTATGTTTGATTAAGTACGCCAAATCTCCACCCTCCATAATGCTTCATTTGCTTGATAATTTCTAACGGCGGTGATGACAGTTACAGTATTAAAACTGATGTTGATGTGATTTGATTGGATGGCAGTGTCCAATCAAATCGCCAGCCGCCAGCCGCCTCTGAAGGGAAGCAAGAGGCGGCTAGCTTCCCTTGGCATGGCCCTGACCAATCACAGGTTGGCAGGGGCATCACGTGGGCCTCATCTGATTGGTCAATCCCTCCATTTTTTTTTCACCAAGGGAAGCTAGATTCGGCTGGCCTCCTCTCGCAACAGTGAGTGCAATCTACTGTTTCACCATAACATCTAGAGGGGCGCTGTTTGTTTCACTCTTTGTAAAATACTCAATGAGAATGGGGGAGAGCCGGGCCGGCAGCAACACACAGCAAAGGAGAATTATCGAAACAAAACAAAGTGTTTTTATTTATTTATTTAAATTATAACTACAATCCGAAAAAACAGGGGAAGCCTGGCTTCCCTTGGCCTCCGGGAGAAAACGCCACTGCAAGCAAGAGGGGAAAAAAACAAAACATGAAGAAACTAGAGCATCACTCGAAGGTGGGTTATTGTATGAGTCAAATGTACAACTTGCGAATGTTGTATAAGTCAAATTGCCAATTGTCATATTAAAACATCTGCTGCAATTCACGACATGAAGAAGGCAGTCTCTGCAGAGCATGTAGGCTAATGGAGATGCAGTTATTTCCAGCATTCTTTATTTACCATTAATTCAAGTCTTATGCCTTTTATCTGCTAACGTACAGGAGGAAGAGTGATAAACGGTCTGTCTAGTTGGCTTAAATAACAGTTAAAGTTTACAGCCTAAAAAACATGGAGCATTTTTATGTCAATTTGCACATTTCATGGTGATGCTCAGCCTCTCCCCTTAACTCCTAACAGTCATCATCATGTCAACCACAACACAGAGAAATACTGATAGCAATGTGTGTGTAGTTGTTGATGCATTGCTGACAGAGGGAACTAGAATACAGATTTAAGAAATATCAGTTTTTGAGCATGTCATAAGCATGTTTTGTCTTGACTATATTACAACTATATTATAATAAAATAATATAGTATTTATATTATTGAATTTATTATTATTAGTAGAAGTAGTTTATTTGCATTAATTATATTTTAATCTTTTTGAGGCTAGTATTTGGCAGGAAATGCAGACGTATCACCTGTAAACGCATACTGAACGACATACATGCACATTTACCATTTACCTCACTGTATAAAAAAGTAACTGTGTTGATAATAATAATAAACAGGAATTATATTTGCAAAGTACTTTGTTTCCAAAACATTTTTTTTCACTCCTGTCGGTTGGGGGAAGGCCTCATCTCACAATGTCGCTTGGGGCCCCAAGTTGGCCAGGGGCGGCCCTGGTTATAGTGATACAGTTAGTTTGGTTCAATGGTTCAATATAGCATATAGCCTATCGAGCACTTTCGTTGATGTTGAAGTGCAGGCTATACGCCACTTTCGGGTCCCGGGGGAGCAGCTGGCAGCGAAACAGCCCAGATAAAACTCTTTCTTCATTGTTTGTTGTGTATTCAGTCAAGCGGGTCGAAGTTACAAAGCACTTCACATCTTATTAATCGGCCTAATTTTACCTTACCAGTGCAGTAATAAAGTAATCTGTAGAAAAGCACCGTATTTAGGTCAGGGTTATGGTGATGAAGAATGCATCTAACGTTCCGCTGTTCATTTTAATACAAAAACAGAGCATTAAACAAACCATCATGCTCTTACTTTGAAATCATGCGGAAATGTCGTCATCAGCAGGCCATCACGTGGTTTCCGAAAATAACCGAGTGACACGAGTAGATTTGAGCCGAGACCGGCGGAAAATATGTCTCAAAATTCCGTGTGTGTAAAAAGACGATCCGCGAACAGAGATTTGAGATCCGTGAACAGATATTTGAGATCCGCAAGCGCATTTTTGTTCCACAAATACAAAATGGATTCACAAATGCCTGATCGAAAGGTGTAAATGTTAAAGAGATATTCACAGATCTTTTTTTTATTTGTGAACATATTTAGCGTATTTGCAGATCCGTTTTACACTTGCAAATGTATTTGTGAGTTTGCAAATCTTTTAAATGCATTTGTGGATGTTGTTTTACATTTACAAATCACATATTTACACACAAATTATTTTTATGTTCACACAAATAATTATGAGACATATCTATGCCCATATACTGTCGTCTGGATTTAACTCCGGTGGTTTCAAGTTTTGATCCTTGAAGGGTTGGGAACGTTTTTTGCCTACAGCCGCCATTACATGATATGCAAATTAGGCGATGACGTCATTTAGTGACTTCTGGCGACTTTTCGGACAGCCAATAGCTACTTTCCTTACTATGAGTTGGCAACACTGCTCCTGACCATCATCCTTTACTCTTCAGCGAGCGGAGGTGATAGCCTAGCATTGTCCTACACTCCCCGCCCCTGCTGTAAACCCCAGTATAGGGAGCCAGCAGGTGGGCGTGTGCACGTGAGTGGAATAAACCGTGTGCTCTCAAAGCACTGTGCGGGTTCAAGAGACGCTATTGCCGGCGTGCTGTTGTCAGAAAACACACCTTGCCTGGTATAATAGCTCTGATTAATGCATTTCACCGTTGAATGGGAAATACAGCGTTAATACGTGGGCGCGCGGCCCTCGTGAGAGTGGCCGCGGTACGTTCAGGGACCTCCGCAGGGGAACGGTGGTTTACGTTTGTAAACTCTAGTTCTAGAGTGATGCTTATTTACAATTTTCATTTTAGATTTCGTTCGAATACATCCTAACCGGACATTTAAGACATACCAAGTCTACAGATATACAGTTAGTAACAGAGTCTAAAATGCGAGTATATACATAGATGGGGGGGGGAAGCTGTCCATTGTACGACAGGTTGAGATTTGTACCATTACCGGGGCCAGTTTTGCAATGCTCTCCCCCGAAGGTGCTCTTTAAGAGAGGTTTTGAAGGTAAGTATAGTTTTACTTTCTTTTACAGTTGTGGGAAGAGCGTTCCACCTTGATGTGGCATAATTGCGAAACGTGTATTCCCCCTTTTTTGTGCCAAATCTGGGTTTCACATGATTTGTGGAGCTCCCTCTGGTGTTATGATCATGGTATTCCTTGACCTTTGGGAAGAATTTTGACATGTACATGGGTACCACCATAGAGGTGTGGGTGTATCTTGTAGACCAGGCCCATTGCAAGTAGCTGTACTCTGTCGTCTACTCTAAGCCATCCTAGGTTGTCAAAGTGGGCAGAGGTGAGGTGGGTTCTAGATGAAAGGTCAAGCAGTAGTCTGACCAGTTTGTTTTGCGATGTTTGAAGTTTTATTTTTAGCGCCTTGGAGGTGCTATGGTACCATGACGTGCAAGCATAGTCATAGTACCCTTGAATGAGTGCTCCTGCCAGAGTTTTCACGGTGTTTTTGTTTACCAGAGAGGAGATCCGGTATAGGAATCTAGTTCTTTGATTGACTTTTTTTATTACATTGGATGCCATTTTGTCACAGGAGAGGTTTGCCTCAAGAATAGATCCTAGGTATGTAAGGCAAGGCAAGGCAAGTTTATTTATATATCACTTTTCAACACAAGGCAATTCAAAGTGCTTTACAAAAAAGGAAAGAGATTAAGAAAATGGCATTTAAAATCAGTCATTAAAAAGAAAAGCTAATAAAATAAACATTAAAAGAAAAAATACATGGATAAAAGTTACAGTGCAGTCAATTAAACATTAAAAGAAAAAAGTACATGGATCAAAGTTACAGTGCAGTCTAAGATATGAATAGTTCAATTAAAAGCAGCGACAAAAAGAAAAGTCTTCAGCCTGGATTTAAAAGTAGTCAGAGTTGCAGCGGACCTGCAGGTTTCTGGGAGTTTGTTCCAGATATTTGGAGCATAATAACTGAACGCTGCTTTACCATGTTTAGTTCTGACTCTGGGGACAGAAAGCTGACCAGTCCCTGAAGACCTGAGAGATCTGGATGGTTCATAATTTAGCAGGAGGTCAGAAATGTATTTTGGGCCTAAAACCATTCAAAGCTTTATAAACCAGCAGCAGTATTTTTGAAATCTATTCTTTGACACACAGGAAGCCAGTGTAAAGACTTCAGAACAGGAGTGATGTGATCCACTTTCTTAGTGTTAGTGAGGACTCGAGCAGCGGCGTTCTGAATCAGCTGCAGCTTCCTAATAGATTTTTTAGTGAAAAATGTAATTTCCTTCTTACTTGTGACAATAATGTCACCCACTGCAACTGAAAAGTCGTCGGATTTGCTGAGATTATGTTTCGAACCGAAGAGAATGGACTCTGTTTTATCCAGGTGTAATGATAATTTATTATCGGCGAGCCAGGTGCAGATTCTGCCGAGCTCGGAGCTGAGGGTTTTTTCAACCTGCAATCTGCTCCTGTCAGAGACCAGCAGGGCTGAGTCGTCCGCGAACAGGAACAAGTTGCAGTCACATGCTGATGACATGTCATTTGCATAAATTAGGAACAGTAACGGACTTAATATGCTTCCTTGTGGAACACCACAGCTCACTGGGAGGGGGGGGGGACAGAGTACCATTTACCTCCACCATCTGTTCTCTCCCCTCCAGGTAGGATTGCATCCAGCTCACCGATAGTTTATCAAAACCAATTGCTTTTAGCTTGTCAATCAGAATGGGGTGATTGACAGTGTCGAAAGCCTTTTGTAGGTCCAGCATCACCATGCCGCAGTACTTGCCCTCGTCCACCTCTTGTTTGATGTGGTCGCTCAAATAAAGAAGGCATGTGTCAGTGGAGTGGGATGTTCTAAAGCCAGATTGAAATTCATAGATATAGTTTATTTTCCGCGAGGTACTTTTCGACCTGTTCATATACTATTTTTTCCATGACTTTCGAGATGGAGGTAAGTATAGAAACAGGGCGGTAGTTGCCTGGGTCCAATTTGCTGCCCTTTTTGTGCAGGGGGGTTACTCTTGCAATTTTGAAGTCTTTGGGTACTTTTCCCTGTTTTATGGAGAGGTTAATTATGTGAGCTATGACTGGTGAGATGGCGGTTGCTGTGTCTGAGGAATTTGGAAGGGATATTGTCGTGGCCAGTGGCCTTGTTAGATTGGAGGGCGCTCAGTTTAATGAGTACCTCTGCTGTTGTTACCCTTGCTAGACTGAAATCATCTTTGCGTACCCCTAGGTTTTTGTAGTAGTTCATGATGTGATCTACCCCAAAAAGCCCTGAGTGGGAGGGTAATTTATTTACAAGAGTTGTGGCTATGTTTGTGAAAAAAATGTTCAAGTACTTGGCCACATCCAGTTTGTCTGTGATGAGCCTGTTATCTGTCTTTATGTTTAAGTTCGAAAATCTCGTTTTGAGTTTTTTACTGCAGCCAAGCTGGTTATTGAGTAATTTCCAAAGTTTACTGGGTTTATTTTTGTTTTCCTCAGTTTTGACATTGATGAAATTCTTTTTGGCAGTTTTGATCATGGAGCTTACGTCATTTCTTAGTCTGTTTCTTTCAATTTTTAGTTCAGTCACGTGGGCCTGGAGTTCACTGCTCGTGCTTTTGGAAAGCATTAACTGACTTTTATGAAACTCAGAGCATTTTTTGTCTCTGGTTTTCATGGCGGTCAGTATGCCGGAGTGCATCCACGGCTCAGCGCGATTTTTTTATCCTGGTTGTTCTTAGGGGGGCCAAATCAGTCCAGGCTCTCCAGTTCTAGGTTAAAGGCCTCGCTAGAGTAGTTGTTGATACAGAGTTGGAGTTTATTCACACGTCACATACTACAGTGGGTAATGTTTTCAAGAAACATTGAACAGTGCTGCCACATGTGACACAGGGAAAAAAGAAAAGACACTGAACCCTTTCTTTGCCATTATATAAACATAGTGTTGCTACAAAAGTATAAATTAGGCTTACTAATAAGACAACTCAGATCTGAAGCTACTCAGGAATCTGCTGCCAAAGTGCAATAAATAAGACAAAATTAATAGAATCAAACCCTTTTTTGTAGCATTTTAGTAGAGTATAAAAAGAAATGCCTTTAAAATAGGATGCAAGCAACACTAGTTTCTTAACCTGAATTGATAGACTATAATCAATGTGAACAGAACAGATCTTAATGTTTGCATTCTTATACCATTTTGTACAATAATTATCATGACTAAGTTCAAACAAACTAAAACTTACAGCTGATTAATAACGGTATCTAACTTGAGTTTTTATTATATCAAAAACCTGTTGAAATGCTTCTGTTATTTTTACTGTCCCCCAAAAGCGCGCCGGCAGCCTCCAGGAATGCTTCTTTCACAACTTCGCCGTCTTTAAAAGACTTCATGTGTTTCGCAAGAACGTGACTGACACGTAAGATGCTATGGTAGCAGCCTTGCTCTTGTTGTTGGGCCTGGTGAAAATGGACTGCTGTGCATTTAGCTGTCCTTTCAGGCCCCTCCCCTTTTGGGAGCGTAGGACAGAATTAGGAGGGAATTCTGTCCCGCAGCGTTTGTGCACTGTTTTGAAATGCCGCTCCTAAATGACCCTTCTTCGATAAAGCCACGCTCGCATTGCAGATGAGACAGATGGACTTTGAATTGGAATAGATACAAAAATAATCATCCTCCCACTCGGAGTGAGAATTATATATTTTGGGCTTTCTTGCTTCTGCCGTAATTACGGTCTTGTGTGTGTGCGGACTGTCACTCCTGTTGACACGGACAACGTCAGCGAATTAGTGCCCACTGCCCACCAGCCACGCCCCGACACATGGGGTCACGCCGGCCAATCACAAAGCTTTGATGCGTTCAAGTGCATTATTCTGGCACAGGAAGATTATGTTACAGGACATTAACGATAAAACAGAATATTGTTGTTCTATTTTTAGACACATCTCGCGATCGACTGGGAATCTCTCCGCGATCGACCGGTCGATCGCGATCGACTGGTTGGGCACCCCTGGCCTACGAGTACAACAGAGTACCGTTCGGCTACTCCCTATCCCCATGCACGTTCAGTGAATGTGTGGCCACTACGCTTCAACCGCTGCGCGCCCACGGCATGAGAGTTTTCTTTTACCCAGACGACCTCATAGTCATGGCCGGGTCCCGGGAACAGGCAATGCTTTGCACAGCACAATTGATCACACACCTAACCAAATTAGGCTTTGCGATCAATTGAATAAAAAGAGCACCCCCATACCTCACCAACAGGCGTTGTAGTTGGGAGTGGTGTTCGATGCAGGCGCGCTACGCGCCACTCTGTCAGAGAGCAGAAGTGCGTCCCTTCTCCGGGCGGTTCACAGGCTGCGACAGGGGGCGACAGTGACAGTTTTAACTGTCATGCAGACTTTGAATCTCATGGCGGCTGCTCACATTGTGGTCCCGCAGGGGTTACTGCATATGCGCCGCCTGCAGAGGTGGTTCTCCAGCCTGCGTTTGGATCCCAAGAGGCACAAACAGCGGCTGGTGACCATCCCCCCCTCAGTGGAGGGCAACCTCCGGTTCTGGGGGTCTCCCGGGCGCCTCCGGAGGGGGTCTCCACTGGGACGGGTAACCTCCTACATCACAGTGTTCATGGGAACAGGATGGGGAGGGACCTGCCTGAAGAGGGCTATAGGTGGGCGCTGGTCTCTAACGGAAACATGACACAGCAACCTCCTAGAGCTACGGGCGGTAGTGTTAGTCCTCCAGCATTTCATGCCCCTAATTCAAGGGAGACATGTCAAATTGGTCAGGAGCGACAACAGCACCACAGTGGCTTATATCAACAGGCAGGGCGGAGTCCGCTCCGCCGCCTTGTTGGCCACAGCGGAGAGGCTGTGGTTGTGGGCATCAGAGGTGGCTCTGAGAGCCCTTCGTATCCCGGGACTGAAGGACAGGAGAGCCGACCTCATGTCGAGGGGCGGCCCCCTGCCAGGCAAGTGGGTGCTTCACCCAGAGGTGGTGAAGCAGATCTGGCCCCAGTTCGGGAGAGCGGAAGTGGATCTGTTCGCCAGCCGGCGCAACGGCCACTGTGCCCTGTGGTTTTCCATGGCCCTGAGCGACGACCCGCCTTTGGGGGTGGACGCGTTTGCACACGAGCCATGGCCAAGGAAGCTGCACTACGCCTTTCCACCGTTGCGTCTCTTTCTCCCTCTCCTGGGGAGAGTGAGGCGAGAACGTTTGGCAGTCATCCTGGTAGCACCGGATCACGTCGGGGCTCCGTGGTACTCAGAAATGACGCAGATGAAGGTGGGCCAGCCCTGGGTGATTCCCCAGTTCTGGGGGGCAATGTCTCAAGAGGCAGGTGCAATCGGGGCGTTACCCACTCTGGGCCGTCCTCTCCAGGCTTGGCTCCTGAGAGGGACATGCTGAAACAGGGTGGATTGTCTGATAGCGTTATTCAGTCTATCCAGGCAGCTAGAGCGGGATCCACCAAAGCCTGTTACAGGCCAAAGTGGCTGGGATTCCAGCGATGGTGTGAGGAGCGGAAAGTGGAGCCCCTATCTTGTGAGTTGGGCTCTATTTTTTCCTTCTTACAGTTATTGGTGGACAGAGGACTAGCTCATTCTACTATAAAAGGTGTATGCAGCAGCCATCTCGTCCTGTCATGAGGGATTCAACGGCAGGTCAGCCTTTTCTCATCCACTGATGTTGCGGTTTTTACAGGGGGTCAGGAGGCTGCGCCCAGTAGTGTGCGCCTCCACCCCGCAGTGGGACCTGCCGCTGGTGCTCGAGGCTTTGGTCACAGAACCATTTGAGCCTCTGGAGCTCTCCTCTCTGAAAGCACTGTCGTGGAAGACAGCATTGCTACTTGCCTTAACGTCAGCCAAAAGAGTGTCCGAGTTAACCGCTCTGTCGGTGCACCCGAGCTGTTTACTGATTCGGGGTGACCGGAGCGGCGCGACACTCAGACCGAACCCCTCCTTTGTGCCCAAGAACCTAAGGAGTGCGTTCAGGTCGAGGGCTATTCAGTTGGGGGGATTTAGTCTTCCACCCCATGGTGGGGCCAGGGAAGCTAAATTACACCTCCTCTGCCCGGTGCGCGCGTTAGCATGTTATGTAGAGCGCACCGCTACCCTGAGACGCACTGAACAGCTGTTTGTGTGCTTCGGGGGCGGGGTGACTGGAAAAGCTCTGTCCAAGAAACGCCTGGCAGGCTGGCTTTGCGAAGGCATTGCACACGCCTACGAGCAGGCAGGGAGAGCCTGTCCCACGGGGGTCCGTGCGCACTCCACACGAGCTGTGGCTGCATCAACAGCCTTATTCAACGGTGCGAGTGTGGAGGATATATGCACGGCGGCGTCTTGGTCAACGCCAGGCCCCTTCATAAAGTGTTATCTCTTGGATATGTCTGGCTCTTTCTCAACGTCTGTGTTTGCTGGGGCAACACAGGACTGGTGAGGAAGGGGGGGGGCTGTTGGTCAGTGGGCATCTGACCCTCTCCCCGGGCGTAAAATGCCCTTACGTTTCTCCGGACCCCTGGGGGGTCGCGGGGGACGTGGGGTGCTCTGGGGTGCTCTGGGCCCTTTTCAGGGCTGGAGGGCTCCCCTCGCCTGCCTGGGGGCAGGAGGGGGAGAGCCCTCCATACTATAGTCCCTACATACTCTGCACGGGGTCAGTGTTTGAGTGTGGGGACATAGGGGGCACTTGCATTCTCCCCGTGCTCTTTAGGGACTCAGGAGGGAGAGTGCATAGTGAACCCATACAGGGCTGGTTTTTTTTCCCTGTCTGCCTATAGGTGGATGCAGGGGAGCCCTCAGCACTGTTTTTTTCGAGCACACGTTTTTTCGCGAGGCAAGCGCGTCATGGTGTGCTCTATCGGCCGCAGCCCAGACTTCTCCACGGTTACAACCGAGGGAGAGGTGAGTGAGGCGCAGTGGCTGCTAAAGCCGGTCAGGGACAGTGAGGTGGAACGGTGTGCTGGACGACAGTGCGTGCATACATCGGGGCTCCGCCCACTGTACCCATAGAGTCCAGTAGAGGGCGGAGCCTGTGAGAGATATAACGTCGGGTTACATATTGTAACCCTTGTTATATTAGCACAGGCGGAGCCCTCTACCTTGGAGGCACTGTCTGTCCTATACCGCTTGCTGAAGAGTGGTGTAGGATGATGGTCAGGAGGCGAGGCCTCCTTTTATACGGAAGTGAGATGCGCACTAGAGATGTTAAGATTCACCGATTCGCATCGGTGCACCGGCATAAACGTTCAAGATGCGAGTGCACCGGTTGAAAGAGTGCACATCGGCTACAGTTTGGGTTGAACCGGGTTGAACTCGCGATGCATCGATTGCGTAGCGTCTTTGCATCGGTAAAAAACCGATTCATTCATATAAATCCCCTAATCTTGTCAACGCTCAGCAGAGACGATTTTTGATATTTGCTTCGCCACTACGGAGGCCGAGAGTCTCAGTTATCAACACACACGGAAGTCGAGGAGAAAGAGAAACACAGCGCACCAAAAAATACCTACAAATCAAACGTTTGGTAACACTTCGGATTGTTCAAGAAAGACGGTGTAATAGTCCTTTATGCTAGGCTATATAGTTGACCGCAGGTCATGGAGAGTAATAAGGTATCCGTAGACTTTTGTATGAGGTATCTTTATTACTTAACAGGTCTACAGCCATGATACATAGATCCGTCCTAGATGCGGGCTTGCATACACACAGTATCACTCCGCAGCCGCACCCCATCAGTAACGTCCTGATGGTATATGTGCGCGGCACAGACGGTCAACTTGAAAAATCGCTCGCAAATTGTTAACGATGCCGAGCCGATTTAAAGTACACAAGTAGTACGAGGAACTTAGCGACGCACATGCAGAGTCGACATGGGGTCTGCGGCGAAAAGAGAAACCTCAAAGTTAGACATATGAGTTAAATCACTCAGTGAGGTGTTCTGTCAGAGAGAGTGGTGTTTAGTTTACAGCAGCCTGTGACGGCCAATAATAATTTAAATGTATTCCTCACTGTAAGCAGTTATGAAATACCTGTTTGTGAAAGGTTATTTGTATTATTTATTGTTCATATAGAACCCACCGCTTTCTGCTCACTGGTGAGTTAGCTTATGAATGAGTGTTAAGCACATCAGGCTGGCAGCTGTATGGGCATTGCTCTGTTATTTGCACATTGTTAATCATGAGCAATGCATCCTTACATTGTTTAAGTGTGAGGTGTTATACAATTGTACTCTGGAGAGCTTTTAAAGGTAAAAAAATAAACGGCATGATGGGATGTGCAGTACCAAATATGTAAAGCACTTTTTTGTTAATGTATGATTTGCTGCATATAAGGAATAAAACAAAAATCCTCTGTCGTACCAAATTGAAGTATCATTATTTTTGCATCGTGTTGAATCGCATCGTATCGCACCGAATCGCATAATGTTGAATCAAATCGTATCGAACTGTATCGCAACAGGGGTGAATCGTATCGTATCGCATCGCCTGGTGTTTCAACTGTATCGTTAATGTATCGTATCGTGGCAACGTATCGAGATGCGCATCGCATCGGCCTCAGTGATGGAGATGCACATCCCTAATGCGCACGCATTCAGGTAGGCCCGCCCCGGGGCCGGCTACGTCCATAGAAATCTCAGTAGGTGAATGCTTGCATGATAAGGTAGTACCCATAGAGTCCAGTAGAGGGCTCCGCCTGTGCTAATATAACAAGGGTTACAATACGTAACCCGACGTTTCTCTGTTAACTTAAAGTGGACCTATCATGCTATATTTGAAACATATATTGTAGGGCCATACCTATACAAAACATGTCTGTGAATTTTTTTTTCAAAATACCAAACAGATCATGCATTTTAGCCATGCCTCATTTCGCTCTATTTGCTGTATTCCAGCCCTGTTTTTGCAAGGGCTGATTCTGTGGCAAATGAGCTGCAGCTGACCACAGCTCCTTTGCAGGGGGGCGAGGCACGAGCGTCATGTTACCATGCTGTTACCATGCTGTTACCATGCCAGACAACCTCTCATTCCCCTGATAGGTGGAGAGTTGCCCATATAGGCGGAGCTCCTTGTGTCTGATGTCAGAGATATTTCAAATCTGTATCAGTCTGTATCAGATCCGTTGCAGCCCCGTTTTTAGAGATTTGGGTATGGAGGAAAAGAGAGAGGGTTGTGTTTTCTGACACTTGGTGAGTTCCCTGACACACCGGGGACAAATATTCATGTATAAAAGACGTACAAAAGTGCATTTTGCATGATAGGTCCCCTTTAACATCCATGCTATTAGGACATTTATAACAGGTGGCAAATGATCCGCAGACATTGCCTCCAAGGATCAATGAGACACGGTGAGTAACACCAGTAAAGAGCAGTTTAATTTTTTGTATTTGTATTGGACTAAACTGACACAATTCTCTAGGATTTAAAACATTTTGGGATTACTGAAATTAAAAAACATATAACATAGGTCCTGTCATTTTCAGAATGTTTTAAGATGAAATGTTAAATTGTACGGCTTTGATGTACCCAGGAATTCAAGGCGCACACAGTGAATTAGCTGTTTATAAATGTTTTGTTCCAGGCAGGACTTTTTTTATCCCCTGGTGTGTAATGAAAGACTAAAGTGAACCTGACAGAGCTGCTCACCGCTCGCAGTGGAATTTCTTCATGGCCCCAGAAAGTCTGCAGGAGAGACAGGACAAAGTAGGTGAAGCCCAGACGCTGCAGCACCCCAGGGATCCTCAGCCAGGACCAGGACACTGCAACACAGTCAACATCATGATCCCTCATGCATGCTCTGATACTCAGTGATGAATATATGATCTTACAACTCAGGTACCAGCACAGATATATAACTATTCCTGCTGATGTGAGCAAATTATAAATCAGGAAATAGACAATATTGGACACGTGAGCATCTTCTCCATCATTCCATTCCATTCCATCTTCCTGAAGGAGGATGACGGACAGCACCGTGGATGGTGTCAGCCTACAGGAAACAGACATGTCAAGAACGTGGGAAGCAAATAAAAGATTCCCAGTTATCTCTTTGTCTCGACAAATTGGGGAGGATAAGATTGGCTTGTGGTTGAGAGATTGATGGTAATCTACACATTAGTTAATTGAAAACCTTTTTGCCACACAAAGTGCCATGAAAACAGCGTAATCCCATTAATTGATCCAAGCAAATCAAATAAGAGGCGGAAATGTCTCCTTTCACAGGAAAAGAGGAAGCTCTTACTTATGACACATTTGTTAAATATGCAGGTCACACTCCCACCATGAACATTTACTATATCTGTTCCCCCACAACATATATTGTGTAATATTATATAAAAATGTATCTTGAAAGTCTTACAGTTTTAAAGAGAACTGCTTTTCTGATCAATTTATTTAAGTTTTTTGTGTGAAATTGAGACCCTTTTTGATGTTCAATATCATTTAAGAAGTGAAAGCTTGGCTGTCTGCTTCCCATCTCTGAGCACTTTCACTGATAGATTAAACAAAAATAATGATTATGTGGTGGAAGTGAGAAGAACAGACTTAAACCATCAGAAAGTCTAGCAAATACTAGAAAAGTTTCAAAAAGATGGGTTTCTCATCGTCTGAAGGCTTGTCTACTGCCGGGGTAAGAACTCGACCTTCTGACCTCATCTTTATCTGACTTACGTAACGTCCACACGGTTCCGTTGCGTGCTTCAAGGGAGACGCTTCCCATTCACTTTGAATGGGGTGACGTCAAGCTTTGCCGAACTGCATTGTGGTTCCGTCTCGTCACTTTGCATCCGTTGCTCGCGCTGAAAGTTGAAAAAAGTTAAACTTTTCAAGCGTCGACGGAAGCGCCAGCCAATCAAATCATATGCCAGTACAAGCGCTAGCCAATCAAACCGTGTGCTTGTGTGTCCGGGGCGGAAGATTCATGTGATTGGTTGTTGGTCGCATGCCAGACTGGCAAGCTTCAACGCGACGGAACCGTGTGGACGTAGCATTATCATTTCTTGTAGCTTGTCACCATCCAAAAACAATAAAAAACTGATGAATAGTCAGAGATCAAACTTTGAAAACACTGTCGTCTTAAGGTAAATAATATTGTTGTATGTCGAAAACGTCAACTTCTAAGGATTTAAGAGTAACAGCCACATTTTTAGCTTCATCACACTACGTTTTGAGTTAATCTAATGGAATGTGAAATGTAACCATTAAAATAAAGTATTATGCAAGTGCTTCAATAAAGGGACAAAATAAAAATATATTGGAGTTTCAAGGTCTCTGCTTTGACAATGATTTGTGCATCTAACCGTAGCAAGGTTTATTTGAAATGACTCATAGTTTCTGTCAAAGGTTAACACCTTCTTCTGTCTCGTCTGACATTGAAATGGTTTAACATATTGAGCCGATATGACTCCATTCTCTTATTAGATCAAACCCTGGGACAGAGCTGCAGAGGACATCCTTGGAGACGGAGGGCAGAGCTGCAGTTTATGGTAAAGTCAGTGTGCTGTTATGCCTCCAGCCTCCACAGCAGCTGCATGGGGCTGAAGAGTGTAACACTATCTGTTTGTAATTGTCCATTACCGCAGCGCTTGTTTTTGCTCAATCCGCTGCAGTTAAACGTCCCCCGGTGCTAGATTTTTAGACTACACACACAATAACAATATTTTTGTTAACCCAGTTACGCAGACATCCACCCAGGAAAGTCCATTAGCGCTGGGGAGGGCTAATGTGTGAGGGGCGCCCCGTGCATCCCCAGGTGGACAATGAAATGTGGATTTTCAGCCAGCTTCCCCTTCTATAACCCCCGACACGGCCTTGCAGCTTTGGCTTTTATCACAAGTCTGGATTTAAACATATACTAGATCTTTGTCACTTGACAAACTGCAGTTTTCTGCATGTTATAAATATACTAAAAATATGTAGATTACTCCTTATTATAAGACATGGTGTTTTCATAAACAACAAGTCTTCTAACAATTTCTGAATTCATAAAATATCTGTTTTGCCTTTGAAACAAGTAAAATGCTGATGATTACTCCTATAACCCAAGCTATTGTTAAAAGACGTCTTGTTTTGCTTTGACCATTACATGCATACAAATTTATTATGATGCTCAAAGAGCATTCACAAGGTGAAACCATCAAAAGTATTGCATATTTTGTCGAACTATGACTGAAACATTTACTTGATTATCAAAGTAGTAGCTCAATAATTTTCTCTTGATTGACTGATTGATTAACCTACAAGCTACACGTAACTATATGGAATGCATCTTGAAAAATCCTTGTGATAAAATCTGCTTCAAAATATTTAATACAACAGCAAATGTATTGTTTGCCTCTTTCTGTGGTTCAAATGATTCTGAGTGCTGTACATGTGCAATTGGACATATTATTAGACCTGCCAGCGTCTATGTTCATTTCCCCCTTATAGATCAAATCAAAAAGTACAGAACAAACACATCCACATATAAAGTATTTGTTCCATTAATAATTGAGTGCTGCATATGTCTCACGTACGTGGTCCGTCTCTGGGAGAGTAGTTGAGGAAGCAGAAGCCGAGCATCAGCAGGACGACTGTTCTCCAGGTGATTTTGCGCAGCAGCTGCAGGCGGCTGACTCCTTTCCTCTGCATGGATCTGAGAGCCAACACCACCGAAGTCCCAATAATAAACACAAACCTAGAAGAAATAACAATAAAACACGAGTAAGACACAAATAAATATGCATATTTAAGTGAATTATAATGGGAGTGAGAATATATGACAGTCCTCTTGTATTATACTTACCATGGCAT